>NW_026068062.1:2859559-2902880 GCF_014885135.2 Alexandromys fortis | reverse complement strand
GATACTGATTTTTACATGTTGATTGTATGCACTAAGACTGGATGGATTAGTTTCAAAGATATCTCTTGAAATCTTTAAAGCTTTCTGTATATGTGATCACATTGTATGGAAATTTGGACAGGGTAACTTTTTCTTTTTCGATTTGAATGCATTGATATTATCCTTTTCCTAACTGTTTATTTGGGATTTTCTGTAGTATTTTGAACAGAAGGGCAATACTGTGCTTTCTTGTCTCATTCTTATTCTTAGGGGACATTTTTTCTACCTTCACTAGAGTATATGGTGTTATCTCTGAATTAGGTATTTCAGAATACTGGCCTTTGTTGACCTGAAACATATTTCTTACATGTCTGATTTGCTGACAGAAAGATACTGAATTTTGTTTTATGATTTTTTTCGTGTTGATGAAATCATTATGTTGGTGTTTACTTTCCTTTTAATAATGTAGCACATTTACAGATTTATTTTTTAAAACTAACCTTGAATCTCTGGAAAACATCCAATTTAGTAACAGAGAACAGTTCTTTCAAGAGGCTGTCAAAATCACTTTGCCAGTGTTCTGTAGAGGACATCTATGGTCATCAAAAAACCAGATAGGTGGCTTTTTGTGCCAGCTCATGAAACGTTTCCTGCAATGAAGTCCATTTTTATAACTGATTTATTCTTACATGTTTCAAGATTCTGTATTTTCTATCTGCCAGGCTCAGGTTGTTTGTATCTAGGAATTTGTTGATTGCTACTAGATTATTAAAATTGTTTCCAAGAAATTGTTCCTACTAATATGTAACGGTGTTTTCCATTTCTGCAGAATCAGTGTGATGTCTTTCTTTCAAGTACACTTAGATTTGGGCATTGTCTCTCCCATTTCTTAGCTATGGTAAATTTAATTTTTAGGGATTTGAAAAGCAGTTTGTGGATTGACATGCTCTATTTTGTAGAATATCCCATTGAGAAGAATACGCATTTTCCTTTGTTGGATGAGATATTCTGTGAATTTATGGTAGGGCTAATTGGTCTACAACAGAGATTAAGAGTGTTGTTGTTGATTTTCTTTCTGGATAATCTGTGATGTTGGAGATTCGTTTTCAATGTAGTTACATAAAAGACCCGAGGAGTGCAAAATCCTGCGTGTAAGCTCCATTTTCTATTGCACGCCATTTTTCTGGTTGTATATTTAGGAAGCATGCTTCCCTTAGTACGTACACTCATCTCTCATTTGCAGTTTTATGACTTTGAGATAAATAACTTACATTTATCACATTTTATTGTTTTGAAAAAATGATCTTGTATGGTAAAGGTGGTTAGTTAATTTAAAAAGTATGGTGGTGATTAGTTACTTTTAAAAACATCCATAATGTGGCTCATAATAACTTCCAAGACTTCTTTTATATTTTTAAAAGTTCTTATGATATTGTGTTTTTTATTTGTGTGTGTATGTGTGTATATACATATGTGTATGTGCATGCATATATCAAGATTGGACAGCATTAAGGAGTTGAGCTATCAGGCTTAAATGACAGCTGTTAGTGTTTTTACTTTCTGAGCCTTTTCTTTCGCCCTCAAGAGTTTTTTTTCTACTTCAGATATTTATATATATTTCTTGTTTCTTTTTTCTAATCTCTGTGAGATGTTCTTTGAACAGTTTCCACCTTTCTTATCACATTGAATTTTTATTATCTTTCTCATGCGACATTTCTGTTGTGAAATCCTTGAGGCAGGGCTTCGACAACTGCAGCACCTATTGTAACTTTGGTGTTCATACATTCTGAGTGAAGCCAAGGCTCAGAATATTAAAAGAGAATAAAAGCACAGGAGATATCTGAATATCTTTTTCATAAAATGAAAGGTATGAACTTCCAGTGGGTCGATGCTAAAGAAGATTGGTGTCTGAAATCAGTAAAGGAATTAAAACCCAGATATTGAAACTCAATCCGGCCTAGATCCAGCCCTCTTAGTAAACACTTCTTATCAGCCAGGACTTAGGTTCGCATTCTACAGCTAGCTGTAGTTGCTAAGGTATTCAGAATGCTAGCTTACCACGGCTTTAGCACAGTGAAAGAAAAAGTGCAATGCAACCTTCCCTAACTAGACTATGAGCATTTTAAAATAATTCTGCTTAGTCTTGCTTCCTCTTCATTCCATTAGGCAATTAAACATGTTATGTGTCATGCTACTAAAGTCCTCTCTAGATCAAAAGAACTTTTTGATGTTTCAGAGTCTCACTTCTCTCTTGAGATTATTCCATAATGGTTTATGAATGGGTCAGCGCTTGGAAAAGGAGTCAGGAATACAAAGTACTTCTCATATTCTGGCACACCCATTGCTTGCTCTGCAGAAGAAGCAACTTAGAAGCTTCCCAGTCTTTCATTGGGAGAAGAAAACTCTTTCAGGTATTAAAGAATAGGATAACATAAATTATTTTATGAGATATGCTACTCAATTAATACTACTCAATAAAAATTCAGAAATGATTAATTTCATTGTTTTTATCTTTGTGTATATTAGGGTCTTTGGTAATGTATATACTTGTTATGAAGTACTCATGAATAAAACATCCCGAGAAATTTGGGGTGTGATACTAATTTTATTACTTTTTTTCAATTTGCTATTTGTGCATTTTGTACTACATTACAAATCTGAACAAATGAAGCAACAACCTATTTTGTTATATTTTTCCCCTACTGAAATTTAAATTCCTGACTTCCATATAAAAATTAATGTGGAAGGCTTTTTATTTTCTTCTGTGTATACCCATTGTGAAAAGAGAATACTGAATGACTTATGAAATAAGCATTCAGCACTTCTTATTTTGGTACTGATTATAGAAGTTCAGTGAGGAACTTGAACCAGGCCTGTGCAAATATAATTCGCTAAATGAAACTTTGAAGAGTGAAGCTCATGGAAGATGAGTAGGTCACTAGGCCAGAACTGAGCTATATGAGGGAAAAGAGCCCTCAGGAGACACTGTTCTACTCAACCCATCTGCTCATCTCAACCGTGGACTTTACTGACACCGTATCTCTTAGAAACAGATTTCTGCCTTTCTAGGTTGTTCAATCCATGGGAGCTTGTCAGAGTGGCATGAAAATAGACCAACTTACTCTTCTCCTCAACAGTTCCCTGACTGGAGATACGGTTCTAATTGCCTTTATCAATATAATGCTATAGAAGATCCTGATAAAGTGGGAGGAAAAATACAACTCCCACGTCCTATTTCCCTCACTTTCCTCTTTTCACGGACACAATGTCCTTTGGACCACAGTTTTAACACTGTAGGTTCAGCAGAAAAAAATTCCCCAAATGCATAAATATTTCTTCCTGATCCTTTATCCCTTGATGGATCTCTATATTTTATTTTGTTCTGTAAACTGCCCTCATGGTAAATTCTTCTTGGTATGCAAATGGTGCAGAATATGTTACCTAGAGTTGACCTAGGGCAGAGACTATGGGCCTGGACCTTGTGGGAGAAGCTGGGGTCCTGAGATGCAGAGTGAGAGCTATGGACTTTAAAATCACTGGGGAGCCTATGGATCTGAGATTTGGCAAGAATCCATGGACCGAAAATGCAGAGTGGAGTCTTTGGGTCTTAGATATGGGATGGGAACCCATTGGCCTGAGGTGGTAAGATGCAACCTGTAGACAACGATGAGTCTTAAGTATACTAAAATTTCAGAGCTTAAACGGATCTTGCTTCCTCTCTGGAAGCATACCTATGTTTCATAAAGATCTCAAAAACCTTCCTAGAGAACTGCTCCTTTAGAAAATGCTGATTCTTCTCTGCACCTCACACCATGGGGGTTGATTGCTTCCTGTCCTATTAGGAGAACGAGATCTCAGCATCTTTATTGCCCTCTCCAATGCCTCATTAAATGTTTGACATTTTAACTTGTGTTGCTTCTTTTTTTGAATATCCAAATCAGCTGTCATCAGTTATCTTTATTATCACTCTCCTGCCAAAAAAAAACCATCCAAAATGTTTTATTATTTTACGATTCTGAATTTAAATATTATTTCCCAAAGGTCACCTGTAAAAATTCAGGGCAAGTTTTGCATGAATATCTAAAAGTCTAAATTCATGATGTCAGTAAATAATAAATAAATATTCCCAGAGACAGAAATGTTCAACACATAGGTAAGTACATAAAAGACAAGGATGTAATAGGGTTGGAATAGAGATGACTTCTTAGTATCAATTAACCTTTGAACAATAAAAGATGAAATTGACCAGAAGTCTTATCTGACATGAAAGGAGCAACAGAATAAAGACAGTTTCTCCTAATGAAATGCTATCACCTGGTAGGTAGAAGAAACAGAGAGCCATAAAGGAAAATGCTGCCTGTGAAAGCATTGTCAGACAGGGCCACCCAGACACAAGAAGTAAGTGCAAACAAGAAATTAGGTGTTGATGGTCCATTTGGGAAATAAAGTTTCCTCCTTGAAATTCTTTGCATACTATTGAAATGTATGCTATTTTAAAATAAATGTTTTATATACTTAGTGCATGCATCGATGATTTTTTATCTACATATATTTCATTTAGTGATCACTACAAGAATGACATCCATCCATCCATATGATTTCCATATCTTTTTTCCACTTCTGTTATGATAAAAGCAACTACAAATTTTCCTCCTTAGTATATTTCAGCATAGATTAAACTGTTACTGAAACTAATCATTGTTGTGCCTGTTAGGCTCTAAAAATTCATTTAGTAAAATAACATCTTTGTCCAACAACTTCTTGTCTTATCTTCCCACTCCCATTAACCACTACGTATTTAACTCCTTTTAGATTCCACAGATAAAAGATTGCACAGAGGTCTTTTCTTCACTGACTTACTTCATTCAACATAATGGTTTCCATTTTATCTGTGTTGTAGGAAATTGCAAAATCTCCTTTATGAAGACTGACTATAACCCCATATGCGTATATATCACATATCGGCCTCTGACTGTGTAAATCTTAGGACTCTCTCTTGCACTTTGGATCTGATCCAAGCACACGACTGCCGTCACCTCTAGGCATACAACTTGTTTCCCTTCTCCAGTTGACTGTCTTCTATTCCATTTCTAGATCACCACCAGCTGTGGTGACCTCTGACAGATCAAAATAAGTGTGCTCTGAAATGTGTGTCTGTAAATATATTGGAAAACAATTGGATTGCATATAAATGGGTGGATTATATGGAATGCACATTTTATTTAGCTGAGGCTGTTACCAGGATAAATAATGCAGAATAAGCTAGCTATTACTGGAAAACAGGAGAAGTGAAAGCTAGGATTTTTGAGTGAGAAGTGGAAAGTAAAATACCAGCACAATGGGGACATTCTTCTGGGTATAAGTTAGTGGCTGGCCCAGCAAACATATCCAGTCAATGTTGGCTGAATAAATAAAGTAACAAACAAGAAGTAAAGGAAAATGGAACAAGAAGGTGCTTATTTTAGGAGGTGAGATTGGTGTCTATTTATAACTGAGGAGCAGCCATAGATAGAAGGACGGAGAAGAGGAGCGAAATGAGCAATAGCTTCACTTTACTTGTAAGAACAGAAGTCCTTTCATCTTTGTGGTGGCAGTTGGGCAGTCTGAGGTCATTGTGGGGGCTCCTCTGTACCAGGCCAGCTATCTGCAGAAGTTCCTACCTGGTGATTCTACACCCAGTATTTGCACTCCGTACACCACCCATGCTGCAGTGCCGTACTGTCTTATTGACTCTGACTTTGTGGTTATCAATTTCTATTTATTGATTTTTTTCTTATAATAGGCCACCACAGACAAGGGGCTTTCAACAGAAACATTTTGATACTTTATTTTATACCCCATAAATTACAATGGTTATACAGAATTATAATGGCATACAGAAATAGTGACTATCCAAGATTGGTCTCATTTTCTGAGATTAAATATAATCACTTGTAAATGATTAATCACTTATACCTATTCTCATATATGCTTCAATAAAATTATAGTTTTCATAAAATAGCATATATATATAAATATATTATATATATTTTCTTTTTTAAAATCCTGTATTTCAAAGATTGTTTAAAAAAGAAGAAAAGAGGGTAGAAAATACTGCAGGGGATATTAGGATCACATTTTTTCTCTAGATGGCTAAAGAAAGTCTTGATTGACACTGTGATTGTGTGGCGATTACAAAACATGCTGCACAGACTTGTGCATTTAGTATAGAAAATAAATAGCAAAAGCAATACTAACAAAACAAGGGTAATCCGGAGAAACAGAACAGAGCTTAAAAAACTGAAGGGCTAGATCATTTGAGAAAGCACCAGGTTCCTGTTCACTCTCCACCTCAAAAATGTGGGTTGTCATAAAGAATGACTTGAAAATGAATAATTCAGATGAGAAATAGAATTATTGAATTAGATGGTTTGGGGAGCAGAAAAAGAACATGCCAGGGGTCCTCTAGAAACAAAGCAATATTCAAAGATGTCAGACCAGCAGAAGAAAACTGCATATGATGAGAAAATGTCGAGATGAAAGGAAAAGGCAACAACATTAGGTCAAGTAAGCTGTGGGAAGTCACAGCAGCCCCACATTAACAGAAACTCATGAGACATTGGTAGAACAGTGGGGAAAGTTGCTTATTTTGCTTGGATTTGATTAGATTACGGTAGATGTGCATTTCATTAATGCTTGGTTCAACGCTTCCACAAATGCTTTTGAATTTTCCGTGTCAGACAACCTGGTGGGTGATGAAGAAAAGGACATAAAGGAGTGCTTTTGACTCTGAAAAAAATCACAGCAGAGAAATAAGTTCACAGTTGTACATCTTCACTATATGAATATTATTAAGTAGCTGGAGGTAAATGCATACAGTGTACTAAGGAAATAAGAATATTTGCTCTAGTGAGTCATCTAGAGAAGAAAATAGACACTAAATGTTATACCAACGCTGCTCTCTTGACACCATTGTTCATCTTGATGTGAAATACATACTTTGGTGGAAGTAATAGATGCATTATACAACTTTCAAAGGAAAATGATTGTAGTTTCTTGGAAGCCAGCTCTTTGCTGATGGGAGATGGTTGGGGAGTGGATCCAGAGAAGAGGGGAGATGGGGGAGGCCGGAAGGAGTGGAAGGAGGGGAAACTGTGGTCAGGATGTGTTTTATGAGAGAGGAATCTATTTTCAATATGTTTGTATGTATGTATGTATGTATGTATGTATGTATGTATGTATGTGTGTATATATATATATTTATATGAAGATAACATCTCAGCTAAAATTTTAGATAGTACTCCTTTCTTACATTTTGTTCTTCCAGTCATTGCTGCAGTTCATAAATGAGACTGCTGTGTAGGAGTATCGATTGCTTCCTCCATTGGCAGCTAACTCAGCTCCTGTTGGTCTCATAATAGCCAGTGTTTCGGCAGAAAGATTCTGGGACACATTCAGCTCTATCCCTCCAACTCTGTGTCTAAGTACGTGTTGTCTTAAGCAATAGTGTCTCCTTTTTTATTTCTGGGAGGTAACCAAGGACAACAGTAATAGCCTATATTGTTTAGGGAACCCCTAAGGCTCTGCTGACCACAACTCTAAATGAAGTTACCAATGCCTGGAACTAGAGGTATTGTTGTTAATCTGTGACTTTTGTGGGGCTGATTGTCATCCCAAGTATCATAATGCCATTTCAACTATAAGCACATGTATGTACACATTTATATATGATATGTTATTCTAAATAAACATAAAGCCACACAGTTCCCTATGGTTTAGAAATGTTGTTTATATCCCCTCCTATATCTCTCTCTCTGGACTTTCCTCCTCCTTCCCAGCTAAGGATCCTTTCATCTTCTCACTTCCCTTCTCACCGCACCGTTATTCTACTTCTTCTTTCTCCAGTGTTCGTGTGTTCTTCCCCTCCTCATTCTCTTTACCTTTCCTGGTATCTGTGGTTACTTGCATATAACGATTCAGAGCTATGAAGCACAAATAAGAGAGAATACATGCAATTTGTTTTTCTGTGTTTCTTTACATTACTCAATATAATATTTTCTAGTTCTAACCAAATTTTCTTATAAATGTCATTGTTCTTTACAGAAAAATCCTATTCATATATATGAATGTATATATGAGTATTTATATATGTATAAATAAATATACACATCATATCATATTTTCCTCATCCTTTCATCAGTGGGAGGACATTTAGGTTGTTTAAATTTTCCAGATCTTGTAAAAAGAGTCAGAGTGAACAAGACTGAGCAAGTGCCTGTGGAGTTAGAATGTGGGCACTTATCTGGGATAATTAGGTTTTTATTTGGGTTCTAAGAATTAATTTTGGATCTTTGCTTTTGTGTGGCAAACCATCTCCATAGACTGAGTCATCTTCTTAACCTGATCTATAGTTTTGATGAGTTGATAGTTTTGAGGAGTTCTGATCAGGCATATAGTGGCAAGTTGTTCTGAAATTAAATTATGTATTATGTAACTGGACTTAGATAATCATAGAGTTTTGGAGAATGATGATAAAGCACCAATTTTTTACTATATCAAGGGAATGTATTAGCAAGTGACTCTTCTGCCACTCTGTGGATTGCACTCTTCCCATGGAAATCTCAGAGAAGCATCCACCAAAGGACTGATGAGTTATTTCCTCTTTTAAAAGAAGTATGTCTATACTTGGGTATATTTATTTCTTTTCTGTCATTTATTTTTCAGTAATTTATAACAGTGTGAACTTTGTGATGTTTACTTTGAACTTTGTGTTATAATAAAATACTATTTTATCCCATACTCATATTTTAAGATATCATCTTTTTTAATAATAAATTTATTTATTTTACCTTCCTGTAGGGTTTTTATTCTTTTGGCTCTTTGCTCTTTGAGGGGTCCACCACTAGGTTCCCAAATAAATACACAGAGTCTTAGTCTTTCTTATGAATGCTGGGCCTTGGCTTGACTTGTTTCTAGTCAGCTTTTCTGAAATTATCCCATCTGCTTTTTGTCTCTGTGCTTTCTATCTTTCTCTATTTTATATACCTCTCTATACTTCTTACTCCATGCCTTGCTGTGTAGCTGGATGGCTGGCCCCTTCTTCTTTTCTCACTCCTCAATCCTCCTCCCAGATTCCTCCTCTTACTTATTCTCTCTACTTGCCAGCCCCTCCTACCCTTTCTCCTGCCTTCCTATTGGCTGTTCAGCTCTTCATTAGACCAGTCAGGTGTTTTAGACAGGAAAAGTAGCACAGCTTCACAGAGTTAAACAAATGCAACATAAAAAAATGCAACACATCTTAGCATCGTTAAACAAATGTTCCACAACATAAACAAAAGCAAAACATCATCCACTAACATTCTACTCCACCTCCATTTCTGTTTAGGAAAGGGCAGCTCTCCCATGAGTAGTAACAAAGCAAGGCATATTACGATGCAGTAAGACTAAGCACCTCCCTGTGTATTAGAGATGGGCAAGGCAAACCAGTATGAGCGGTAGGGTCTCCAAAGCCAGAAAATGTCAGAGACATACTCTGTTCTTACTCTTAGGAGTCACACAAGAGGACCAAACTACATAGCTATAACATATATACAGAGTGCCTAGGTCAGGCTCATGCTGGTTTCCTAGTTTTCGGGTCAGTCTTTAGATATCATCTCAAAATTGAATTTTGCACAAATGTGCCATAGATAGACAAATCTATTGGAATTTATTGATACTTTCTTTAATTCCTAATGCCTATTCCACTTCTGTTAGAATTTCACATATAAATGTGTATTCTTTAGGTACAATGTACCATGTCTATTGCTTATATCAAGCCAATTAATTTAATTTTTCAAGTTTTAATAACTTGCTAATACCTTACTCCTCTATAGTCTATATATTTCGGAAATAGATAAACTACAAGTTCTCGTTTTATGCTAGTGAATTTTTCAGCATAAATGGGAAAGAGTACCATTGTGAAGCTGTGCTTTGTTTACTTAGAAGTTGATTGTATAGGTTTTGAGTGAACACTTTGATGTCACTTATATGCAGGAGTCTCTGACAAAGCCAGATGGTGACATTGAAGATTATTTGGATTTACTTGAACAAGTATTCCAGCGCCTGGGTGAATATATATAAAATGACCATGTTTCGTGGAAACAACACTCCCATTGCTTTCCTGCCTGTCGCTAACCCTGGCTATGTGACTGCATGTGGAAAATATACATTTTCTGCTTAGAAGTCAGGAAGCCTGGGCTTATGTGTCAGTTTTTACAGAGACACAGGGAAATACTTGCTGTGTCTCTTGGACATCTTCCTTGTTCTGGTCCCCTGGGAAGTTGACTGGAGGAATGGAGAGATAAACAGTGCTCATACGGAGTTTCCCCTTAGGTGTACTCTCTAGGAAATCCCATGGAGCACAGAAGGAAACTGATGAGGAGTTGAGTACCTGTGCTCATCCTAGACGAAAGCCTTCTGTCTTTCGTGATGATGTATGTTGCTAGCTATGAGATTTTCAGAGATACCCTTTGTCAGAGGCACTTACTTTCTATCCCTATTTTGTTGAATTTTTTTCTCAGAAATATGTTTGATAAGGTCAAGTCTTTTGCTCTGTCTGATGGGATGAGTATATCGTGATTCAACTCAGTTAATATGTTGAGTTACCATGGTAAACTCTAGCTGGTTGTACTGTACTGTATTTTAATATGTTAGATATTCAGTTTAATAATATTTTATTGAGTTTTAAGTGACTCAATGTTACAAATTGGTCAGCTGTTTTCTTATAATTTAGAATTTAATTAGTCTCATCAAAGGAGATGGGACACACTTCATTTCTATTTTTGTGGGTATGGATGTATGGGTGTGCACGTCCCTGTGTGTGGAAGCTGGAAACTGGTTTGAGTTGTCTGCCTCAATCACTCTCCACCATATTTAAGACTGAACTAGAGGCGTGATGATTTGTCTAGCCTGAGAGACCTGTGAGTTGCAAAGGTCCTCCCGTCCCTGATCCCTCAGTGCTTGGATTGCACGCACACATGCAATGCCTGACTTTTTACATGGTGCTAGAGATCAAACTCCTGCTTTTGCGCCAAGACGCTCGCTGCTGGAGTTGTCTCCCAGCCTCCTCATTTTCAGTTTCTTTTGATGAGCATTGCCTTTTCTCATTATTCACTTTAGGAATCATGTGAGCTGATCTTTTTGGTAGTTTTGCCATCACGTGAAGAAGAGTTGATATAACCCAAATTTTCCTTTGTATTAGATTACAATGATTATAAAAGTTTCTAAAACTACTTTTTAGCTGCAACATTTTCCCTCTTATTAAAACATTTGATCATTTTTTAATAATCAGAAGCCCCTAATGCTAATCACATTAAAAGGGGAAAAACTACATGGTAGCTATTTGTTAAAACAACTTCATTTTTTTATTTGAAAAGCAATAATTATTTCTATTATTAACTCCTCATGTTACCATTTTCTTTAAATTATGAATATATATGTAGCTCCACATTTATTTCGTGCAATTTTATTTATAGAAATTATTATGCCACCTGAATGTGTTTGATATAAGAATTAACCATAGCTAACTCTATGATTTTATTAAGTAGTTATAGATAAAAATCACAAGAAGAGTTTAGTTTATTTGAAACAAGTGTTAACTTCCTGTGAGGAAGGTATTATCATTATTAATTATACTGAAGAGTAAATGCACCTCAAAGAGGGTTCGTTGCATCACTGCTCCCCAGTAAATTAAAAATTTGAATTCACAGTGTGTTGCTAAATGTCGATGCCTCCATACCCCACCACCTATGCACACACACACACACACAGACACACACACACACACGCACACACACACACGTATAGATCCTTCACATAGGCATTGAATGGAAATCCTATTGTTGTGTTGAGGGATGAAATTGCCAAGGCCACAACTTATTCTTGTAATAATTTCCTAGCCTTTTGTTGAGCACACTGAGTCTAGCTGAGACAAGGAATACAGAAACTCTCTGCATCCTTCACTTTTGATTTTTTTTCCGACTTGCCCTTATTATTCACTATTAGTAGATATTTTAACTCAATACAGATTTCTTCATTTCTAGTTTCTGGGGATTTGGAGGCCCTGACAGTTAATCAGGAGGTGTGAAAAATGTAACTTCATTTTCTTTCTGACATCCAGGGATTTTGCCCAGTCTGTAGCTATTTTTAAAGCACAAAAGACACAAATACATTATTTGCTCCTTTTCCAGCCATGTGATTTAATAGGAATGAATGTTTCTGGCTTAGTTTTACAATAAGTTTGAAATAATAGCTTGTCTACAATTTATCTCATGATTCAAGTGACTGAGAGAATGATAGTCTCAAGACAGTTTTAGATGATGAAATACTTTTCTTTATAAAGAGAAGTCAGACTTTTCATTTAGATAAAGATTAGGTATTTTCTTTATTCAGTAACTTGACATTTGTTCCTAGTTCCACTATAGAGTAACCGTCCTGGGAACAGGTGGAATGTAGTTCTCTTCCAGTCCCGTAACTTCATTTCTGCCATGGGTGTCATCTTGCTGAATAAAGATTACCCCAGCTCTCTCCCAGGCCTGCATGTCATCTCCGCTCATTAGCCAAGTAAGAACTTGACAGGGATAGCATTTACATTTTGAAATAGTCAACTTAAATGCCTGGTGTGGGACAATTCTATATTCTGTCAATTATGTTTTAAATAAACGCTGATTGGTCAGTAGCCAGGCAGGAAATATAGGTAGGACAACCAGACAGAAAATAGAGGTGGGGAAGGTAGCTCTTCCCCAAGTCTGCCCAGACATTGAGGAAGTAGGATGTGGCCTGCCCCACTGAAAAAGGTACTGAGCCATGTGGTTGACATAGATAAGAATAATGGGTCAATATAACTCATAAGAGCTAATATGAAGCCTGAGATAATGGGCCAATCAGTTTATATCTAAAGTGGAACTCTATGTGATTTTTCTTTGGGGCTATACAGCTGTGGGACCTGGTGGGAGGACAGAAACCCCAAGTAGGCCCTCATGTTACAAATACCTGTATTGCAGTTTCAGGAAGAACTGATTCACATTTTAGGAGCATGGATACTCTATACTTTGTGGTACTGGAGAATGAATTTGGATTTTGCAAATGAGAGATAAAACTCCTACCACTAAGCTACAACCATAGCCTCCTGCTTTCATTTTCTAGTGACTCATAGCCGGTCTGTAGCTCCATCCTTTCTACACCCACACCACTTACCCAAACTATACCTTTCCAGCCACATCTCTAGTGTAGCCACCTCCCCAGCCATTTCTCTAGCACAGGCATACCATCTTTCTGTTAAAGCTCTGTTGGCTCATGTGAGCTGACTCTGCGCTGAGCACCCAGTTTCTGTTCTTGAGACCGTATCCAGAAGCCATATACTCCCACAGGCACGAGGTGTTGGGCCTCCCCTTTTTTGTCTTAGTTTCTTCAGAAAGAAAACCTTCTCTCAGGTTTACTCTCTCCACTCCAAAGAGTGCTCCACACACAGTATTCAGTTGGTGCTCAATAAATGTCAGTTCATACCCTATATGACAGACCACGGGGAACCAGTGAATGTGCTCCCAACTGAAGTACTTTTATCACAAGCTACTGTCCTTCCCTGGCTGTGGGGCTGTGGTGCTGTGGTCCAGGGATCACTGTGATGAGGTGGCTGGGCTAGTGTCTCAAAAATATTTTCCCAACTCCCCCAATTTCTATAAAGTGACAACCTATGGGATTCCAGCTGAATCTCTCTAATGGCTGTTTTATTTTCTTTACTTTTTAATCAATTTAGAGAAACCAATGGCTCTGCCAGCCACTTTCTTTCTTACACTATGATCAGTTTCCTAACTCATTTCCCCCTAAGTCTCTCCCCGTGTGTGATTTTTCCATTCATAGTCTATGTCTGACACATTCAAGCAATATTCCCTCCACTTAAGTCTACCGCATGTGAAGCTTTGTTGATGATCAGGAAGGGGCAGCTGCTGGGAAGTAGGGCCAAGTTATTTTGAATTATTTCTGGGGTGAAAGGCACTGCCTGATAAAGGGTTTTACTTTTCACTGGGCTTTTGGCCATCTCATTTTATTTTCTTCAAAAACTGAAATCCGCCTCTGAGAATTGTGCATGTCTGATGTCTTTCTGTGCTTTTGAATAGCAGCTTTTACGGCAGTGCCAAGTATTCTTCCGGCGGATTAGACTGGCCCAGAGTCTGCTAGACCTGGTGTTTTCTCAACACCTCCAAGAATTTAAGGCACAACACTGAGAAATCTTTACTGAGTCATCTATGCATTCTAATGCTGTTTACTGAGTGAATAAGCTGGGGTTATGAGGTATTTCTCACACGTATCACAAATCTATTCATCTCTTCACCACATTTGTGTCTACTGTTGAGTATCCAAAGCCTTAGATGGCATATATCCAAACTTCAGGTGTCAATAATTATCCCCCAAAATGGTATTTGCTGCCAGAAGCAGGTCACACATTTAAGTAGATTTATGATTGCCCCTTGTTTACCAAGCATTGTGGTCAGCCCTAGATCTTCTAAAGACTGAAGATATTCTCTGCATGCCTGTTTGAGGAGCTCACTGTATTCTCATCCTTTGGAATGGGAAACGCTCCTGCCAAATGAGACCTAGATCCTTTCTTTGCCATGTTCTATGTTGCTCTGTGCCTCAGGGGCAGAATTTTCTGAAATTTTCCTCACAATATGTTTTAAGAGATATTTCTTGATTTTGTCACCAAATATCATGGTTAATTCAAAGTCAATGGGTAATCATGGCTAAGACAAAGAATGGAGATTTATTGCAATTTACCAATGAGAGATCACAGGAATTGTTTCCTGTTTAGTTGGGGCACTGTATTTTTTCATTAGGAAAACACATTTCTAAGCATATTCAGTTAATAAGAACTTTTCTGAACATACTTAATTTAAGATTGTAGTTCCAGGAGAGAAGATGGTGGACACATTTGAAACCACACGTGTTTGAAGGTCCTAGTACACCTGTTTAAAACAGTTCAAATGGCAGATGGCAGATGGGATCTTCTGACAATGTTCAGATAATTTCATAAAACTATCAGACAGGACAACTCTGGACATGTTAATTTTCTTTTCTCTTCTCGTCTTTTTTTTTTTTTTAATTTTCGAGACAGGGTTTCTCTGTAGCTTTGGGTTCCAGTCCTGGAACTAGCTCTTGAAGACCAGGCTGGCCTCGAACTCACAGAGATCCACCTGCCTTTGCCTCCCGAGTGCTGGGATTAAAGGTGTGCGCCAATATTAAAAAAAAAAAAAACACTTTGAAGATATTTTAAATTTAAGGAACTATTTTAATGGTGTTTGCTACAATTAGTGGTAAAGGTATAGCTTTATCTGAAAGACAATTACCATGTCTTGTATGAGCATTACCTGCCAATCATTTATCAAGGAATGATAGTTTGATCCCAACTCTGTGCAAGTAGGACTAAGAATATATCTGTTCCTAAAAGAAATATTACTCTTTTTTTTGCTAAATATAAATAGAAAACTGCCTTCTGAATATATATCATCATAGACCTGGGCTGTTGTCAGGCTCAAACAGAGAAGATGCTTTTTGCTGTGGGCATCAATCAATGCAAACAATCTTAGCTAGTCAAAGAGCTGGGAATGATGACTGTTGTGTGTATATTATCCAAAAAGGACACCTGTGTGACTCCTCCAAGGTCCAGGGGACATCACTGACGAGAGGGTGGAAAACAAGACAGCTGGAGAATGGGAAGGAGGGTAGTGAAATGCTGTCTTCTGGACTTGACATGGCTGTCACACTTAGAACGCACTGCAACTAGGGTAACCTGAATAAATCCTGTATAGCGTTGAGTCAGTCAACATTCCAACATGGATAAGGGTAGAGAAGAGGAGCCCTCAACCATAATTGAAGAGCTACTGACAGTTAATGGTTACAGTGGTGTAAGCGTGTAAACTCTAGTAAGTTGCTCATGCTTCAGTCAATAATCCTGTATGGATGCTTATACATGTGGTCCTGATTATGTTCAAATGATAAAAATAAAAAATGAAAGTTAGACTGTATGTGGTTATGAAGAAGATGGTCAGTAGGAGTGAGAGAGTAAAGAGAAGGTGATAATTAGAATAATGTGACCATAATATATTGTGTATATGTATTAATCTACAAATAAATACTTACAATTAAAAAAGAACATGGAATATTTTAAAAAGAGTATATATATCTTTTTATATATGTCCATGTCAATAACACATAACTGCTAAGTGAATACTTTGGTGAATAAACAATGTATTTTCTTCACTACAAGAACTCATCCTTCATAAGTGGATGACATTTTTCTGAAAAGCTTTATGATCAGATTATCCAAACCGATAGTGGCAACGTATTAAAAATGTGTTTTTAAAGTGAAAATAAAAAGGAAAATTAGTGGTTTAAAGACATCTAAGATCTTTGTCCTTATGAAAACAACAGATATAAAGACAATGGTGTAGAAGAAGACTCATTTAAGAGATAAATGCATGCATTTAATTACATCATATAGTTTACAATGCAAGAAGAAAATGTAATGAAGTCTCATAAAGAGAGTGACTTAGGATGGGAGTGATTGTTTGGGGTAAACTGTGCTTCCTTGAAGGTTTTCAACAATTGTGAAAAATAGAAGCTTAAGAGCAAATTCTATTAACATTTCAAAGAAGCCATAGTGCTTATCAATTCCACACTTTACAAGAAAGAAAATTCCCAAGGTTGTGCTCCTTCTGTGTTCAGCTTTCGAATTTGAAGGCTGAGTCTTGTCCCTGTCTTTTGTGCCTTTCTATGCTTTTTCAAGTAAGTCTTCTTTAAGGATATTTCCATTTCACTTTATGAAATATATAGTTCTATAATTATCTTTCAGCATGAAAGAGGAAGTTAATAATTCAGTTTTCACGCTGCATCAGGCTGTACTTCAAAGTTCGTTCTGAAAACGTAGAAGACTGCGGGAGAGTTAATGAGACTTTCGTGTCTCCAAACCCTGCTCGTGAGGACTTGCTTCAGGATGTCGGGGTGTCGTGCTTTGCCATGATAAGTCGGTAACGGAGAGTGGCCTCCAGATATACAGGGTGGCCACGAGAAGGAGACTACAGAGTCACTGGGAGGATACTAAAATTAGTCAAAATTCTATGAGGCTTTCTAATGACAGGCTCTCTAAGTACATTGAATGACTATATCCATACAGCAATCATAGTAATATGTGTTAATGTTACTCCTCTATTATTTGTGAATTTCCTAATGTACATGAGGGTTATGTTATTGGGTCCAGTAAGGGATGAAGCAACCATTCATGTTCATTGATGATGTGGAAGTCCCCTCTGTGTGCTTTGATTACCATTAATGAATAAAGAAACTGCTTTGGATCTATATATAACAAGGTAGAACTTAAGGTAGGCAGGGAAAGCTAGGCTGAATGCTGGGAGAAAGATGGGCAGAGTCAGAGAGAAGCCATGGATCCATCAGAGACAGGCACTGGGAATTTTATCCAGTAAGCCACAGCCACATGGCAATACAGAGATTAATGGAGATGGGTTAAATTAATATGTAAGAGTTAGCCAATAAGAAGTTAGAGATAATGGACCAAGCAGTGATTTAATTAATACAATTTCTGTGTGATTATTTTGGGGCTAAGTGGCCGGGAACCAACAAGCCACCTCCTACTACACACTGAGTCTGGCTCTGTCAAACCCATGCCAAAGCACACTATTCCACTTGAGGTTGACAGACAACCTCAGTAAAACACAGAACTGGTTGATTGATCAGAGAAGGTCTCAGTGAGCAGCACACTACTGCTAAATGAGAGAGTGGAAGGTGTTCACACCAGTCAAAGCATTTGGATAATCTTTCCTGCCGTCTCTCTAGACACCAATCACATATACACACATATTGAATTTAATCTATATAGTGAGAGAAAGAATTCCAGTGTGCTGGGTTTTTCTCATTGTCCTGCTTGTGAGATCCAACTCAACCCAATCCAGGAATCCAGGAAATTCTTCATCAAAAAATACAATAATGGAAATTCATGCTAATGGAATTTTCAATAAAAGACGTACAGGCAGGAACTCATCCTATATTAATTTATAGAATGCAGCATTCTAGGTTCTGAATAAAGACAAGCGAATGGCACATGAGTCTGTATATTGACCAGCTACCTTGACACATGGATAGTTAATCCAATTGCCCTAGGGCTATATTCTTTGAAGACTTTGGTTTATAGATGTCATATCTGGATTGAACTTCTGCTTGCCTTTCTCCTTTGGAGGTTGGATAGGGCTCTTGTGGTACTGGGAAAGCCAGACGTCAGGGAAGGTGCATGCAGGTCAGATCTGGTTGTTTCAGATAAATTCTATACTGCTGTTTTCAGATAGACATGCAGGAGCATGCTTTGTTCTCTTACAAATGGAGTATGAGCGCCCTTAAATTTTACTTAAGGGGAAAGCATCGATTTTCATAAAATAGATTATTAACAACATTCTAATGATCACTTCATCTCTATTCTATATCCTAGGGTTCTAGTTTGCTATATGCATTATAAATTGCCTTTCAACCCTTAATAGCTTCCATTTTCCCAAAATTAAGATTTTTTGTTAATTTTGTTATTTATTTGTTTTCATATAGTAACAGGATCCTCAGCATCTTCTGTGTATCTTGCCCTATCAGCCATTGTTTCTGCATCATTCTCTTGTACTGTCAATTCTAGCTTCATCTATGGCCAACACCTTTTTATTTTCCTAATTCTTGGATAACCAAAGCCGAATTATGCATATATTTTTGCATTTCTTCCTATATTGTCTCATAGAATATAAGTACAACACAACCACTACTTACTTGTCTTGGTGCTTATTCAGAAATCAGTTTAGTAATACATTCTGATAAAATTTACATTCATGAAGAGCTCGGAAGAAAGCTGTAAAGATAGCTCAGAGGTTAAACACAATTGCTGTTATTCCAGAGGAACTGAGTTTGGTTCCAGCACTCATACTCACCATCTCTCAATTGCTTGTTCAACTAGCTTCAGAGGATCTGACTTCCCATGACGTTCCAAAGATGTGGTGTTCACTCAGATAAACACAGTCAGGGAAAAGGCAGCTTTACTGTATTAGTAAGGTATGTAAGATAAACAAATGGAATATAAAATGGAAAACAGATGGGATGACTGTGGCTCAATGGTTTAGATCCTGGAGAGAGGGGAGTTGGGGGTCTCTGTGAGGAGTACAGAGAGAAGAAACTGTGGTCTCAATATATTACATGAGAAGAATCTACTTTCAGTTTTAGAAAAGGAAAAAATAAAACAGAAATAAATTCATATAAAGACAAAATTTAAAGTAATTATGTTATCTAAAGCCAACCTGAGAACACTTCCAGAGTGTGAATACTACATCAGTTTATTTAAGTGTATTAAATTCCAGAAGAGAAAAACACTTTTTTCATGATTTGACACAAGATCAAGAATTTTAAAAAACAATGTCTAGATTCAGAAGACTAACTTTTACTTTCATCAATTGTGCTTTTTAATTATTAATGGAAAAAGAGATGGAGAGCAACCTGTTGTGAGATAGATATTTGACTGCACTGTGAAGCACTGAGATGGTGTTAATAAAGTTAATCTTAATCAGGGGGTGGAACCAGCGACTGGTTGACCGGAATTAACCATAGGGAAGGCAGGAATATGGATAGAGAAGGCACACAGGAAGGACTAGGGAGGGACTTAGAGATTTTGAACATAGGACATTGTGCTGCAGACACACGGAGAGAGCACAGGTGAGGCCCTCATTACTATGCTCTGTGTCTGTGTGTCAGAAAAAGCTATGCTGTGTACTAAAATTTGTTCAGTAGACCTTTGAGTACATTTTCAATCATTTACATTTTGATGACAGTAAATCACTCTAAAGAGTTCCACTCGTCTGTGTTTCATTAATTTATCAGACTGTTTTCTTAAGAAAAGTAGTTTAATTTCATATGAAAAGCATTTCAAAATATTTGACATGTATTATCTTTTTTCATTCTGGTATACATTCACAAAACCCAAAGTTTGTCCTTGGATTTTAGGAAAACAAATGGGCAAAGGAAGCAAGATGGAGTGTAAGCCGTATTTGATCCTAAGGTAGTGATGAGATCATAAATATCACAACCTGCAGACTGAATTACAAGTTTGTAATCAATCTCTTTCTCTATCTAGTATCTACCCGGAGTAAATGATGGCAGGAGAATCTAAATCAGGGACTTCATCCAGCAGAACTGACAAATACATGTAAACTACTCTTGAAGCTTTTTAAATGAAATAACCTCTTGTACTGGTAAGAAACAAATTTGGATTTTTTTTTTTATTACAGGTATGGGTAAACCCAGTCCCCTTTATGGAGACAAAGACAGAACTACACTCCTGACTTATCTGGATGAAACAATGCTCACACTTGAAAGTCTTTGCAGTTCTACAGCCCACAATCAGTAAGTTCTTACAATTGTAATTTGATCTAGGATTGATTTTATAGTGTTGATTTATGGGCTTAAGACACACAATACATCAATTAAGTTTTGTTTGATAGGGCAATTAAAAATAAGGTGGTATCACTAAATAATGGTTTAAATGTTTAAATGTGCCTTTAAATGCTTTTGTTCTGTGGACAGAACAAATTCTTACCTCAAATTAATAAAAAAAAAGGCTTATCATGGAGCCAAATATGAGTTACGGCGATGGGGGATACAGAGTAAGGTTAAGAACAGTTCCAAGAGGCGTCTTAGAAACATTACAAAGAAAAGTGTAAATTAAGACATACATTGGGGAAGACATCAAATATCCAGATCTCAGGAAATTCTGGAAAATTCTGCATAGGTCTCAGATGTTACCTGAAACAATTCTCAGCCTTTTCGGTGGTAGAAACTGGAGGTGTGCTTGTACATTGCGAGGGGTTCACCTAATCATCACAAAGATGTTCCATCACATACAGAGGAAGACATACACTGCTCGTAAAAGAGTTATCCATGCCCCAAGATGGTTTCACTCTGGACTTGAAACGTTGTGTCCTTTCCCCACCAACTACCAGCCACTTTAGTCTCAGCTTCTCTCCATGAATTCAAAAGTTAATTCAACACAATCAGGAAAAAAGAGGCAAACTCACCACTGGGCATCTTGTATATTAGGGTGATAATAAGCAAAATGCATCATGGGAGAAAATTTGTGCAGTTGACAAGTAAGTTTGTTGGTGGAGATTGCTCCTTCATTTAAAAATAAATATAAATATTCTAACTATAATTCTTGCTTAATAATTATTTTGTTGTATGTAATCTCGCTCTGGGTTTTTTTTTTCATATTAAACCAGAAGCCAACTTTATTCCAGGGAAAAAAAAATAAAACAACCAAATCTCTATGGGGCACAAAAAGCTTATCAGTTAGCTACCTGAGACCACAGACTACAGCCAGATGGATTTGTACAGCTGTGGCCATGGGCAGTTTCTGAACTCCCCTTTTCATAGCAAGAAGCGAGCAGTAGTCATGAATAAAAGAATTTTTACAATCTCAAGGTAAACTCAGATACAAATTGCTCTCTTTCACCATTTACATTCACAGAGTTTTTTTAGTTACACTACTGTTTGTATTTAAGTCATTGTATTTCCCTGGTGTTCCCTGATAGTGTTTACCAAGCTTTATAATCCCCTGATACTGCCAGTTTTGCATAGCAGGGAAGGGTATGGGAAGATGCACAGTGAAAAAGTCAGGTGTGTCTCATCATTTAAAAGTTAACGCAGCTCACATCAATTGCTGGTCATGAGTGGCCAGGGGGTTGTCTAAAAGCTGACTCTCAGTTTGCAGAGGGCCGCTTCAGCCTTGCAGACAGCTATGAGTTGTAAAGCAAAGTAACCCACTGTTAATAGTTAATCCTTAGCCAGGTGGTGGTGGCACACACCCTTAATCCCAGCACTCGGCAGAGGCAGGTAGATTTCTATGAGTTCGAGGCTAGCCTGGTTGGTCTACAAGAGCTAGTTCCAGGACAGACTCCAAAGCCACAGAGAAACCCTGTCTCAAAAAACCAAAACAAAAGAAAAAACAAAACAAACATTTTTCCTTTGCAGCTCCTAATAGTCTTTCTTTATTCTGTATGTTTAGTGTTTTGATTATTATATAGTGAGGGGACTTTCTTTTCTGGTCTAGTCAAATTGGTATTCTGCAAACTTCTTGTACGTTCCTAGGCATATCCTTCTTTAGGTTGGGAAAGTTTTCTGGTATGATTTTGTTGTATATATTTTCTGTGCCTTTGAGCTGTTAAAACTAAAACCTTTCTCTTTATTTAGACAGAAAGGGGAGGTAATGTGGGATTCCCTGCTGAATGCTGTGAATACCAATGGTTAATAAAGACTGCTTTGGGCCTGTTGTCATGCAGAATAGGGTAAGGCAGGAATTCCAAGCAGATAGAGGAGGAGAGAGTAGACAGTGTAAAAGAGATGCCATGTAGCTACTGGAAGAGACAAACATGAGCCACAAGCCTGAACCTTGTTTATAAACCATGAGCCTCGTGATAAAATATAGAATACAGAAATGGGTTAATTTAAGATGTAAGAGTTAGCTAGAAATGTGCATAAGCTAATAAGACAAGCAGTGTTGTAATTATTTTAGTTTCTGTGTGATTATTTCTGGTCTGGGCAGCTGGGAAACAAACGAGCAGTATCCACCAACAAATGATGCCCACCATTTGGGGCATAGATCCACAAAGGACCTAAAAGAAGTTTAAGGAGAAAGAAGAGGGCTTCTAGACCCACAGTATCCACCAACAAATGATGCCCACCGTTTGGGGCATAGATCCACAAAGGACCTAAAAGAAGCTTAAGGAGAAAGAAGAGGGCTTCTAGACCCACAGAAATTGGAGTTAATTGGAGCTTTCTGGTAGTCACATATTTTTAGGTAGGCTCTGTTTGCTGGTGGCAGGCAGAGACACGGCTCCTTTAAGAGTTTTCCTGATTCAGCTTTAGCAGAAAAAGATTGCACAGCTTCCTTAGGAGCCAGCTTCCTGGCTCACCAGCACAAACATCTAACTCTTTTGGGGAGGTCTGGCTACAGAACATTTAAATGGGGTTTGTCAGCAGAGTACTACAACCTGCTTAATGGCAACACAGACCAGCTGTGTGCCTGAAAACGGGGCTATGAGCAAGGCTGGCTGTTCTGGTGAGTTGATAAGTTAGGCATAATCTTCCAGAAAAAGAGGTTTCTGAAGTTAAGAGCCCTTTGTGCTACAGCCGCCATAACAAGTGGTGTGTCACGGAATATGTCAGAAGGCAGTCTCTAGGAGAGCCCAGCTAAATGGAAGAGATCATCCTCTTAACTATTTCTGACTTTTGTTATTAAAATAATACTTTTAGGTTAGTTTTGTGTGTTTATATTGAAAAATAAAATATTGCTCACTGAAGATAAACCATACAGAGTTTTGATATAATTTCACATTTTGAAGTGATGACCAAGATACACATACCATGCATATCTCCAGCTTTGAAATGTGAGCCACAAATCCAGTGCCTGTCTAGCAGTTATTTGTCTACCCATGATGCTGGCTACGGAACTGGGTGAGTCTTCATTCATCTTCACGAGGAATAAGATGACTCTGTCCTTACTGTTGCTCATTTGGAAGCCAGAAAGCATGGACTATGGCTGCTTGTGTTATTTTGAGTAATCGCAAAAATCTGCCAATATACTTGGAACTTGTTGGTTGAGAGGGATAATTTATTACGTTAACTATTGTCTTATTTCTAATCACTTAAATATCTTTATCTGTTTTATATACCCATTTATTCTCCTACATAACTATCTAAGAGGTTAAAGTGCATTTTATCTTCATTATTCTGTACACTAGAATATTCAAGGCTCGAGTACTGTTGTCATTAATAATATGATTCAGGCTCAATGGTGGTATAACCATAGGTGGCTAAAACATTTAACCTATCTGATTGAACAACCATGATCATTTTTTTCTCATTTTTATTAGGATAAAATTATAAATATATTTCATATTTAAAATAACTACAGTTAAAACCTCCTTAGGTTTTAACTCAGGCTTATTAAGAGAAATAATGCCTTTGCTTCAATCTTCTGGTAAATGTACTTTTTGAATGTAATTTGGGGAATAAGGGAGAATTTTTGAGAATTATGACACTGTACATTATTAAGTCAGTGTTCCAGGGAACAAAGGCTCACACTTTAATGTCGTGCCCATCCTAATGGTGTCTAGCTCAGCCTTCTCTCAGTGCCTCTGTAGAATTAGCTATTGAGTCCTTTACCGGGCAGAATGACCTTTCCCTAAATTTCTAATCTCACTTTAATTCAGACAGATTTATTCTGCAATCTTTACCTTCACAATGCTCAATCTGGAAGGCTTGTAGTAGGACACAAAAGGAAAAGTGGAAGAGTGAAAGTCACTTAGCATGGAATCAGAGACATCATTGATTCGTGACCCTGCTGGCGTCCACTGAAATGCAGGGATTGGCGTGGGGTGAGGAGCCAGGCAATGGTCAACCATTCCTCAGTAGTCCGCTTTGAGTCAATGTGTCTTTAACCAAAGACATTTTAGACTCTTCTTGCCAAGGACAGTGACTCTTCCCAGCTCCTTGTGCAGAACCTTGTGCAAATTAGCAATTCAATTAAAATTCATTCAGTGACTGTGGATTAAATTATGTGATGTCCTGAATTTTCCTTGCAAAACCCACACAGATATTAATATTTTGTCAGATTTATTAAGTTATTCACTTATTCATGCCTGCTCTTTACTGTGTGACAGACAATGATTACATAAAGGGTTGAAAGCTCTAATTCATTCTTGATGGATCCCATCAAACATCTCCAGTACAAAATGAAGGCTTGTGGGGCTAGGACCATCATTGGGAAGTGCGGGTGGAAAGCAGCTGAATGTACCAGGGCCCTGGAATATTCGATATCTTGATCTCTATGCTGAGTATTTGAATGTTTCAATTGATCAAAATTTACTGTTATACCATTATATACAATGTATCCTCCAGTTAAATCCTTGGTGTTGTCGTGTGAATTCCCTTCATGAACATAATATATTTTACAGGAAAGCAAAGATTTTAAAAATGTTCTTCACTTGTAGTCCATTGTCACTCAGAAGATTTTCCCATGGCTTTGGCAATTTAGGTACATAAAATAGGAATACAAACACTTACTAATAAACCACAGAGAAATTTACTGTTAAGTAATATTTAATATTGTTATATGTATGCATTTAAAAGTTATCAAAGGTAAAAGCAATATACACACTAATTAAATGAATGTTTGTTTATTATTTATTATTTTACATAATATTCAATATTTACTGTATGTTTGATACTGTAGGGGATGGAGCCTCTTCAGTGTCTTTCCGAGTTGACCAATATTGATGTTGATTAAGTATCAATGCTAAGAATCTATATTATGTTAATATACAAGTAAAATAAATATGTTTAAGACCATTTCAAAAATTGTGGCCTAGGCAATCTGTGTATATTTGTCAGCTGTGGGACAGTCCTCTTGTGGGACCCCTAACAGTGGGAGCAGGGGCTGAGGGACAGTCCTCTTGTAGGACCCCTAACAGTGGGAGCAGGGCTGTCCCTTACTCTTTTACTGGCTTTCCGGAGCTTACCTCTCATACTGGGGTGCCTTACCCAGCCTTAATACATGGGAGATGCTTACTGCAACTTGATATGCTATGTTTTGTTGTTGCTCATGCATAACCTGCTTTTTCCTGAACATAAATGGGAGTGTGAATCGGGGAAGGGAATAAATGGAGTCAGGGAAAAAGACTGGGAGAGGAGGGAGTAAAAACTATGGTAGGAAAATAAAAAAGTTGAAAAATTTTACCCTAATCTCAAGCCAAAAATTCATTCAACATTTTTTAATGAAACTCAAGTATTGAATCAAGCATTCTAATAAAATACAGTTAAAATATATATTAATTTTACACATGATGAAGAATGAAGGTAACAGCATATTAAGTCCCTTTCCTCCATACCTAAATAGCTATGTTTCTGTAAGAGAAGAAAGTTTTGTTTGTGGCGTAGAATCACCGGTCTTGAATCTGAGCCTGGTATTTCAGGCAGTGTTCACTGGAACTCTGTGATGTGGTGGCGTGTTTTGTGTTCAGAAGAAGGCTGTAGTGAAGTCACACAGTGCAAACACAGGCAAGCTCTACAGAAACACCTTGGATTTATTATGTGCTTGGTTATCAGGTTTTAGTTGGGTTTCGCTCAGAAACACTTTGGTAAGCTCCACAATCAGTACATAACTCCATGCGTGGTCACTCCCCAGGTCAAGTAGCTAGGCTAGAGAGGCATAATAAATACTCAAGACTGGTTGCCAAATGAAATAATGGAAAAAAGGCAGATGTGAGTTTCAAACAAATAAGTGACTTTATTTTTCATGCATGCTTCATTTTCTGTGTCCTAGAAACACTATGAAATTTCCTTGCTTTGTAGGGAACCCCACTCACCACAGACCGGCTTTAAATGAAGTCATTTGGTTTCAGTTTAAACAGCTACAGCACTTGCTACCTTTCCTTTTTATTTACGTGCATGTATGTGCATGTCTCATTGTGTGTGACATGTGTGTGGATAAACAAGAAGGAGAGAGATGTTGGATCCCACTGAGCCATAGTTAAGGAAGTGTTGAGTCAACTGACATGGTACTAGGATCCAATTTGGATCCTCTGGAAAAGCAAAATGCATGCTTTTAATTGTCCAGCCATGTGTCAACCACTTCTAAGGCCCCTCTTTCTATTTTCCAAACTTAATTTTTAAAATTTTATTTATACATTTAGAGATGTGTGTGTGTGTGCGTGCATGTGTACATATGCATGTATATTTATAAGAATGAATTGTAAGACTCAGGTCTCTGTTACCCTGCCTGGTCCAGGGATTGAATTCAGGTTATCAGTTTGTTGACAAAGCCTTTACATGTCATCAGACTCATTTGCTACCTTTCTTAAAACAGCCTTTATTTTCACTGGACTATGAAAATGATCTTATAAATCTATTATGGTGAGATAAAGACATTCTAATTTCAAAAGGAAAACAACCAGTCAGTTTTCAGCAGCCAAACAGGGGAATTAAGCAGGAGGTATAACGAGAAGAATGGAATCTTCACATTATTACTCTGACAATTGTATTTATTTAATATTGTGAAATTTCCAAAATCAAATATCATCCCTTTAAAGATCTTAGAGCTGATGTGCTAATCCTCCAGACATCTCTCAGTGTTTCCAAGCAGTTAGCTATGGCATCAGTCAATAACCACTGATATTTCCCACTGCCTTAAGTTTGATGCATATTCTAATGACAGTCAGGCCAATGCGACAGAATCTTCTGCACTCTATATTCACTTCCTCAGGCACTATCTGATGAAGAGTGGGCACCTGGTATTCTCAAGGAGTCGTAAGGAGTAAAACAAAACACGGAGTAAGGAAAGATTACAGCCAAGATCACTCATCTGTTACACAAAGCATTTGATGAACATTGGGAAACAGAAGAAATGATAAAGGATTAGATATACAATTGTGTTCAATTTCCAATATTTAAACAAATATTCTTAGGAATTAATTTGTGATGTGATAATGTTTATCTGCTAACTAGATACACATTATTGTGATTATTTTAATAAAATCTCCAAGATCACACATTTCATTAGATTTTTTTTCAAATAAGATAGTCTTTTCTAGCTCCTAAAATTAAAACTAAAAGTGTTTAAAATAAAGGTCACAGGTATAAGAAGTCTTAGTTTATTTTCCTGCATACGATAATGTTTTGTTTTATTTTGAGGTATAAAGTTTATTGCATAAGATGACTATATCAATAAATCCTCTCCAATAAGATTTGATGTCATTTCACACGACCTGAAAATTGCAACAGGAAAAAAAAAAGCCTTCCTTCTTTAATTCTTCAAAAGCTGAAGGTACGCAGAGAAAACAAAATAAAAATTGGGTTTTTGTGAAATTTAGTAACAAATGGGTCAGAACCTTCTGTAAAGACGGGAAGTAGGAGAAAATCCCACATCCATTGCTGTCCTTCAAGACTTTTGTGGTTACTCCTCTTGTTTCTGTGACCAAATACCTGAAAAGAATACAAGCTTAAGTTCAAGGAGAAACAAGCTTGAGGTTGAAACTCCCTCATGGTCGGCGAAGCATGGCGACAGGGCTGTGAGATGGCTGGGATATAGCATTCACAGTCGGGAAGCAGAGAGCGAACAGGAAGGAGAACGGGGGAATTAGACTACCCCAGCTCTTCCACAGCTGTGGTGGTTTGCCTGAGAACCGCCCCCTCGACAGCAGGCTCATGTTGGAATGTTTGGTTCCCAGTACTAGACAGTTTAGTAAGGGGTGCCGTCTTCTTGGAAGAGGTGTACCTCTGGGGGTGGGATTTGAGGTTTCAAAAGCCCACACCAGGCTCATTTTTGCCTGAGGATCATGGTGCAAGCTCTCAGCCTGAACCGTGCTTACCTGCCGGCTGCCAGGCATCCAGGCATCCTGCTCTGATGGTCATGGACGCACCCTCTGCAACCGTAAGCAAACCCCGAATTAATTGCTTTCTTCTATAAGTCACCTTGGCCATGGTGTCAATAGAAAAGTAACACAGCAACCTCTCAAAATAGCGCCACCCACTGGAGACTGTTCAAACACGAGAGCCTGTGGGGGATTTCTTACAGTCAGGGGACATCTAAAGGGCACTTCTGCCTAGTCTTGGAGTAACTTTCCATTTGCAATATGCTCCAAAAGAAAATCAGTGGATTCTATTCTCTTAATAAGAGTGATTTCTGCAGGAAATTTATCAATTGGTGTATTCCCTTGCAAAGTGACAAAATTTTATAGATTCAATAATAACTCCATCCCTAGGTTTGAATACTTATGTAAGATGAAGAACTCATATTTGTAACCCAGAAATATTTAAAACTTGTAAGGTATTTTTAAATGAAAAGAACAATTAAGTAGATATATGCTGAGTCTATAGTAATATTTTTATATATTAATAAATTGTTAAATATATTCTGCATAATATAACACAGATCCAAAAATACACTGAAAAATATAATTTATTCTATTTTAATTTTTAAATAAATTCATTTTATTATTATTATATTATTGTTATTTTACTATCATTATTTGGATAAGAAGTAGGGGATGACCTAGGGATCTATGTTGCTAGGCAAGTCCTCTACCACTGAAATTAATTCCCACTGATATAAATATAATTTATTTTAGTAAATTTTTCAAGTTTAAATGTATGGCTATTCACATATAAAATATATAACATGAAACACAATTGAGAATTTATCTGTTTACTTCAGAACCAAAAGATAGAAATCACCACCAAGTAGGTATATGGCTAAATGCTCCCTTATTATACATGCTGCCTCTTTCCCGAATTGTATGCTGTTGTACAGAGTGTTTATAATTTGAGGAAATTCCATTTGTCAGTTCTTGCTTGTCTTTCCTGACATTTTACTGTCTTGTTTGGGAAGGTTTTGCTGAAAACCATGAATGTTTTTCTCTAGTAGTTTCCAAATGTCAAATATTCTATTAAAGTCACTGTGGCTTCATTTTTGTACAGGATGGGAACACATGGTCTAGTTTCAGTCTTCTACCTGTAGATGCCCAGTTTCTTCAGCAACTGGCATTAAAGGGGTTGTATTTTTTTCTGATTTATGATTTTAGTACCTTTGTTCACATCAGAGTGCTGGCATCTAGGTGTATTAATTTTAGGATCTTCTGTTCTTCTCTTTTATTCCATTGTCCTATGAGTATTTTGCCAATGTTGCTTTTGTTGCTGGGCTATGGAGTACAGTTTGGGACCTGGTATTATGATACCTCTACCACTATTTATATTTCTCAGGATGTCTTTAACTATTGGAGGTCTTTGATGTTTGCTTATGAATTTTGTAATTTTCTATATTTCTGCAATAAATATTATTGGGATTTTGGGACAAATCACACTAATTTTTTGTAATGTGGTGATTTTAACAATGTTTATAATACTAATATATTTTTTATTTAGATATATTCTATACTGTATCTTTATATACTTTATAATTTTATTATAGAAATTTATATTCCTATTGGTTGCCATCTATATTGTGTCTTCTAAGTCTCTGGGAGTAGGAAAACAACAGGCAGAAAGAATTTAAGAACTGAAAGGAAGGAGAGGAATGTTGTGTACTTATTTTCTCATAGCTTCCTTCTGGAGGGAAAGAGTAGACTCATAAGATTTAGGAAATGGAAAAAGAAACCATAAAGGACTGAGGATATCCTTAAAAAAATAAGTTCCTCAAAGCTCTTCCCCAAGGTTAGATGAGCAGTCACAATGTTTCCAAGGGGGCAGTCTCTGGTTGTTCCAGCTACCTGTGTGTTCTGGAGCTTTGTGACTTATCTTGAGTACTGGGTTGTGTTTCACTGTGATTCTATGATGCCCTTGAGTCATTCATGCTCCCGTATAGAACCCTGATAAACTCACTGGTGCACTACATCAAACTTGAGTGGAATCATTTTATGGTCTTTTGCTAGTACACTATCTAGAATATACAGACGTTTGTCCGTATCTCTTAAGGGAATGTTGTCCAAGCAAAGCCGAGGATAGACATGAGATGGGAGACAGTGACGTGGCTTATCATTTAATTCCTACGTGGTGGCAATGCACAGACAGCAAAGTACTTTCCTACTTCAGGATCTGTAAAGGATCTAAAACAATCTGTGTGAAGCCAAACTTAATTGAGAGGCTCAATGCAGCCTGGGAAAGCTACATCTGATATGTAAATACTGTACTAGGAGAGAGGCTGTTACCGCTGATGCTCTTATCTCTGAAATAACCATAGGAGACAATGCAGATGGCAATCAGCTACAGTCATTACACACTGCGTAGATGTTTTAAAGTACCAAGTTTTCCATGCCAAATACAATTGTCAATGTAAAAATAAGGTTTTCATATCAAGCACTTATGTATAGATTTATATATAGTATAAACAACTTACTGTGAAAACAAGAGGGAACTAAGAGACCTGCCCTTTATCAATCTACATTTTAATAAGAATAGAGAACCATAATATATTTTACACGTAAACACACACACGGGGCCGAGAGGGGAGAGAGAGAGATGATAGATAGATTACATATTATTTACTGATTTTTTATTGTGTGTACCAAATTAACTAAAGTATGCATTCACATCCAGAAATGTATTTCTGATAAACTGCTGTCATGAAAATGTTATATTCCTGAATTTATTTACATTCCAATTATACCTCAAAACTCAAGCCATATATCATTAATCAAAGTTGTTGAAAGCTTCTTTGAGCTTTAAAAATTGTTTCGGTAGTTTAACAACAGTATGTCTCAAGGAATGTAAGTACAGGTAATTAGAAGAGGAGAAACTAGAATAGGTCTGTGGTGTATTACCTGAATTTGTTTAAGTTTTTTACACCATCAGCAAGATTGATAGTAGTTAATCTTTACATTCTTTAAAATACACTGTGTGTGATTTCTTCCATATAAAGAATACTAATTATACACTGATTTCTTTTTAGATTATATATTATATTCTTTTCTTTTTAAAGGAATGTATACATATACACACAGAGAGAGGGGAGAGAGAGAGGTAGAGAGAAAGAGAGGTAGAGGAAAAAAGAGAGAGAGAGAGAGAGAGGAAGAGGGAGAGAGGGGGAGAGAGAGATTGAAAACAGGGGTATTTTTTTGACAGAGAAAGGAGACTATGGAAAGAAGAAAGGGAAGACAAAGAAGGGAAATGGAGATATATGTGAACAAAGTACAATTAATATATTTATAAAAAGAAAAATCCAATAAGCTTATCCTCATTAAAATACTCAAAACAATGAAATATACTATAGAAAATATATTTTAAACACCTTATTTCTTTTGATTTACAGATATCAGTTAGAAGACATGATTTTAAAGATATGTCTAAACAAATGAAGTAAAAGAATGATACTCACCTTAATGTTCCATTTATTGGCTGTCTTGTCTTTAATCACAGGGTCAGCTCTAGTATTCTTTCCCAGTGAGGTTCATACCTATGATGAGGGGTGGAGCCATTTTTCCTGAGTGGGGGGTAGGGCCAGCTCACCTGCTGGAATATCCAGTGAGAGGTAGGACCAGCCATCCCAGGGCCAATAAAGGGTGGGACAGTCTCAGGACAGCATGGTTCCAATGACTCCATGGTACCATGGGCCACAGATATCACCACAGACTGTAGGCACAGCAGAACCATGGGTCCTTACCACATGGCCCCAGTGGCATCACAGACCCCTCAGATCTGCATGCCCCTGCAGCAGCATGACCATGGGCATCAACATGGTCCCAGGCCGCCAACAAGGTGGTCCTATTACACCAAAATGGCCCGAGACGACCTACCAAACCCTGGTCATCTGTCTGGCCTTCAGTGACAACAGAAGCCCCAGACATCAGCTTAGACTTTGGCTGATGAGCTGACATCAGCTCATACCCAGACATGGCCCTCTGTAGCATCCCAGGCCTGGACAACGCCATGGTCCTGGGTAACAGTGCAGGTCACTCAGGTCAGGATGTCCCTAGTGACAGCATGGACCACAACTGCCCACATGGCCATAGGATGTGGTCCAGAACCTGGGCAGTTTTGTGACCTTTGGTGACAACATGGGCCACAGACATCAACACAGACCCTGGCTGTGGTTGTTCCATAAACCCAGATGTGGTCACAGGCAGCAGCCCAAGTCCAGTTATCACCATAGTTGCAGGTGGCAGCACAGGTCACCTGGTCTGGCATGCCCTCCCCACTGTTTTAGAATATTATTTTAATGCATGTTGCTTTTGTTTATGCTACATTTGTTTAACTCTGTAAAGCTGTGATTCTTTTACTGCCTAAAAGACCTGATAGTCCTAATAAGGAGTTGAAGAACCAATAGCAAGGCAGAAACAGGGATAGATGGGGTTGGCAGGCCGAAAGCATAAATAGAAGGAGAAACAGGGAGCAGAAAGAGAACAAAGGGGAGAAGGAAATCAGGGGCCAATCACTCAGCCCTCAGCCAGTCAAGAAGTAGGAGTGAAAGTAAGATACACAGGAGTAAGAAAAGGAAAGACTTAAATAAAGGACATTGAGCCTATAATCCGGGTTCTTAGAGAAGCTAAATAAGGAGAACCCAAAGAAAAACATATAGGCATCCTCCTGAATATTAACCTTTATCAGGCGATGAAAGGAGACAGAGACAGAGACCCACAATGGAGCACCGGACTGAAATCTCAAGGTCCAAATCAGGAGCAGAAGGAGAGAGAGCACGAGCAAGGAACTCAGGACCGCGAGGGGAGCACCCACACACTGAGACAATGGGGATGTCCTATCAGGAACTCACCAAGGCCAGCTGGCCTGGGTCTGAAAAAGCCTGGGTTAAAACGGGTCTTGCTGAACATAGCGGACAATGAGGACTACTGAGACCCCAAGAACAATGGCAATAGGTTTTTGATCCTACTGCACCTATTGGTTTTGTGGGAGCCTAGGCAGTTTGGATGCTCACCTTACTAGACCTGGATGGAGGTGGGTGGTCCTTGGACTTCCCACAGGCAGGGAACCCTGATTGCTCTTTGGGCTGATGAGGGAAGGGGACTTGATTGGGGGAGGGAAAGGGAAAGGGGAGGCGGCGGTGGGGAAGAGACAGAAATCTTTAATTAAATAATAAAGAAATAAATAAATTTAAAAAAAGAAAAGGAAAGACTTTGAAAACAAAAGGTAGTCAAGATAATTAGTTAAGAAAAGCTGGCAAGAAACAAGCCAAGTGAAGGCTGGGCATTCTTAAGTAAGAATAAGCCTCCATGTGAGTGATTTATTTGGGAGCTGTATGGAGGGCCCCCAAAAGAGTAAAAATCCAAAAGACCAAAAGAGTCAAACAACAACTACATTTTGGCATACCATCATGGGCTGATATTTCCACGTAGGACATGAGAAAGTTGAAAAAAAAGTATACAGCTCCTTTAAGAGTTTATGTTTGCTGGTGAGCCCTTGAGCAGCAAGTGCATTAAGTAGGAACAACAACAACGAAGTAAAAATGACTGCCACAGCCCAAGCATCGACCTTCTAGCGCTCTAGGAAGGCAGATTCAGTTCCTGGGCCAGTACCACTGACCTGGCTGCGAGCTTTAGGCTTGGCTTTCTTGACTCAACCAGAGAGTGGGTGGAACCAGTCTTTAAAGCACAAGGAGGATCAGGTGTAGCTTAGCAGTCTATCTATCTATCTATCACCTACCTATTATTTATCTATCAACATAGATAGATAGATAGATAGATAGATAGATAAATTGTTTTTAATAACTTCAAAGACCTACTGAATATGGCAATTGGCAAAATGAGTAAGTTTGGAGTCATTAGGACCGTCAGTCTTCCCACAAATGCAAAAATTATAAGTACATAAATATCTATATGATGATGATTCTATGAGAGAATTTTATGATAGCGAGAGAATATTATTTTTTACTATTATTTCCATTATAAAGATGATAAACCTGAGAGTAAGGAAGAGCACGAAAGTGCATTTACTGTTAGTGTTTCACATTTTTGTCCTGCTGTGATACAAATTTCAGTCACTCCACCACAAGTATTGAATTGGTAAGTTTCCTACCCATTAATTTGGCAGCTTTAGCACACTCCATTGACTGTCTAATACAAAGGGCATTTGGCTGTATACAGTTTTCATAAAGATTGTAATGTTTTTTCCCCATTAAAGTGAATATACCACAGGTAGTTTTGAAAAGTGGTAATAACTCCAGGCGATATAACATTAAAACTTGCATAAATCAAAATCCAAAAATATGTCCATAAACTTTCTTTTGGCATGAATAGTTTTATTTGCCAAGTCATAAATTATAGCTATATCTCAGAACTGATGTCCAGTGTAGATCTGTTTGTCACTTCATGACTTACACATTTTCCACTATGTTGTAATTAATAACAGCTACCTGGGTCACTATTATTCCATACACATGAGAAGTAATTTTCTTCATTAAATGAAGAACTTCATGTTGTCTTATATAGTTATAAGTTATAGGATGTTATTCACAAAATTTTTATAGCAAAAGTAAAAATTATATAAAGCTTGCATTTTATTATATTCTAAGCACAGGAACAATTTAAAGTCATTTGCTTACAGATTGCTTATTTATACAGGGAGTACACGTAGTCCCCACAATAATTTTTATTAATGGGTTTATTATGACATTTTCACAAACATTCAGTTTTTCTTGATCATCAAAACCATTCCATTGTGATATTCCCATTCTTTTTTTGTAAAACTTTGTTAGCATCTGGCCCAGGTGCAAATCCTAGATAGATGCAGGAAAAGGCCTGCCAAAAGGGTTGGAATGTGCATCGTGTTGACAGATGGTAGGGAGAACAGCTTTTAATTACGGGAAGCATGGAGCTAATGAAGAGAGGGTGAATAAATAGAAGCTCACGGGAACGAAGCCTGTCATTTGGAGACTATTGGTTGCAATTATTGTGTGGGTGAAGATTTTGAAGGGTTCAGGACACCCCAAGACTGAGTTTAAAGGGAGACAAAGGGAAGACAATAAGAGAAAAAGACTGAAGAAAGAGGATGAGTGAGAAGAGCAAAGGGAATAAGGGAAGGGAAGGTGTATTCCTTCCAGCTGGGACAAAGGACTGCCTCTGGATAGAGGAGACAGATGTGGCCCATAGGAAACTGAAAGCCTGTGTTAGGATGAGGTGTTTAATTTTAATTGGGTATGGTAATTGGTGATCCAAAGGGGTTCTTTGATTGCTGGACCTTGGTAGACAGCTTCAGAAAGAAGAAGGGGACAAATAAGGGAGCAGACCTTGGCTTGCTTTAGGAATGTAACCTAAAGGATTTTAGCAAGGCAGAGGGAATGTGGGGGAGGAGCAAATTCTTCCAGAGCCAATTTTGTCATTCTGAGGCCGGCTAGAGTTCCTTCAGCTATGACATGTGAATGACATCGAGGGATGGTGATAATCCAAGCAAAAGACTTTTCTTCTTTAGGAAAAAGACATACCTTTTGTTGTTTTTGTTGTGATTTTGAAAGTGACATTTCTTCAAGGAACATCAAAATAGTTTAAAGTCTTTTTCTTATGAAAGAAAATTCTTCTTAAGAACTTGCATTTTTTCTTCTCTAAGAAACATACTTTTAGCAGTTCTATGTTGGATTGATGAGTACAGGCACCCCGGCATCCCTTTTTCCTGCGTTTTATTACACACCAATTCTAACATGACAAACTTCCCACTGATTTGGCTTATTGCTATGATTTGTGCCTGTAACAATTCTTATATGCAATCTTTTCCTTCCTTCCTTCCTTCCTTCCTTCCTTCCTTCCTTCCTTCCTTCCTTCCTTTCTTTCTTTCTTTCTTTCTTTCTTTCTTTCTTTCTTTCTATTAATGGAAAGCACACTACTGGTACAGGAGGAAAAGAGCAAAGTTTGGGAATTGCTAATTTTGAGTTTGGTGCATGGAAAGGCTAAGGCATTACAAAGACAAAGGCACAGGGACTTATCTTTCCAATAGTCCCCAAGGTCATGCCCCCCTCCAAGCTAGTAACCTTTTCTGTTTCTGAGTCATTTATAGCTTCTCATTTTGCGAAAATAATCCTTTTAAAGATCACAAAGACCAGGGATTTTCACAGAGGAGTTCTCAAGGGAGCAGAGATCAAGAAAGGGGGGAGGGGATAGGCATCTGAGCGGCAACCTTGGATCCCGGCTTCTGATCCACATCACTGATGTTCTGGAACAGAGACTGACACTGGCATGCTGCAAGTTTTGAATTGGTACTATGGGAATAACAGCCGATGAGAATATATGCTTCAAGACAATATATGTAGAGGCGGAACACAAACAGCAAACAGTAAAGTTTTACAATTGTGTTTTTAGATGTTCATAGTTTTTATTGCCCTTCATTTATCCAAGTTTTGTTTCTTTTTAAATTTTATTTGAACTTTATTGTACTCATTTGAGTTATGTAGTGCAGTATTTTGAGACGTATATTCCTGGTGAAATGATGACTTGAGTCAGGGCAATTTACACATAATTTATTTGTGCACAGCCTTGTGAGTTTTGCCTTTATAAGCCCCTGGCTGATGGAATTCAGTATCTTATTTTGAGCATAAGTATCAGGTATGTACCTGGTCAGTATCCATGGTCCTGGGTAGTATTTAATAAAGTCTTTTATTTGATAAATTTTATTAATTGTCAGACTAGTGAATCTCTGAGTGACCTCATACTTGTAACAGCCCCAAATTCTCATTTGATCACACATAAAAGGTAATTCACATTCTTAATGACAAATACAGCATTTATGAAATTTTGACATTTGTTTGTAATTGTTGACATCAAATTTCTTCCAAATATGCTTATGTGTTTGAAATATAAAATTTCTTTCTTTTTCCAGGCCTCTTAAATATTGACATATACATTTTCAAAAGTGATTCTTATCTGCCAAAGACCATAGAACTATGGGTTAAAGTTAAGTAAAGTACAGCTATATTGATATCTATACATATATATGTATATGTGTTTTTATAAAAATATGTATTTTTATATGTACTTTTGCTTCTATGTAGCGTTTTTGTTTTAGATAGTACCCTAACCCCTTTCAACCCTTTCAACCTTCCCTAAGGTCCACTTAGAGAAAAATCATAAAAGACACACGTAGCGTTTCAGGTTGCCATTATTCAACAGAGTAAATATTTATTAAATTCTCCTCCTTGATAAAGCATCAACAGTCAGTGTTGTTGTGCTGACAAAGGTTTCACAGACTGGGTATCAAGCACAACCTGATATCTGCTTTTTCCTGGGATGACCAAGGCCAGGCCCTGCCTTCCGTTCCTGCTCTTGTACTATAACCCAGTGTTTCAGCAGTTGGTGCTGTGCAGTTTACACCGCTGTGCCTTCCATTAGTGATTCCCCTTACAGATGGCTCTAAGCGCTTTTCTGAGTGTTCCTGCCCACACGGAATCTGTGCTGTGTCCTGTGGAGGGAACACGTGTTAGATCAGCTCCTTCCATGAATGAGTTACAGTGCTGTCAGCTGTGGGCTGTGTATTAATGCATCAGCAATACCTATATCTAAGGTGTCTTTGACTAAAAACACACAGAGAACAAGGTTATGTATTGATTACTTGACAGAGAGAGCCTACCTCGGATTTCCTTTAGGAGAGAGGGCTTAGTATTTCTAATGTATTATTTAGAGAAGATGTCTACTATTAAAAAAGGCAACTTCACTGAACATAGCAAAATGATTTGCCTTATAACTCCAGTTTTTCTAAAAGTAATATAATGACTTGCTGGTAATAGTTTTGAATGTGTTAAGCAAGGCAAGGCTATTTCATTTGAATAAAAACGTTTTTCTCAACAACTCTTACGTGTATATTAGTTCAGATCCACATTATTTATATAAGAGCAAGGTTTCACTATAGTCATAGTACTACTAATTTTTACTTGTACAGACGATGTGATAAGAGGTTGGGAGTTACATTACTATATAGCACAACATATGTATTTTCTGTATGTTGGAACAGTTATGTAAATTCTTATTTTCCCCAAAGCACAGAACATGCTGATTTAAACATATAAAGGAAAAATTTTAAAATTCTCCCCTGATGCAATTCTAGTGAAAGTCAAACTTGGAATTCTGTACAGAACACACAAACACGCACACATGCATGCATGTGCATGAATATATACACACATGTACACTTACACACACATACTCTGTGAAGACCAAATGTTTCAGTGTTCCATTCCAATAGTGCATTAATGATTACATGATAATTTATTGGATGACTTGTACCTCAGAAGAATATTATGTACTGAAAGGGGATGTTCTTGTAGTTACTTGGTTTATACATTGACTGTAGAGGAATGAGTGCTGAATGAGGATGAAATGCATTTGTATTATAGGCGTAGATCTGCATGCAGGAAATGCATGCTTTCTGACAATTGCTTCCTGGGACAAATGATTGCACCAGGGACATATGGTTAGAAGTGAAATGTAGACATACTTTACTAGAAAAAGAGAAAGCACTCCCCAGAATGAAAGTAGGTTAATGAACTAGGAAAAGTCCCCCAAAGTCTTGGTGTTTGGGACTTGAGGCCCATGACCCTTTTAAAGTCATTTGCATACAGTTCCCAGGACTTCTCCATTTGTACATCATTAGCTTTCCTTGTTCTCTTCATTACCTGAAGCCCAAGCGAGGAAGGGCTCCCCAACCTTTCCTTACAAACTGGTGTGGAAATATTCCTTTTATTGAATGAAGGTTGGGAAGAGTGTCCAGGCCTCTGACAACTTTTTTTTTATTCATTAATCTTAATGTCTCTCCTTTCTATTCTTCTGTCCCCCATCCATTAGTGTGTGTGTTGCTTATAAAGCAGGATCTGAGCTAATAATAAGAGTCAATGCTGGCTCCTATTATCACAAAATCAAACAAATCTAGAAATGTTACAGTATAAGAAGCATTTAGTTTTTTTTCCCTGCTGGTAACTAAGATGATCAGTGTTGGAGAGCAATTGAACCAATGTATGTTTCGAAGAACAAAAGGGCGGAGTATTGTCACAATTTTGGCTTCGTTTCTTCAAAGAGTAGACAGGAAATCTACTCAAATATCAGGCAGGAAAATTTAGAAGCCAGAATTTAGATTTGGACAGTTTATTCCATTTTATGATGTGATCTATTTAATGTTTGATAGGCTCAGTGAGTTAAGAGTCTTTTGCAAAACATTTACTCAGTAAATGCTGACGTGGGTTGATTTACCACATTGTGCCTGCCAGCTCTTTGCGAGTCAGGGTAACCACTTCCAAGGGTGACTGTCAAGGAACTTTCATGATGAACAGTCTGCTAGGTGCTTGGTTTTCCCCACTCTCAAATGGCACGGTGTGTGAATCATGTTCCCTTCGTTCACTGCAGCTCCTGCCTCTCATTGTGTTTCTCCATCCTGATGAGATCAGTTTCAACCTCAGACCTACGCTTGAAAATATTTCCTGTCGTCCAAAGTCCTTGTCTTTCATTATGTTCCTGGACAAATTCCACTTCTACAACAAAACCTAAAAGAGTTAGCTCACATTTCTCTGCTGCCGTTTGAAAGAGGCTGTTCCACAAATCATGACAGTTACAAAGGCAAAGTCTGAGTTATGAGTTCTGATTCTTCTTCAGAAAGAGAGCCTTTAGGTTAAGTAACTCTGAATTCACCAAGGGTGTGGGAAAGCTCATGCTGGCATTTATCCATGTGGGCACCCGTTTTACATAGACATATGGTAAAAACATTCAATATTCCATGATATTATTGAGCTGTATTGTGAGTAAATAATTGTTCCAGGAACCTGAGATGAAGCAATGAGCCAGGAAAATAACAGCTCTTTAAAATAGCACGGCAGGAGCCAAGATATTCGAAAGAGAAAACACATGCCCTTCTCTTCAGCTATTTGACCACTGAGACCATGGACAGCAAGGAATCAGAAATCTTCCTGCTGAAGATGGAAAATGTTGAAACAAGGTTCCAGCAAGAGACGGAGCTTGTCTCCAGTAAATAGGCTCCCCACAGTTCTGATCACTTGCCAGGATACCTTTCAAGGGGAGACTGAAGCCAGATGATAATGGGTCACTGCTGGGCATAATCACTTCTTGACACGGTCTGCTTAGTTATCCTTGGGTCTCACCCTCCATACGAACTTAAAGCCCTGGTCAGCACAGACATGGTCAGGAACATAGGAACATGCTACTGTGCCCCTATGCTCTTCTTTCTAATATGGCCACATTGAGTAAATCTGTTTTTTCTCTACTGCTACTTGCACTTTCTTTCTTTTCTTTCTTTTTTCTTTTTTGTTTTTTTTTGAGATAGGGTTTCTCTGTGTAGCTTTGTTGCCTGTCCTGGAACTAGGTCTTGTGAATCAGACTGGCATCAAACTCACAGAGATCCACTTGCCTCTGCTCCCCTAATGCTGGGATTGAAGGCATGTGCCACCACTGCCTGTTGATACTTGCTATTTAATTAACCGAATTAGAAGTGGTTGCTGAACCTATTTTTTAGGTCTGCCGGGTACCAGCCTCTAATCTGAACAGCTGTGGTTACTCTTTGTAAAATAGTATTCACTTCAGTATAGGGAAAAAGAAATTTTAACATAAAGAGGTAGAGACCGACAGACCAACACAAGCATGAGATGCTAAGTAGTTTGTGAAGAGAATCATGCTACAGCTGTAGAGTTAAAGGTTGTGCCTGGGAGACAATTTTTCTTATTTGTTTTGTCTTGTTTTGCTTAAAGGGTACAAAACTACTTGAAAGAAGCAATAATTGAGAAAAACTCTAAAGGGTAAGGGGATAAGGTCTCCTGAAGACACTGACTAGAGGTAATTAAAAATCAGGAGGAAGAAAAACCCGTGTGTTCAGCAGCGTGGTGTTGATGTGGCAAGGAAAAGAAAGAGAAGACTTGGGGAGCTCCTTTCAGCACACGGGTTATAGTGAAATTCACAGACAAAGGGAAGCAGCTCCAGGAGTGGTTCTCAACTTTCCAGAAACTGTGATCCTTTAATACATTCTCATGTTGTGATGGCTCACAAACTATAACATAATTTTCTTCACTACTTTATAACTGTAATTTTGCTACTGTTATTAATTGTAATGTAATATACAATAATATAATATAAATATCTGATATGTGACCAGTGTGAATGGGTTCTTTGACTTTAAGGGACTATGACCCACAGATTGAGTCCCACTCAAATATTTATCATCTTTAAATATTCCTTGATTCAAGTGGTCCTTATCTTGTTCACAGCCTCTTCACATAACTTTGCTTACTCATTTATAGATTTCTCACTCATTAAGTAATACAGTTTCTCCCCAATCCTGTATCCTTCTGTCTGTCTGGTTCTACATTCAGCTGAGCTTGCTGTGAGTACCCACCACATTCCTGTACCTCATCTCACTGAATAAGGAGACAGTGTTTGTCACTACCACAGTATTTATTGCTCCCTTCACCCAACCCTTCTGATACATTGTGTGCTAACTGCTCTCTCAGGATTAGTTGCTGGAACCCATTTCTTCTGTAAATCAACTTTATTATGTGTACTGAATTAACGGTGTCCACACCATCCTTAAACTCATCCTACTCAGTTAGGGAATTTTGTCATGAGATATTCACCAGACTCTTAGCACTGAGCCAAAATTTAGGATCTATTCCTATATCATCTTCTCCTACTATGTTTTTAAAAGTATAAGTTTGTAAAAGAATAAAACAATTATGAGATATTAGAATCTTAAATTACTTTTCCCCTAGTCTTTCATCTTTCCTGTGGTTAACAGAGTCACTTAAGGTGAAAAGAGTGAAAGTGAGATGTTATTAAAGCAGGAGTTCTTGATGCAACCAGTTGCTGAGAGACAAGTTTTCTAGGAGCGGGATTTGCTTTCCCCAAAGCACTGAGGCCACAGTGCTATTGTCTACTACTTCTTTGGGTCCTTACATTGGCCAGGCAGGTGTCACTATGATAGATATCTATGTTATAAAGCATAGACATAATCACATATTAAACAATAGTTTTCAAAGTATGTTTTTTTCCTGGGACCATATTAGAAACACAAACATTCTATAGTCCTGAGAGATGAGAAGCTGGGCTCAGCACCAAGTTCACCTTACCTCAGTCTAATAGTCAAGATACTTCATAGTCAAGATACTTAGCTGTACTGGGCACCCTGTACCAGGGAAACAAGGTGATAAAGGCCCTTTAAATCCCATTGTAATCTGAAAAACCTTGGTTGAAATTACATGGATATAAATGTAAAGAAGGTTAAGAACATTTTGTTGAGCTGCAGTTTCTTTGGTCTCTTTGGAACACCTCTTCATTACATCATGGTGTATGCAAGCCCTGCAAGCCTCAGAAAGACACAGCTTGTCTTGCTTCTGGGGCTTCTGATATCACTTAACCTGATTGTGTTTTTGCTTGCGGGTGGCTGAATACCAGAAGTGTTCCTATTTCTGGCCGTAAGTTATATAGCAAGGACACTGTGCATTTCATTGAGTTTATTATATTCTCTCAGTATTGTTTTTGCAATTTGAGGGGGCAGTCTTAAGTAAACAGAAAAACTATTTATTTGTATCCCTCTACCCAGCACAAGGTTTAGTTAGGGACAGGTGCTATCATGCTTGGCTTTTACATGTGTGCTAGGGTTTTGAACTCAGGTCCTCATACTTACCAAACAAGTACTTTCCAGACTAAACCATCTCCTCAATTTCATTTTGTAGTACTTATAATGACTCTTGGGTATGTGAGCCATCACATATATATCTATACGTCTCTCTCTCTCTCTCTCTCTCTCTCTCTCTCTCTCTCTCTCT
>NW_026068062.1:2681543-2859544 GCF_014885135.2 Alexandromys fortis | reverse complement strand
TATATACACACAGCTTAGCTAGGGTTTTATTGCTATGAAGAGATACCATGACGGTGTCAGCTCTTATAAAGCAAAATTTTTAATTGGGGTTGGCTTACAGTTTCAGAGGATTAGTCTACTATCATCGCAGCATGAAGCAAAGCAGCAGACAGGCAGACAATGGTGCTGAGAAGAAGTTGAGAGTTTTACATCTTTATCCTCAGGCAGCAGAAGGAGTCTGTGTCCCATACTGGGTATAGCTTGAGCATATGAGACTCTAAGTCTTCTCCACAGTAACACAGACAACAACTGCTAATAGTGTCACTTTATTGGCTAAGCATTCAAATACTTGATCTATTCAAAACACCATAATACCTCTCCCTCTCTGTCTCTCTCTCTGTCCATCCATCTATCTGTCTGTCTACACATATGTAATTGTTTTGTTTTTTTTATTTGAACATAGGACATTTTGAAAGACATATCAGGAGATCCCTGATCTTATTTAAAATTACTTAATGGGCAGTAACACTCATTATTTCTAGCTTACAGTTCTTGTCATATTTCTGAAACAGGATAGAAAGGCCTTATCAAGGAAGAGGTCCCTAAGTTCCTTTCCTTTAGAACATTTAGGAAGCTAGTGATTATGATAGGACATCTGAGATGGAATTTTAAAGATGAAATTTTGAAAAATATCAGTTTTTACTGCCAAGCTACAGTTGAGCCTTACCTTTGCAAGGGCGTTAAGGAATATAGTGTCCTGTCTCTTGTTTCTGTTGAAGATTAGGGATACTGCCTCCTCCTCTTGTGAAAATATATCTAAAGATACCAGGACCCCTTCTTTTCCTTTTGGTGAGGAAGTCAGTAATCAAGGTGATCTAAAGTGGCCTCATCCCAGAGTTAGAACATCTCCACCTTTTTCTTCTCTTTTTCCTTTATATTGAGTCCAGACAGAGTTGTGGCCTTCCTTTTCCACTGTGGTTGCCTGGATTACTGCTTCCATTATATTATTCACAATGATAATTGTGCTTAAATTTCCAGTGAAATTTTGTTCTGTTCTTATTCTTTTTTACAATATATTCATCATGTAGAGTGATGGATCTCATATGACAATTTTCCTGTGGATCATGCATTTTGACCATGATCATTTCTCATTAGACTTTCTCATCTCAAATAGTTCCTCTTCTACTTTTATGGTGTGTGTGTGTATGTGTGTGTGTGTGTGTGTGTGTGTGTGTGTGTGTGTGTGTATGTGTCTTAGTACCATGGATGCAGTGGAGGGCCAGGAAACAAAGTTGTACTTTATTTTCCCCCAAAGATCATGAATTTGTGAATGTTAAGGTCTCAAATAACATAAAATTTTTTTGCATGATTGGCAAAATAGCACTGAACAACTACCACATCTCTTCTACAGGTGAGTGTTGTTAGCCTGCAGTGCACAGCAGAAACTGAAGAAAAATCAGAAGTCAGTTTTTTTTCTTTCCAATATCTCTGGGGGGATCTGAGTGATATGAAGAAAGAGGCCAGGAGTGCTCCATGTGGTCAGAAGTATTCATCCCTTTGTCAGGGAATAGTTTCTCATGTGTGTTTATGACCCTGTTGCACAGTAAACATCTTTTAGGGCAAAGAACTGCAGAGTCTGGGGGAAGGATGGAAAAGGAGCCAGCTAATCATTTCAAAGACACCTTGCATTTACTCCCTGCGCTGACATCATCTTGCCTGATTCTGGTGCCCAATCAGTTCTTGGTGTAAACAGCTCAGGGTCCGCCAGTCTGACTTTCTTTAGTGCCATCTTAGCTGCCCATGTGCCCTACACCCTGTGACACAGAAGACCCCTGTGCAATACATCCTAGAACAGTGTTTCTCAACCTGTGCGACTCGACCTCTTTGGGGCCGATCAAGCCTTTCACAGGAGTCCCCAGAAAAAAAAAAACCCACAAATATTTAAATTATAATTTATAACAGTGGCAAACGACAGATAAGAAATATCTACAAAAATAAATTTATGGCTGGGGGTCACCACAATGTGGGAAACTGTTTTAAAGGGTTGCAGCATTAGAAAGGTTGAGAACACTGTCCTAGGGTGAATGTACATGCAGAGACTTCCCTTCTTATCAGAGCTGACACTAGCACCCACTAAGCTCACCCTTTCTCCTGTGTGCCCAGACCTCCAGAGTTTAGCCCCTTTGCTTCAGTACAACAGTCTGAACCCAGTTCTGCCTCCTGGTAGCTTCTCTTACCCCAGACTCCAGCAAGTTTCTTGCTTGCATGCCTGTGCTTCTTGTTTCCACCTAAATGCATTTCCCTTTTTTTTTTTTTTTCTGCTGCTGAAAGGCTCCTTATGGCCTTCATCAGAGTATCTGTGTCACAGTGCAGCCATGGAAATTATGTATGCTGTTTTGAATAAACTATAGATTGATATTTGGGGATTATCAATGTTTGCAGGGCACTCTTAAAGTATGTGTAATAAACCTTCCACTGTGCCATCTGCAGAGTGGGCCTCCTCTTGGCTCCTCCTCCATGAAACAGCCTCCAGTGATTGCTTTCCTTTCTCCATGAATTCCCTGGAGGCAGAGGCCTTTATGTGGAGATCTTCAAGCTGCACCCATCACTTCTCCAAGGAACTGAGAACCAATACATAATCACACACAAGTGTTTGGGAAACTAGTTTAGTTACCTCATTCAAACTGAGGAGGCTTGCGTCAGTTTTCCCTTCCTAGCTTGTTTATCTCCTCTTGCTCTTTGCAATTCTTTCCCAGTTTTTTCTGTTCCCTCCCTTCTTCCCCCTCATTTTAGCCTTACATGCTTGAGGAAGGCGGAGGATGAACGTAAAGTTGATAAGAGAAATCATTTGACTGATCTTGCTCCGTGATTGCAGTTTTAAAGACCTGGACGTTTGGAGAATTCTTGTTTGAAGTTTAGGAGCTGGCTGCTGAGAGCTGGCCGGCCCCTTGTTCTTCCAGCTGACCCTGTTCTGTTGTTGGCACCAAGCAGATTCCTGCAAGGTCAAATAAGAGGATCTGGAGAAGTATTGACCACGGCAGGTTTATTGTTGCAAACTTTTCGTTTTATTAAAGTAATCATTCTCGTTTAAAAGACAGAGAGCGAGAGAAGGATAACTTAGGTATATTAATGTAGTGATAGGAAGTAAATAAATCTTGCTAACATTTTACAGTACAACAGCAAATTGTTTTCAGCTGTTTTAATGGGAAGTTTATAATTGAGAAAACAAAGACATTCCATTCATTCGATGGTTTAGCTCTTCCAAAGTCTTATTGACTATTGTCTAAGAGAAGATTTAGCAGGACATGGAAGCAATTATGTACATTGTTTTATTATTAAAAAGAAGTCAGGAGTCAGATATGGGGGTAATAACCTGATTGATCAGAGAAATAGCTGGAAGTGACCTCTTTTCTCTCTTTCCTCCATTCAAAATGACCTACTACTTCCCATGTCTGGGTCCTCAAAAACCCTCATGGCTAATTTTGGGCAGCTGGTAGCTAGCTCCATCCTCGGAATCAAGGTAACTTTATTGCCAGTCTTGGGAGTGTCAGAGTGCAATCAAAATATCCCACAACATGACATCTGAGGAATGGTGACCAGGACTAGTGTTTGCTAAGCAGAGCAGAATTCAAGACATTCTTAGGAGGACGATCATTAGAAACTTCTTTGAATATATGAGATTTCCTTTAATAGTAGACTTAGGTTATTAAAGAATGAAAACCTGGGTCCCTGTCCACTGCATGGACTAGTTTCAGACTGCAAGGATAATCAGCCTCTTTACAGATGATCCATTGAAGATAGAAAGATTTCAGACTCTACCTCAAGAATCTAATTCAGCATCATTTTGGTTAAACTTACCAGGATTGTCTAAGGAGTAAGAGATTCCTGAAAGGATGAAGCCAGGGAGAACGTGTGTGTGTGTGTGTGTGTGTGTGTGTGAGAGAGAGAGAGAGAGAGAGAGAGAGAGGAGAGAGAGAGAGAGAGAGAGAGAGAGAGAGAGAGAGAGAGAGAGAGAGACAGAGAGAGAGCGGGACATGAATTCTGAGCATTTTAAGCTTTGGTCTGACAAATATTTACCTTAGTTTCTTTGTAAAGAAACTTAAAAACATTTTTGAAATTTAACTTGCTTGTTAAATAGAAAATCTATTTCTATTTTCTGTTTATCTGGTATATTATATATTGTGTAAAACTCTGGAAAGTGTAAACTAGAACAATTTGTGCTTACCCCATTCCCCCATAATGTTTGCAGGACATGGATCAAAAGTTGGGCTTGAGGTGGGTTTCAAAGTTTCCATGTTACCTGGTATCACGGGGAATGGTTTTGGGTGGTACACTGACACCCTCTCTGCATTTCAGTTCTTTGTTTGCTGACACCCAGCTTGTGGCTGTAGTCCTGTTGAAATCTGCAATTCCAAGACCTTCCTGCATGGTCATTTCCAGTCCTGATGAGTTCCATTTTGCTTCTTTCTTGCCAGACTGGGGCACAGCATGGTGTTAGGCAGTTTTCTGTCACTGGAAGAGAATACCTCAAGAAATCAACCTAAAGAGAAAAAAATTGATGCCGTGTTTCTAGGCCTTGTGGATTCTAGTATGTGATGAGAAAAAAATATCCCTCCAAAGAACATATGCTAGAGAAACTGCTTGCCTCAGGGCAGCCAGGGTGGAAAAGGGTAGACAGGATGAAATCCTTGGAGACTGGTTTTTCCAATCAAGCTTATCCAATCTCCACCACCACTAAATAGTGCTATCGGCTTAAAAATCAATTAATAAAATTAACCCATTGATTAGGTTAGAGTACCCAGGAGACCTCTAGATGGTTGAATCTAATAGCAAGAGACCATGACATTAGACCAAGACAAAAGACACTTGAACCATTGGGGGTACGTTCCTACCCAAAACAAGCTACTCCAGGACACAATACATGGTACACAGACCCTTCTCCTGTCCCTTGCTAAACACCCTGCATGGCTGCCCCTCCAGTCTGTCCAAAGGGCTTGTGATTCAGGTTATCTGCTTGCTGAATTCTTTATTAGTTAAAGCATTCATTCAGTAACATGATAGCTTTGTTATAGAATACATAAGATTGAAATTATGAATATTATTAATGAACATTACTAAGTCTCTGAATGAGGGCCACAAATGAACAAGAAAAATAAAGGAAAGAAAAGCTCATTTTCTTCTAAAATTAGCCCATGACACACAGTGAGCAAACTTTGAATGATGATCCACAAGACATCCTCCAGTAATTTCTCTCTAAAACATTTATCTAAAACACAAAAAAATGAGTTATACCAAATGACTGTGTGAGAATATTCATAAAATCATTGTTAATAGCCCTAACCTGAAAACAACAAAAATGTTCATATAAGAAAACAAACTGTAGTTAGATTTTGAATGAAACACTACTATGCAGTACAAATGAATGCACAGCTAGTCCATAATCAATGATTTTCAATGACATACATATAATATTGAGGTAATACACATTCCTAATAATGTTCTCAGAGTAAAAAAAATTATCATTAATGAAGTCAATATATTTATTACCATGAGGAGATGTGGACTGGTAAAGTAAGGATTGATTAGAAGACATGAAGGACTTTCTGGAATGATAGGAATCCTTTTCCTTTATTGGTAGGGTAGTTTCACAGGTTTATTAATTTTCAATACTCATCAAAATGTACCTAAAAAGTATATACATTTTCATTATATAGCAATTGTATAGCAATTTCAAACAATAACATGTTCTGAAACTTTAGCAAGTCAGATATTGAGTGACTTACTAAATCATCAATGATAAATGCTAAATAATGAATAACTGAACTGTTCATCTTTCTCTGTGGCAATAAAAGGTCAATACTGCTGTAAGGGCCAAGCAACTTGAGAGCAAACACAGAGAGTAATTAGTAGACTGTAACCTAGCGTGAGGTCCAGACAGAAAGAGCAATGACAAGGGCCACAATATGGAAGAACACCCTTATGGCATGTCACAACCCGAGAAGGGGTGAAATGAGAAGGAGCTTGGATTGTCTCCTAGTTGCTAGTTTAACAAGTATCTTGTTTCTTTTCCTGTTGCTGTGTTAAACTACTTTGATAAAAGCACCTTGAGGAAGAAAGGATTGATTAGTTCTATAATTCATATTATAGTCCATCTTTGCTGGGAATCAAGGCGACAAATATGTGAAGCAGGTAGTCGCATTATGCCCAAAGTCAAGAGCAGAGAACAATGGAGTAATTCGTGCACACCTGTGCTTAGCTTGTTTTCTTGCACTTCTGTGCAGTCCAGGAACTCAAGCCCAGGAAATGGTACAGTCCACCTTAATTCAAAAATTTCCAACCTCAATTAACCCAATTAAGATTATCTCTCCAAGCCATGGGCCAAGGTCTGTCTCCCAGATGATTCTAACTTCTGTCAAGTTAACTGAATATTAGCCATCACAGTGGGTTGAGCAATAGCTTTAATTAGAACTGAATAAAAGACGGGTATAGGGATATAGGGAATGGTGCCATAACTAGACAGAGAGAAAAATGCATACAAGTGAGAAGGAGGCACCAAAAACTGCAATAGTGATAGAGACATGATCAAGAGGAGGCGTGTTAGAGCATGGGGTATCACAGATTTATTTTGGGAAGTGTTTACTTTCATATATGAATGATTAATTCCAGTGGCACACAGAGGAAAAAAGAAATCTTGTTTTAAATTTTGAGTAGCTTCTGAGTCTTTTGTGTATTATGGAAGTAGTAAATGATGGAGGGATTCATAGAGCAACTAGCCATGCCAGCCCAGCTTGGTGGACATTATTTCCAGCACTTTTCTTAAGAAATGTTTTGTAAGTCTCAGTGCAGCCTCTGGCTCAACAGGTACAAATTCCTCAAATCTATTTTAGCAGAAGCAAAGTAGTGGAGAAGGAAATGGCATGAAAGGGCTGCTTTTTTTTTTAATTTCAGTGAGTTAGAAACAAGGTCCTTGGAAAGTGACACAAACTAAATTTATCAGTCAGCAAATGAGAGTGAACAGGATTTGAAACAGCTGCCGCAGGATCACGGTCTGCTTAAGACAACAAAAGAGTTGGGTGAATATTGCAAAAGGTCACTAATTCTAAAACCAAGACTTTGACAAGTGGTTTTATGTCATGAAATGTTTAAATAACTACCTGTCTTCTCTGTGAGACATTTAAGTAATACTCATTGATGCTTTTAAATTGATTTGTTTCCTTAAATTGTGCCATTTAATTTTGTAGTTGGTTCTGTAGTATATTGATAAACCCAAAGAATGTGTTTCTATTTATGTATATCTCAAAAAAATGTTGACATTAAAAACATTGAAACCCTTGACAAAACAATTACCTTGAACTAACCCTTCACCAGTTGTACAAATCTCATCAGTCAAAGCTAGAAATATTAGGATTTAAATGAAATGTAAGTAGTCATGGAAGCAATGAGAATGGTGGAGCAATGACGCCATAATCTGTACCCTAAATAGGAGAGTACATTACTTTCAGAGCTGGGAGGCACAGTTGAGTAGGGGGCAGATAAAAGTATCAGAAGGGAGGAGAGCAAGTCAAGTCAGGGTACCTGATAAGGAAGGGAGAGAAAACTTTGCTTGACATATTCACTCCATTACCTGAGGAGGTTTTTAAACATGAAGCAAATAGGTGAACACTTGTTTTATAAGTTTTATTTATTTATTTATTTATTTATTTATTTATTTATTTATTTATTTGTGTGTGTGTGTTTGCTTACAAGTCCCATGGCCTAAGGGTGGCGGAGGTCAGAGGACAACTTGTGGTTGTTTGTTTTATTCTTCTAACATAGGTCCTGTGATTGAACTCAGGTTGCCAGGCTTGGCAATCAAGTGCCAATCAAGTGCCTTTGATATGTTGAGCCATGTCACTGGCCCAAGTCTCTTTTTGTGGCAGATACACATGATCTTAAACAATTATCAATATTCGTTCCCAGTGGATTAGTGGATTTTTGCAGACATTGCCAATAATATCTTGTGCATGTGAATTGCCCAGACTATGTTAGTAATAAAATGCACTGATTACATATGAACATTACATTACTAATAAGTAAATATAGAGATGCACACATACATATTTAAATTTGTTATAAAACAATTGTTAAGTAATTTACAATAATACTTCAACCTTCAGAAATCCCCAGTTATGCTTATTTAATAATTGATATGGTAGGTATAAAAATATGGTATATAAAACATAGTGCTGCTGTATCAATAAATATGAGGCTGTTTTTATTATAGAAACTTAATGGTCCTCTAAATTAACCTTGTTGGTTGTGATGTGAACCTGAATGTTGGAAGTGATCTGCTTTACTTTTCCTTTAAAATCCTGCATCTAGATTCTGTCTAGGATGTGAATAAACCTTGAATGGAGTCAATCATTTGGTGAAAGCGCCAGTTAGTGAACTGTGTTTGTAATTTCCTAAATGGCAGCCATGAGGCCCTACCGTAATTACAGTTCCTCCCTAACTGCTGAGAAAATATCTACTAATCAGGTCTAGAAGCTTTTATGTATTAATGCCATTTATAAGAAAAAAATCTTTAATTAAAAGTTAAATATGTTTGAGGGTAGAACGATGATCCCTGAATACATCTGTTTGTGAGTCTTTGCAATCTACTTCTTTACATTAAATGGCAAAAGAGTGATGTGCTCAGAGCAGTAAATTGCATTAACATTATGTTGCAGTAAACAGAATGGAGCAGATGCTTCCAGTTCCAAGCGCTGCAAATACATCCAGGCAATAGCTAGCAAAAGAGGCAGCACAGGAACACTGATGGAGACCCCACTCCTTAACCATCTCCTGTGGTAGAGCATCCCAATCTGAACTAAATCCATATCAACAATCATTCTCAATAGCATCTTGAATGAAGTTACTATTCTAATATTAAGTAGACAATCTGAGACAAGTCATTTAAACAACCAGAGTCCAAAAATTTCTCTGTAAATTTCTCCTAGTCATTTACTATTCTATTTATTATATCAACTCCAATAAAAGATAGCATTTAGTGTTCGTGTATTTTTTTTAAGTGCAGAAGGTCTGCTCTGCATTATCTGTAGGTTAAACAGAAAGGTTAAACATTGATAGAGGCTTCTATTCACTCCTTAAATATCACTGCTTTGACAGGACTTTAGTCCAGGAGAGGATTTGAGCATCTTGATCTCATTATTTTATTGGGGTAGTTCTTTTAGTATGAATTTTACTTCGGTAAAGGCTTCTTAACTAATTGCCATGAGATTAATGGCACAACCTAGTGTTTAACAGTATGTTAAAACTCCTTATAGCCATCTGTATTTATATATAATTATAAGGGGAAAGGCTTAACTCTGTTTAATACATTTTTTGGACTTAAAATATTTTCTAGTAATCAATTTATGTGGAACACAGTTAATCATTTGCCCTTTTAATCTATCTAATGGTATCTAGAACATTAAAGTGTGTGTCGGAAATAAATAGGGCCAGTCCTATTTTCTCTTCTTTATGTGGGTTTTTCTAATAACTCTACCGTCTGCCACAAGCACTAAACTAGGGAACTATCTGAGACACATTTAGTAACTGAATCTTCTCATATATGTGGAGCTGGACTGAGACTTTTAGGGCTTGCTTCATACTCGGTAGGTCAACAGGAGGCAAGGTAACTGAGACTAGATGGCAGATTTGTTTGAATCAACACACCAGCATTTCTTAGTGAACATCACATCAGAAAGATATGTGTGAATGATATTTAAGTTTCTAAAAAGAGTAAAAGAATTTTATGCACAAAAGTGGGTGTTGAGAATATATGCTCATGTGTTCAGGAGAATTTATATTTTGACTCAAGAGCCAATCTATATATTATGAAACAAAATTATATTTTTCATCTCAGATACCAAATTTAAAATTAAAATAAGACTTTTTGTACAGAAATGTGGTCATTCATAGAAAACGCAATTTTGAAACTTAAGATGTAATAATTGATCTGACCAATGATTAAAACTGGAAATATAAATAGAATGCAGAAATATTTATAATGGAAAGATCATTGCAAAATGAAACTTAATTGATCTGTAATTTATCTTAGAAAATATATTCAATAAAAGAGAGGATTGAAACTGCTGAAGCAAACTTTGTATAAGGCTAAGCTTAAACTGTACTGCTGTTATTTTGTAATGAAAACAAACTTTGACTTGTGGTTGTTGTATGGATATCTAACTAAACATCTCAGGAGATATTCATGACCACAGTAATAACAGTGTACAAAGAAGAATGTGGGGGAAACATGTAAGTCTACATTTTGAGGATAGCCTGAAGATAGCCTGGTCAACTGTTGCTCTGTTGTATGAAGACCTAAATTCAATCCCCAGGACAGAAAGTGTGGTGGTTTGTGATTATAATCACAGCACTGAAAAGTAAGACATTGGTGGATCTCTGCTACTCATTAGCTTAACTGGTTACTCCATGTCTAATGAGAAGCCCTGCCTTAAAAATCAGTGTGGATGGCTTCTGAGGAATGATTCCTCTGACCCTTGACCTCCACATATATGTACACACTGGTTCATGCATAATTCTTTCTTTCTTTCTTTCTTTCTTTCTTTCTTTCTTTCTTTCTTTCTTTCTTTCTTTCTTTCTCTCTCTCTCTCTCTCTCTCTCTCTCTCACACACACACACACACAAACAATAGACACATGTGATAAATGAGCACACACACATATGCTCACACACAGAGAGACTAGAAAATATATATAAGATAATTTGGATCTTGTTCAAAGTTACTTTGTTCTTCGTTTTCATGAGCTCACTTGGCACACAAAGGAACTACACTGCTGTATAAATATTGACAGTTCAAATTTAAACTAAACTTTAGACTCTTGGTACTGAATAGAACTTAATTAGTTTGTTCCAGTTTGAATGCAGTTAGCTAATTGTCCTGTACACTTCGGTAGAGATGTGTCAGTCTATGCGGTGTGATTCAGTGACTGTTTAAAGAGATCCTTTTGAATTTCCAAATTTGAACGAATTCTTTTTGCTAGTGTCTGCTTTTTTGCTAGTGTGCTTACATTTTTTTTCATGCCAAAAACAGCCTGCATTAAAAACACAGGCAGATTTACATCTGTGAAGGCAGAAGTCACCATAGAGAGGCATCAATACCATCACAGGTAAGTTAAGAATGCAGATTGCTGTACCAAGTAAGACAGTACTTTACTTACTTTTTTCCAACCATAAAATAAGGATATGGTACTTCATTTATTACAGACATCTGACATCTTTTTTCTTAACTTTGAAACACTATGCTTGATTTTACCCAAGGGTGAATCAGACTATTTTCTTATAGTCATCCTCTTGCTGTGGCTCTTACAGACTTTCTGCCTCATATGTAACTGTTCTTACACTGTCATTTATTGTGTTACCTTTTGCTCATAACAACAAATACATGAAAAAATAAATTTTCTTTCATTTTCTTTTTCTTCATTTTTCTTTTTATTCCTTCACTCATTCCAGTGATCCACCCATTTCATGTAATCCTATGTATCAATGTATAGAAGTTTTTTTTTAAAAAAAAAGTCCAAGAGAAATCACAAGAATCAGAAATCTACTTGTAAGCACACTAAGGAATACCATAAAAACACTAAACTGGAAGCCATATTTATATGCAAAGTTCCTGGTGCAGACTGGTACAGACCCTGTATATGGTGCTTCAGTGTCTGAGTTTATATGAGCTTTGATCACATTGATTCGTGGGGCGCTGTTTTTTTTAAAATAGATATTGGTGGAGGGGTTGTATGAAATAGAATAATCAAATATAGATGGGGAGAGAGTAGATTGAAAATTAGAACATAGCAAGAGATAGCTAAAATTAAGGGATGCTTGGGTGGTAATATGGGAACCTAATATGGTAGAAACTTTCTAAAATATATGCATATAGGAAGGCAATCTAAATGAAATGAAATTGCCCAGTACTGAGGGAGACAGAATTCCGTCTGGCTGTCTTTATCTACAATAGTGTACAACCTGTAAGATATGCTAGGATAATGGTGACACAAAGCTTGTGGAAGTAACCAACCAAGAACTGATTTTTAAGGCCCACTCCAGAAGATGAAACCTATACTCAACACTGTTTGGGTAACCAAGAACTTGAGATCAGAAAGCCCATGGACCTAGAGTAAAACAAAAGAATCCTGCTATAGAACAGAAAAAAAATATGTAGTGACAAAATGATTCCTAGTGATATTCTGCTATATTAATAGATCCGTGCCTTGTTCAGCCATCATCAGAGAAGTTTCCTCCTACAACAGATTAGAACAGAGACCCATAGCCAGATATTATAAGAGGTAATATCCACTTATAAGTGAGTACATCCCATATTTTTCTTCCTGAATTTGGGATGACTCACTCAGGATTATTTTTTTCTAGTTCCATCCATTCTGCAAATTTAATGATGTGATTTTCTTTTTCAATAGCTGAATAATACACCATTCTGTAAATGTTCCTTATTTTCCTTATTCTTTTGTTGAAAGGCATCAACATTGATTCCAATTTCTAACTATTATGAATAGAGCAGCAATGAACATAGTTGAGGAAGTGTTTCTGTGGTAGGATGAAGCATCCTTTGGGTTTATGCCCATATAACTGAACTCTGAGGAATATCAATTCTTATCTTCCTGAGGAGCTGCCGCAGTGATTCTCATAATGGCTATATGAGTTTGCATCCATAAGCAATGGATGAGTGTTCCTCTTACTCCACATCCTTGTCAGCATGAGCTGTCTCTAGTTTGGTTGTTCTTTGCCATTCTGACTGGTGTAACACGAAATCTCAAAGTAATGTTGATTTTCATTTCCCTGATGGCTAAGGATGTTAAGCATTTCATTGTGTTTTTCTCAGTTATTTGAGTTTTACTATTGTGAATTCTCTATTTAGATCAATATCCTATTTTTAAACTGGATTATTTGCTTTCATGATATGCAGTTTTTTGAGCTCTTTATATATTTTGGATATTAGCCCTCTATTAGATGTGTATAGTTGTCTTTAGGATCTTTTACTGTACTATAATAAAAATGTTTTGCTAAAGAGTTATGATATGTTTTTAAGTTTTTAAAGGCTCATTTTAATTTTCATCTACACATACATGAATTTCAGCTATTTGTGTGTAACACTGAATTCCTGGAAGCAGGCAGACGCAAGCCACCAGGCATCAGCGATGGGAATTGAACTCATGTCCTCTGGGAGAGCAGTCAGTTCTCTTAACCACTCACCCACCTCTCCAGCTCCATAACAGATTGATTTTGTATTTTTAATTTTATCATTTATTTATTTTTAGTGTCTTGTTTTGCTGTTTGTTTCTTGAGAAAGACTCTCACTTTACAGCCCAGGCTGATGTGAAACTTTTAGAGATCTACCTCTCCCTGCTTCCCAAGCACTAGGATTAAAGGCATGTGTCACCATGCTTAGGCTTTAGTTTAATTTTCCACTCAATGTTATTTATTACTTCTCTCTAACAAATTTTGAATATGAGACTTCTCTTCATGCCCCAGTAGGTGACTGAGGAAAGCTGTACATCGTTATTTACTTCATTTCATTCATTATTTCTGAGGTAACTGTGGTTTTCCAGGGTTCTTGGTCATGTGTGTGGAGTCAATTATTTATGTCCTTTGCTCATTCTTTACTCCTGTGCCTGCGCAAAAGATATATAGGGTATTAAAATATTCTGCATATGAATTTTCTGTTATTTACATGTAAATGATTTCTCTTGATCTATTTGACTTTTAAATTTATGCTTTCTTATAATATAATTTAAAATAGGAAGAAATAAACTGTTTTAATATTTCCAGTTATGGATTTGAGATTTGTGTTTTGTTTAAGAAATTCTGTTTAGTTTATATTTTAAACATGCCTATATTTTCTCCCTACAGTTTCACAAGTTTTGATTTAGGATCTTTTAAATCTTTCTGTGATGTTCTTATTGGGATATTGAGAATAACTTCATTTATCTACACAAGAATAGCAAGTGTATAAATGTCAGCCTTGCACTGACTTTGATGTGCACATTATCAACTGGATGCAAAATTCAAAGTTCATCATTGTGTTCCTTCTCTGTGGCTATAAGAGTTTATGTATCTACTTATGCATCTACTTAAGGAGATTTGGCTATTTTTCCATGTTTATTCCAAAATATATTATAAAAGATACAGAATCTGAACCTTTGGAAAAATTGTTCATAAAAATAGATGTTGATAGTTTATGCATCAGCTTAAAAAGGGGAAGTTTTAATGACATCATGGAATTTTCAGGCAAATGGTTGGAACTAGAATAAAATCATCTTGAGTGAGTTAACCCAGACTTGGAAAGACAAACACATAAAGTACTCATCATAAGTAGATGTTAGACGTAAAGCGAAGGATAACCAGACTACAATCCAGTTCCAGAGAAGCTAGGTAGCAAGGAGGACCCTAAGAGGGACACATGGATCATTCTGGGTATACTGGGGACCAAGAGGGGGTGGTGAAGGGGAGCAGAAGGGGGTTAAAAACATGAGAGAATAGGATGGTCAGGGGAAGGTGAGAGGGACGGTGTGGGAGAGCAATGAGATACTTTGATAGAAAGAACCACTATGGTTTTAGGAAAAAACCTGGTACAAGGGAAATTTCCAAGAATCCACAAGGATGACCCCAGCTACGTCACCTAGCAATCAGTGTGAGGGTGTCTGAACTGGCCTTCCCCTGTAATCAGATTGGTGAATACCACTACTATCATCAGAAAGCCTTCCTCCAATAACTGCTGGAACCAGTGTAGAGATTCACAACCACACACCAGGTTGAGCTCCAGGAGTCCAGTAGAAGAGAGGGAGGAGGAAGCAAGGGAGGTCAAGATCATGATGGCGAAATCTACAGATATACATGAACCAAGCTCGTACAAACTCATGAACACTATATCAATAGCTGTGGAGTCTCCACAGGACCCACCTAAACCCTCTGTATGTGGGAGGCAGTGGTGAATCTAGGACTATCTGACGAACCTCTGGCAGTAGAACCAGGATCTATCACTGGTGTATGAACTAGCTTGTTGGAGTCCATTCCCTTGGTGGAATGCCATGCTCAACTTTAATGCACAGGGCGGGGTTTAATCCTTCTCCAACTTAACATGCCAGACTTTGTTGACTCCCCATCATAGCCCTTACCCATTGAGAGGAGTGGATGGGAAGTGTGCTGCAAGGCAGGTAAAAGGGAGCAGGAGGAGGGGTGGAAGGGAGAATTGTGGTTGTAATTTAAAATGAAACTTAAAAAAAATAAATAAAGGAGGGGAGGTTTTATTTAGAAACCATTTTTGTAAATTTTGTTTACTAATGTCTTCCATCTCTGTAAGTTTATAAGATTGTTGTTTATGCTTTGTTTATAGCTTCTAAGGAAGCAAAGAATATTCAATGGTAAGAGATATAAATTACACGAATTAACATTTGTTAAATGTAGCCAATCTCTGAGATTTTTGTTTCATATGGTAAAGGCATTCTTTGTTATGAGGTGACATTTGAGCATATAATCTTTGAATTTGTGACTTTATCTAGGAATTTATAGTTTGAAGTATAATCAATAAATTAGTTTGATGATATTAACAAATGACATTCCATGAGAGGATAGAATTTGAAGAGAATGATTCTGAAGGCCATGCAAATACATGGAAAATATAGTTCAATTATAGAGTATCACATAATATCTCCCAGTGCTGTATCATGGCTACACTCACTTTCTATAAATGCTTTTAAATAGTCACAAATGAAGGACTTGTTACTTCCTAATTATCACTCATATTTCTTCTGAGCAATACCAAGCACAAGATTTAGCATTTGAATAGCAGACACATTTGTATTTCCACTGAACAAACCTTTCTAAACAGTCCTATTAGCTTAACCTCTTATATATTTAAGTCCTGAAAAGAATTTTATTTGATATTATTTCATGGTCATTGTTCATATGACATTACAAAATATTCACTTGAGTTATCAGAATCACCAAAGGTCATGATCTTACTCATTGATAAATTTTTTCAATTAAAACTTATATATATATATGCACATTTATATATATGGTTCTATCACAAAGCATAATTTCTATGTTTTCCCAGTGCAAGTCCACACACACATACACACACACTTTCACAAACTATCGTACTATAATACAGGAGTAAAAATTGCCTCAGCACACAGAACTTTGAATCAGCCTAATTGACAAGACTATGATCCTGTGTTCTATACTTACCAAATAATTTACTTCAATTAAATCCCAATTGCAATCAACAATATTTCACAAAATGCATTTAAATATGATACTTGAATTGTCATCAAAATAAAAGAACATGCATTTGTTTTTAAGTATTTGTATGTTGGTTAGTAATTTTAAAAATGGTTAGTGTTATAATTGTGTTAACTTATATACAAATGTACAGTAACAACACAAGGGCTCCCAAGTAAAGAGCCCTGATCAGTGAGTGAGGAAACCAGGATTTGGCAAACCTATTAGTTTCAGCTGTCTATTCGGGTGGCTGGGTTTTAAGATTCGGCCCAGGCCATGCAGCAAGACTGAGCAGCTTCTGCTGTACAAAGAACACTTGCAACTCCATTTAAGAAAACAATCACTGCTCATTGTGACAAAAAAAAAATTGTGAAAATGTCAAATAGGACATGATGCTTTTAAAAGGATGTAAATACTAAAAATGAGTTTGAAGATTTAGAGATGTCTCAGGCATGGAGCTGTGACCACCTGAATCCAATCTCCAGAAAACCACACACAACAACACCTGTTGGAGGAGGTTGCTCACTTGTTCCCGGCTGCTCAGACTTGAAATAATCACACAGAAACTATATTATTCGCAATATTGTTTGGACAATAGCATAAGCATATTTCTAGGTAGCTCTTTATCCTGAACTCACTCATCTCCATTAATCTGTGTATCGCTGTGTGTCTGTGGTTTATTGGCAAGGTTCCGGTGGGCTCCAGTGGGGAAATTTGTCTCCTGTGGGTGACTATATGGCTTCTCCCTGACTCTGCCTTCTCTCTCTCTCTCTCTCTCTCTCTCTCTCTCTCTCTCTCTCTCTCTCTCTCTCTTTCTGATATATATATCTTTCAGCTTCGCTTTATGCTGTCAAGCCTTTGGCCAAAAACAGCTTCTTTATTAACCAATGAAAGCAACACATATACAGAAGTACTTCCCACACCAAACAGCAAACTTAAATATACTGTCATGTGTCTATAACCCTCCACCCATGACTGTGAGATGAGAGGCAGAGCCAGAGAACCCACAGAAGGTCACCAGACAGCTTGGCATAACATAGCACAGAGATAGAAACGAGGAGAGCCCCTGCCTCTTGGTTGAAGGTGTGAATGGACTCCCAAGCACTTTCCTCGATTTCTATACCTTTTCTGTAACATGTACACACATACATAATAAAGTCTATAACATTCTATGAGTAACAAGCCTTAATTATTATTCTTTTATCTAGCTAGCTGCAGAGTGTGCTTTTTTAAAAGCAGAATATTGATGTTTCTTCCCTTCCTGGAGAATGTTGCATGTGTCTATAGGGGTGTATGTGTGTGTGTGTATCTGTATACACTTGTATTGCACGTGTGCCCTGTGAAGATCAGCCATGGGTATGGCTCTTCAGATGCCATCAACTTTAAGCTAGAGGGACCTGAGAAATCATCAACTAGGCTTGCCTGGATGGACAGAAAGTCCTGGGGGACCCTCATATCTCTGCTTTCTGAACACTGTGATTGAGAGCACAAGTCCCAAGCCCGACTCTTTACACAGGTACTGGTGACCAGATTCAGCTTCACTGATTAATCTCCATCTCCAGCCTCTAGGCATCGTCATTCTAAGAACATTTCTGAGCAGAGTTAGCAACATTCTAATTTGTTTTATGAGAATATTCAGTATCTTTAAAGCAAAACTAAGAGAGCTGATGGCATTTTATTTCATATATTTTTGCGTGAATGTTCTTTCTCTTTCTCTCTCATGTGTGTGTGTGCACATGTGTGGATGGTTGTCAGGTATCTTCCTCAATTGTTCTCCACTTTATTTTTTTTTTCAGAAAATTTCTTTCATCCACATTAGAACTCACTGGTTTGGCTTTCCCGGGTGATCAACAATCCCCCACATATCCTTGTGCTGGGACTGTTTATCTGTCTTTTGTTTTATTTTTAAGTGTTTGCTGGGGTTTGAAGTCAGGTCCTCATTCTTTGTGCAGCAGGCATTTTAGTGACTGAAGCATCCTGCCAATCTAATTGTAGTGTGTGTGTGTGTGTGTGTGTGTGTGTGTGTGTGTGTGAGAGAGAGAGAGAGAGAGAGAGAGAGAGAGAGAGAGAGAGAAAGAGACAGAGAGAAAGAGACAAAGAGACAGAGAGACAGAGACAGCTATTCTAGATATTGGACTTGAGGCTCCACATGTATTAGGCATGCAGTCTACTTCTGAGCTATATTCACATCCCCCAGGAGTTGTGCACATATAAAAGTATAAAAGTAAATTGATACTTGACCAATAGAGTCAGAGTTTTTCTGTTATAAATGTGTTCAGCTAAGTTGAGTGTTTGTCTGTTTTCTGTATTATCTCCTTTTTGTAAAAGTCTTTTTTTTGCCCTGTTTTATAGTTCAATCCAAAGCAGAAACTCTTAGAAGAAAATGGGATTCTTTGATATTTGTCAGATTAAATATATTCTTGTCATCTGGTTGAAAGAAGACATTTTTTTTGTGTGTTCCTTATGATCTTCAAGGGACATCTGATTCTCTAAATAAACAAGGGAAGCACAAACATCCTGTAGTACACCCCTCTGGGGTCTCACTTTGGGCTCCTTTGACTTGTTTTCAAATGTGTTCTTCAAGCTGTTCAAATTAGTCAAATTAATGTCTGACATTCCATGCAATCAGAGTGTTGGAAGGAGTCTTTCAAGTTCTGGAATTAACACTCTAGCCTTGCTAGATAACTCAGAAAGAGACAGATTTATATCCCAATTTATTTCTAGTTTGTACTAAAGAACACTGCTTTATTTTTATTGTTGAATGTTTCTGTCTAGTGTGTCTATGTTTGTACATATATGCAGGTGTCACTATGTGTGTATATTACATAAAAGTTTACACACACATACATATCACATATTAGAGAGGATGAACAGATAAATAAGGCCAACATAGACAAAGACACAAGGAGAGTCTTCATACTTAGAGCTGATCATATGCAATTTTCATAACTAGCATTTACATGAACAACTTTGTCTTCACTTTTCCAAAGCTGCATCAGTTGGCTTCGGTTGCAGCTACAGCTTCTTGCTGGTAGTCTTTGTGTGGTTTTGCTGATCCAGCTGGACCCCATCCTATGGTGAGACACACAGTGAATCAGGAATAGGTGGAAGTAGAAATCTCGCCACCCTCTGGTGATGACTTTGTTAAAAATAGTCATGTCCCTCGGTAAACCACTTCTCTAAGGCTAGGAGCAGGGAAACGTGAAGTTCATCTTTCCAACTTCCCCTTCAACATAAATCATTGCACTTTTGTTTCCCCTCGGCTACAGGGTAACCACAGTAACTATGATGACTCCACAGGGAGGTGATAAGCTGAATTAGCTAGCATACATGAGCACTATTCCATAAACACTAGCTACTTCATGATGAGATGTAGACGTGGCGGATCTGTGGTGTTCACCAGGTAAAGAGAGTAAGATGACGCAACACTCCCAAAATTCAGTGTCTGATAGTCACTAGGTATCCACAGCAATTAATTCAATTAATTAAATAAATATTCCCGTTAATCAGTCACGCCACCCACATTCTAAGTGTTCAATATTGACACGTGTTCAGTATCTACTCCCACAGGAAAGGGGATAAAGAGCAGATTTAACCACTGGAGAAAGTTCCACAGAAGGGGTTGTTGCCTTGAATAGAATTTTAAGGAACAACTCAAAATCATGAAGATAAGGTTAAAAGTCAGTGAAGACTCACCATGTCTGGTACCAGGCTGAAAACATCAATGAGTTTAACTGATACTTGGACAGAGCATTTTTACTGTCAGAAACCTCAAGAAATACTCATTATTACCATTCATATTTTATATCTGAGGAAACTGAGAAGTTTCTAGTTTGAAGAATAGTTCATTATAGGCATGCTAATGTATGTGCATAGGCTCAGCACTCAGGAGGCTGAGGCAGGGCAATTTTGAGCTTGAGGTCAGCTGGGATTATGTTGCAAAGGGTCTTGAAAAGGGGAGGAGAAGGAGGAAGAAAAGGGAAGAGGAGGAAAAGAAAAAGATAAGACATGCGTTCAGGCCACTTATGGAGATATTATCTGGGAGAGTTATGCCTTATACATAATGCTTCATCCTCTCCTCCCCTTTCCTTTTCCTTTCTTTTATTCTTCCCCTTTCCTTGTTCTTCAGTGGAAAGGACAGCAGGGTCTCAAGTAGCCCAGGGTAACCATGAACTCACTATGGATAATCTTGAATTCTTGATCCTTCTGTCCCCACTTTGCTTGTGCTGGAATTAGAATCATCTATCACTATACTTAGTGATGAGCCTTTTTTCCATTTTTTAAGTTTGTTATATCATCTGTTACTGTACAAGGTGATTGTAATGAGATAATGATTTAAAAATATTTTTAATTTTCATTCTTTCTAAGATGAAGACTCAGAAATTCCATCTTTTGCAGTCATACTTGATATTGTCAAGAAACAGACAACAAATACCAATAGAGATAAAGGGAAATAAGGCCTATACACTGCTGGTGGGAGACTGGATTGGTGCAGCCATGACGGAAACTGAAAGGAGAATTTCCATGTAGTCCTGGCAATATACCCAAAGGAACCCAGTTTAGCCTCCCAAAGCCTGTTTATTCTAAGTTCTGGAATTAGCCATGGTGGCCATGAGCAGGTGAATGGACAAATAACGCTTTAGGTCAGCTATACGGATTAAAATTATATAGAAAGTGTGTTTAACTGAAAATGATGTTTAGTGGCATAAGCCACACCTAGCAAAACAATTATCACAACTTTTTCTTTATATGTATTGTCTATTTCCTTATCTCTATCTTCTATCTATCAATCTCTCTCTTTCTCTTATCTATCATCAATCTATGACCTATCAACTTTCTCTCTGTATGTCCATGATTTGTATATCTTCTACACATCAACCCATCCATCTATGTTCTTATGATCATTTATTTTTCTATTATCATTTATCAATTTATTTATGGTATAAAGACAGAAAGGGGAATTTTTAGGAAGAGGAAGGGGGCCAGTAGAAAAAGAAAGTGGACAAGAAAGGGTAGTTTTGGGAGAACACATATAGATATATACATCATATAGTTTTGTCAAGGCAGGGTTTCTCTGTGTTGTCTTGAATGTCCTGGAACTTGCTTAGTAGACCAGGCTGGCCTTGGACTCCCAGATATCTGCCTGCCTCTGCCTCTCAAGTGCTAGGATTAAAGGTATGTGACACTATTGGGCAGGGAATATATTATATTAAAATGTCATAATAACTGAGCGGTGTTGGAGGCAGAGGCAGAGGCAGACAGATCTCTGGAAGTCCAAAGCCAGTCTAGTCTAGAAATTCTAGGAAAGCTGTGGCTACCCAGAGAAATCCTTTCTCAAATATCAAACAAACAAATAAAAAAAGTCATTTTGAAACCAACACCTCCATACATTAATATATACTAATATGATTAATTTTTTAACCATATTGACTGGCCCGGGGATCAAACCAGTCATTTGGACACTAACATAAAAACAAGGTGCAGTCCTACAGATTTTAAGCCAAATTCTTTTCTGTTATCAGCCCCTTTATCTCCCTCAGACATGAGGGTACATATTTGGCCTATTCCTGATAAACATGATCTTTAAAACCCCAGTCAAACATTTCCACATTTAACAACACGAGCACGGGTGCATTCTTTGCCTCCTAGAAGAAAAGGCAGTTCGATGAAGCATCATGCTGAGCTGGGCCTCTGTTATGTCTCTTTCTATCTTACATTATGTCAATAGTAACAAATGCTTAACCATTTGGATTACTGGTGCTTTGACAGTGTTACAAATCTTCTAACATCAATCATGCTATTGATAAAATTAAGACAATCAAAGCCGATTATTGGACTTCTGAAGGCAAACTGCTCTTTTCAGAGCAATAATAGCTTTGTCACAAGACTGTGATTTCCCTGTGTTTGTGCAATCTGCTCTTGATTGGCATATGTCAATCTCCTTTACTCTGCACTCCTTCCCTGCTATATTTAGATGACATTTAATGGTACGTGTGACTCATGCAAAGCTAATAATGCTTTGCACATTCAGTTCAACTTGGCCTAATAAACTTACATAAGCAGAAAATTAGTAGCATTTGTGTAAAAACAATTCTTCGGAATTATCTTGCACCTGGAGAATTACTGCCTCAACGTGGGCTAAAAATGTCTCCATCTGATTACTTCTACTGTGCTATCAACCATTTGCTGTGATATTATTTCAAAGTAAGAGAAAAATGATGTTGTCACATAAAACACAGAACACTATTTACACTTCAATAAAACTGTGCACCAGTCATATGTTCCAGGGCTATCTAATCTTAAAAGAGACATGCCATTTATTCTCATAGAAAAGAGTAATAGGCTGAGAAAATTATTGATGAAATTTCTAAAGGGATGTATAGAATGCTTGCTTCCCATATACACAATCAAGAACCATTTCTTGATTGGCTAATAAGGATTAGTTTTATACAAAATGCTGCTCAGTGATGTTGTATTTAGAAATATAAATGCCTGTAACAACATCCCTGTAGTCATGATGATGTTCTGCAGAGTGTTGTGTTCGTTTATTATCTTCATGTACTGACAGGTAATGTGAGAAGGAATTTAACTTGCTTGATGGCTTCATAGTTCTTGAAGTAGAATCAACGTTATTTTTTAAGAAATCCCATTAAGTATGCTTGAAATAGGTTTGATATTGTGAATTAATCAGGGAATTTATATTTATGCTAATCTCTAGGCAAAAAAATTATATTATAATTCATATGTGATTGCATGCTATAACAGGAGACAGGATGACACAGAAATTAGTGTGTGTAATGTCTAGTTTTGACATCAGAGGGAGAAAATTTGAGGACTATACCATGACCCAAAGTTAAACAGAGATGTAAATGTTTCTATGGTGTAAATTACTAACAACAATGAAAGATAAGTGAAAGAACCTCGCTTTTCATAAAGGAAGCAAACTTTAAACAGCATTTAGTGTGAGACACTGAGACCCACAAGTCCCCATGCTCTTACTCTGAGAAGTTATAAACATGAATAGGTAGTTTCTGCAGACAACAGAGGAAGCCATCTCAGGGAAACTCCATTACCACAAGTCATCCATAGCTTGGAAAAGGAAACAGTTCAATGGGTTCTGAAAATTAAAAGAAACCACAGTGGGACAAAGACTAACGAGTTGCATGAGCCTCTGGGCTGCCGCCGCCAAGCATCCCCAACACAACATGGAAGTCGCAATGAGTTCTCAGTCCTGACCGTTAGAAGCCCACGACCACAGGGCTGCAGGATCAACTGTTTCTGAAGCTAAGAGAGGTGACTAGGTTCCAGTGTCTTCCCTGGGTTTGTCTTTGCTGGTGATGTCATATCCTTTACCTGTTCATATATCCCCAAGTCTCACACTGCATTCTCCTTCTGCGTGTGGTTTTCCACTCTTCCCTAGGGCTTCCATCATGCATTGCAAAGAGGAACTTACATTGTGTGTCTTACGTGATTTCTCAAAACCCTCTTGGAAGCCAAAGCAGGTCATACTAAGAGAATAGTACTTTAATAGTGAAGTTCTGGGATACATGGTCCTCTCACGATAGCAGGAGAGGATTCAAGGCTCAATGAAGAGGACCAGAGAATTTGGAATGTCTTGGAGAGATTCCTTGAGTTCTTTGCTCTTCTCTTTGACACTCTGAACAGACTGCAGCCACCCCTGACTCAGACATCTCATGAGCAAATACATAACAGCGCATACCTCAGGCAAACTGAAGACGGGGATTAATCTGTTTCTACGACAAATAAGTACACATTCTGTGTTTTAAAACAACCCACATTTACTATCTTATACTCCCCAGCATCCACTGTCTTGATTGTATTATGCAAGGATTTATTTTTATGACTTTTTAATTTTTCTACAACTGAATATGTAATTTCAAAGAAGTTTTAAAATGTTCCCTGAGAACTATCTGCACAAACAAAACTAATATTCAAAATTAGCTTCAGCTTCACTTTCTTAGATAACACATTAAATATTTTAAATAATAGCTCTATCTTAAAAATTAGGAAAGTAACAGTTATGCCAAGCCGTATATCTGTGAATTAGCCTATCAACTCAGATATAATTCAAGTATATCTGATGAAGTATAAAATCTGTAGAATATTATATTTGTTTTTAGTGTAAGACAATGTCTTATGGGAGGAACAGAGAACTTTATACCTAAACCAGACCTTAAAAAATATTGAGGGGTTTGGATGCAAGTCTTCAAACTAAGTTAAAAAAAAAAATCAACCACTTATAATGACTAGAGACAAACAATTAGTATTTTAGTTACTTTATTGATTTTCTAAATTAAGATGTCATTCAGATTTATTCTCTTAGGAATTCATAAGAAAAATCTAATTCCTTCCTTATCTCAGTCTGAAGAATTTTCCCAGCATTCTTAGCTCTGACACATTTCTCCATCTTCAGAGCCACAGGCTGTACCATTCTGAGCTCTGCTTTTGCCCACACATCTTTCCATCTCACTTCTCTGCTTACAAACCCTCTCATAGAGAAACCCATTGCTTAGATGGCTAGACATGGCCCTTCCGTGTGATCCAGAATAACCTCCCCATGCCAAGGAGACGCTGCCACTTACATCAAATATTGATTTCAAATATGACTGTTCTCTCAACCCCGTGACGAACACTGCTAGCTGTAAAACAAGACGGAGCTTTTCTTTTATTCCTTTTCCTTTGTCCCGGCTGCCCAGTCCCAAATAATCATACAAATTTTTATATTAATTACAGAATGCTTGGCCAATAACTCAGACTTGTTATTTACTAACTCTTACATTTAAATTAATCCCTTTTGATTAGTCTATTTATTGCCATGTGGCCAAGGCTTTACTAGTCCTCTGGCATCTTGCTTCTCAGGTGGATGGTTTGAGTCTCTCACTGACCCTACCCTTCTTTCTCCCAGTATCTCTATTTAGATTTCTAGCCTGGCTTTATTCTTACTAGATATAGGCCAATTCAGCTTGATTTATGAACCAATGAGAGCAACACATATTCATGGCACACACAAGGATTCTCTCACAGCAGCAAGTAGATATTACTAATATCTGTATTCTTTGTTTTTCAGAGAAGACGGGAAATGGCATTTAGCTCATTGATGGTGAACTGTGGTTGAAATTGACCAGACTGTCTGAGATGGCCACTCACTTCCAGACTGGAAATCATGGAGGTGAGCTCTGGATCTCATATTTTCTCTGATGAGGCCAGCAACTGGATGGAAAATGCAAGAGCATCTAACAAGAGGTGAGTCTCATTTATATCATAACCATCATGCATGTCTTTAAGGTATTTTGTGTGTGAAAAGACAGTCACTGGGGATTAAGCTACTGATATATATAGTTATTTTTCATTGCAGAAAAAAACCTACATTTTAAAGGACTAATACATTCTTTCAGATACATTTAAAAGTTGCTGTTTTCCATATGCTTGAAGTTAATGTTTAAATTATTTATAGCAATTTTCGAAGTTATATATGATGTAATTTCTTTTTATCTTTTTGTTTGTCCTGGTCTTGTGGAATCTGTGGAGGAGGGGAAGGAAGGACTGTAGAAGCCAGAGGGATGGAGGACACCAAAACGCAGCCCACAGTCAGCTAAGCAGGGCTCACAGGGGCTCTCTGAGTCTGATGTGGCAATCAGAGAGCCTACATGAGACTGTGCTAGCTCCTCTGCATAATGATTTAATTTCTAATATTAAATTATTAGATATTATTAGACAAATATAAATTATAATTTTAATTTTAAATGGGCTAACCATATTTCTTATTCATAGAAACTAAGTATCATAACAACTTGATATCTACCATCATTTATACTACGAAAATAAATAAGCTAGCTTTCTTTAACACAATTTTTATATATTTTCTTTATTTTTCTCAGTTATTGTTTCTGTAGTAATTGTATCATAGTGACATTTTTAATAAAGTATTCATCAATGCTTTATGTTACTGCTAATATAAAAAGCTATTCACAAAAAGTGTTACATATTCAAGTGTCTCTTAAGATACCACAGATTGTTATTGGAATTAGTTCCGTTATTATTATAAAGTCATGACAAAGACAATTAAACTATATTCAGTGCCTGCAAAGTTACCAGTGGCATTTTATTGAAAGGTTATCACAGTGAAATAAATGAGATTTTAATTTTTTCGAAGAGTTCAAATATCAGAGAATGGATGTAGCTCACCATTAGAATTTTACTTTAATCTTTTTTAATAAAAGTGCCTAAAACTATTGAATTCATAATTTTGTTAAGGCACTAACATTATTTAAGTTACATTTTACTAAAGTTACAATATACTAAATGGTTTTAGCAAAAATTAAACCATTTACTATTTTCCCATTCAATTGTTCTTCCTTTACTTTCTCACAAAATAGTCATATATATAAGAACTCGCCAAAAATTTATAAGAATGTGTTAACTTGACTAAAATAGTTAGAAAATTCTTCCCACTAATTTCAAGAGATTAGTGCTCCTGTTGAAGTCATGAGTGACCGTGACTTGGAGAATACACTTAAGGCGCTTGTATTGTCTGCATTGTGATGGTGCTAAAAGTTAGGCCCCACACCTGCAAGATCAGGAGGGGAACTAACACAAGACTTCCACTGTGACATCTCCAAACGCGTGTCCTCCTTTGAGAAGGACTGAGATGGTCATAAGGTTTGAGAAACACTAATTGTTGCCAGTGGGGCTTGAACCCTTTCCCCTTCATGCAGGACCCGCCTGCTCCCGCTCTTCTGTGGTGTCCAGCACGTCCAGCATTTCTGCTATCACCCACAGCTTGATCCCAGCAGCAAGTTCATACTTGTCTGCCTTCCTCCAACTGAACATCTTGGCCAGGTCTCCAAATGCACCCTTCTCTCAAGGAAACCATATCAACTTTCCAAACAGCCTTGGGATTCCTTGTCTCTGGATCTTTCTTTTCTCCATTGTCCTTGTGGTGTACTTTTGTTAACTGTTGGAAAAGCCTTCCAATACATGTTACCTCATTCAGTGTTGTCTTCATCCAAAAAATTTCTCAGTACTCTGCAACACTGTATTTTGAAATCCATACTGAAAGATGTCACTCTGTTTCTCAAGGTCTTTAAGTGCCTGGCAGTGTCCTTCCAAGAAGAAAAAAGCTCACACTGGAAGCTTTGTTATCTAAGAGACATTCTCGACTGGATCTGAGTCACATCACTGTGTCTTATTTCTCAGGATTCTTCAAGTTCTCTTATGTTCCACAGTCTTGTTCTGTTTTCTTAGAGCAATCTTCCTCATAAGCATCCCATGACTACAAAATAAGCTGAAAAAAAATCCCAGCTCAGACTCTCTGCCTTTTAAAGGAGCTCATTCCAGCTGTATTACTTTATTCAGAACTGCTTCTGGGTACTTCTCCTGGAACTCGGGTCAGTGCCGTGCAGCTCAACCACAGCATGCGTATTCATTATCTAACACGCGTCCTTCCTGTGTACTTCAGTGTCAGCCTCCACCCAGCTGAACCACTGTAGTGCATTCATTACCTAAAACACTGAGCCTCTGAGGGAAATATCAACAGTTCTTTTCATTATGTCCCAAGTGATAAAGAAATATTTGGCTTAGTCTGCTATGTGATTATGCTCTTATACACTGTAAAGATTTGTCACTGGCATTGGTTTAATTAAATGCTGATTGGCCAGTAGCTAGGCAAGATGTATAGGTGGGGGAGGACCAGACAAAGAGAATTCTGGGAAGAGGAAAGGCAGAGAGTCAGTCACCAGTCAGACACAGAGGAAGCAGGAAGAGAATGCCTCACTGAGAAAAGGTACCAAGTCATGTGGATAAACATAGACAAGAATTAAGGGTTAATTAATCTCTATGAGCTAATTAATAATAAGCCTGAGCTAATAGGTCAAACCATTGATAATTAATGTAAACCTCTGTGTGTTTCTTTGGGACTGAATGACTGGGGGACTGGGAGGGACAGAAGCTTTTGTCTACATTAGTCAGTAGTGGTTTTACAAAAATGAACCCATGACATTGCAATGTATTTAACACAACACTCTGTGTTCTATCAAGTTTCTATTCTCATTAGAAAATAACATGAAAATGTGTTTTTAAAAATGTGATTTGAGATAATTTGTACATTTTAAAAGAAAATTCTTGCAAATAAAAGATCTTTTTATTAAATTATGTTTCCTTTAACAAAAGCAAGTCATAAATTGCTATGTTCTGTTTCACTTTTCAAACTTGAAAGTCTTGATAAAATATGAAATTAAATGTGAAAATTTATTTGTCATCCACAGATGCTACTTGATGATTTAAATGGGAAGTCTAGGAGAGGGTAAGGAAAGAGGGATTAGGAGAGAAGAAGAGGAGGAGGAGGAGGAGGAGGAGGAGGAGGAGGAGGAGGAGGAGGAGGAGGAGGAGGAGGAGGAGGAGGAGGAGGAGATGGAGGAGTGAGAGAGAGAGAGAGGGAAGGAGAAAAACCAAGAAGAAGGGGAGAGGTAGGGAGAGAGTGACGTAGACTAACTCAGGGCATCTTAAATGCTTTGGAGTTATTCTTTTAGATCAGAATAGTCTTTCTCTAGTTTTTTGTGTCATAAGAATATGAATAATTCATTATCTAATGCTGGTAAAAGTTTCACTTTTTATCATAAAAATTTCAAGAAATCACATTATTTCTTTGGACTAATTTCTCATGTAAAAGGATTCTGAAGTTTGCATTGAGCATATTAATAAGTGTTAATCTCTCAAGATATAACTTTCTAAATAGCATAGCACATTTGTAGACAGAAACAAACTTCATAGCATTCAGGGTAGTGTTGATTTGATTAATTTTAGTCAGGCTTAAAGGTCATTTTGGGACAAATGAGATTTTCTGTGTGTATTTCGGGCATTTGTAATAATGTGATGATATAGTACTTCATTTTGTGTTTCCATTTTAGTCTCAGAAATAAGATAATATTTCCAAGCACTGCTCAATGAGTCTGTTGAATTGTGTATCTGCTGTAGGAATTTCTACAGCCAGTAGCCTTTAAGTTACCCACCCACCTGGCCATGGTCTCTTATACTTTATATGCCAATGTAAAGTGCATGTCTAGCCTCTTTCCTTGCTGCTGGATTTGGTTGCAGTTCCCTGTTTGAGCAGAGGATTGTGATCTGTGAGTCTAAATAAATAACCTTTTCTTTTACTCAATTCTGAGCTAGTGTGGGACTTCTTTTTTAGCATCCATCTTCACACACTCAGTATTCTGGATACAGATCAGCAGATCATACTCAAGTCATTGTTTGTACCAGCTATGTTTTCACTGAGGAGCCAACATCTTGAACAAGAAGAGATATTTAGAAACTGTAGAGATAATGTAATTCAGTATTTGATCAACAAGAGTATTTTAAACTTTATTTTAATTAAAACTTAAACTATATATATTGTATGTATTTATATTTAAATATCAGCATATGGATGGGAAATTAATTTTATGGTATTATGTAAAACACTATAAATCTTTTGTAAATCCATTATTTTATTAGAATAAGATCTAAAGAAGAATCCGTTCTCTCACCTCTCTCTTTCTTTCCCCCAGGCCTCTTCTCTCTCTCCCTCTTTTCCTTCCCTACTCTCTCACCCTCATTCTCCTTCCAGCTATCTCTCTTTCTTTGTCTCTCTCTTTCTATGAAAAATAGAGCAAACACACTTTATTCTAGTGACTTTCTTTTTTTTATTTTATTGAGAAAAGGAAAACAAAAAGTTTCCGCCTCCTCCCATCCTCCCATTTCCCTCCCCCTCCCCCCACTCCTCTCCCCCTCCCTCTCCAATCCAAAGAGCAGTCAGGGTTCCCTGCCCTGTGGAAGGTCCAAGGTACTCCCCCCTCCGTCCATGTCTAGGAAGGTGAACATCCAAACTGGCTAGGCTCCCACCAAGCCGGAACACGAAGTAGGATCAAAACTCCGTGCCATTGACCTTGGCTTTTCATCAGTCCTCATTGTTCGCCACGATCAGAGAGTCCGGTTTTGGTCCCAATGAGGAGCAGATAGAGGGAGAACACGAGCAAGGATGTCAGGACCACGAGGGGTGCACCCACCCACGGAAACAGTGGGGCTGATCTATTGGGAGCTCACCAAGGCCAGCTGGACTGTGTCTAGTGACTTTCTTTTGCCATGATACATAACATGACCAAAAATAACTTGGGAACAAAAACTTTATTTGACTTTCAGGTTATACTCCACTGTGGTGAGAAACCACGGCAAGAACTCAAGGCAGGTACTTCAAGGTGAGAGCTTGAGCAGAGGCCATGGGAAGAGGGTATAACTTTTTGGTTTGCTCTCATTGGCTCTCTCAGTTTGCTCTCAGATACAACCCAGGACTACCTCCCCAGGAGTGGCAGTACCCATAGTGAGCGGGCCCTCCCACATCAATCATTAATCAAGAAAATGCCCCACAGGTGTCTGTACAGATCAGTCTGGTGGAGGCAATTCATTTGAGGTCCCCTTTCCCCCATTGACAAAAAGTTACCAGCACATGCATATAACATCACACTCCTTATGTCTAAGGTGTTTCCACCTTTCCAATGGTCCTTCTAATAGTCACCTAATGCTCAAGGAGACAATAGTGTCACACATGTCTCCTGGGCTTTGCACATCTAAAAGTTCTGCTGTGCCATTCCAGGTGCTAACAAAATAGATAGCTTTATAAACATACACTGAACTAAAGTGGATTCCTTGTAATTAAACATGTAGTAACCTCTACCATATTGATTTCTGTCTCTTTAAAAAATAGGTAATTATATATTAAATTAACTATATATATTATTTACATTATATGTTATTATATATTATATAATTATATATAATAATATATAATTAAATTACTAAAAGAGCATTTGTGCATGTTTGGCAAAGAGGAAGTTGACCCACACAGCACACAGAACTGCTGACCTTGAATAGTGTTAAACATAAGAAACAGAAGGTGTCCCATTTCTTTAAAAAATTGAATTACATTTTCTCCATTATTTAAGCAAATGGATTTATATTTTCTCTCTACTACTAAGTATGGTTCCTTTTTGAAGAGATTTCCATCCTCTTCTGGCATGGTATTTTTCTTAATGCTCTTGTCCTGCTTTCTGAGTCTTTCATCAGGTTTGGTTATATGCTATTCACTCTTGACATGTTTTAAATGGTATTTCTGTGGAAATCCTGAGTGGAATGGGTAACACTCAGGACACTGATCACTCTGGTCTCCTCTCTTTCAGATGACACATGGTGTAATTAGATTAAAATGAAGTTAGTATATTGTCCTTGTGCTGGCTCATAATCCAACATCAGCCCCGATTTTATTGACCTATTTGCCATCTGAATAAACCCAGAGATCATTTGCTCAATACTTAATTTGCTAAGATAAATCCAAGAATTTCACATCAAAGCCATTTTAATTATGTAATACAAAGCTGCACATGAATTCACATATCAAAGGAATATTAAATGCTCATGTAGCATATTCACAAACTCTGAGAAGCTATTAAGCCCAAGAAGAGAACCAAGCAGGTTTTCTAATTACAAATATACATTACAAACTCTATCGCCTCATTTTGAATCTTTACATGTCCTCTCAACATTAAAGTTTTCTTTCTGAGCTCACAAAGATGTGCAAACAATGCAAGAGAAAGGTTACATGCACCTGTATTGACCCTGTCACTAACTTCCCTGTGCTGTGTGACAGTCCCCATATTTTCCTGAGAGCTTTAACTACACCTTTATTTTCCTTAAGCATTTAAGTGTGACTGACTGTCAAGGTCTTAAACTGAAGTCAACTACTATTTGGGCTTTTATATTCTGGAAAACGAGAGGACGGCCATAGAAATGAAACCAAAAACGATAAAACAAGTGAGTATGGGTACTTCCTGAAAGGAAATCAGGGAATAATAGAACAGCTGAGAGTAAAAACAGCAGCGAAGTGGCCGGGTGATGGTGGTGCACGCCTTTAATCCCAGCACTCGGGAGGCAGAGGCAGGCGGATCTCTGTGAGTTCGAGACCAGCCTGGTCTACAGAGCTTGTTCCAGGACAGGCTCCAAAGCCACAGAGAAACCCTGTCTCGAAAAACAAAACAAAACAAAAAACAAACAAACAAAAACAAAACAAAACAAAAACATCAGCGTAGGAGATGTGGAGCTCACCAGGCGCTGGCAGGGGCATGAGCATATCTCCCTTGTCTTTCTTATTCTCCCCAGTGACTTGATGGGTTGGGGATAGTTTAATATCACTCCAACATAAAGGAAACTGAAGAACTGGGATAGTGATAGAAGACTAAACAGTCACGTGTCCGGCAAGGAGACTCACTGTGATCTGGCCATCTTCAGTTCCATGATCCTCAGAACTGATTGTGCACACAAGGACTCAGTTACTTTGCTTGCGCAGAGCATGGGACATGCTAGACCAGACAGACTGGACGTTGCTGCTGAAGGAATGCCAAACTCAGGAGTTTGAATGCATATCCTCAGGAAGGATTTTCTGCTTCTGCGACCAGCAATTGTTCTATTATACTGAAAATGGGAACAATGATGCTTTTGGGGAAATTTGGGAAGTTATTCCATTGCACATACCTTCCTTTATTCCTGATTTAATGGCAGTCAGTAAACAGGAGCTCCTGCTTTCCCGAGGCAGAGATATCCAGTGAATCTTGTACCTTTTCAACAATAATCCTTAAATATTTATTATTAGGAGAAGTGAGGAATGAAGCTGACAAAAAATGATAGAGGTACTTGAACTTGCAAGCGATTACAAAGTTTTGTAACATATTTGAGGAACAAATAGCATCAGAATTCTTTCTGCTGCATTCAAATGATGCTAAAACATAAATCATGATTGTGTGAATTTTATTTTATATATTCAGTGTAGTCCATCATACAATGAAACCAATAAGATTGTTCCAAATTTAGTCTTCTGGGAGAAATGGTAAGGTAATTCCTGCTGATAGTGTTCCTTAGCTAGGGATGCTGTGACTGGTTGTCATGCACCTAGCGAGGTGGTGAGGAACACATACATACACATGAACACGTGCAAATAAAATAAAACATTTTCTTAAGAAGACTATAAAATATCCCTGGGTTTCTGAGAGAGAAAACACATATGTAGGTGTAGTTTATAATCATGATGCTATGAATAACTTTATAGTTACAAATTCAATGAAAATGCTTTAACACTAAGACGAGGATACCAGGTCTCATTACAGACGGCTGTGAGCTACCAGGTACTTGCTGGGAATTGAACTCAGGAGGTCTGGAAGAGCAGCCACTGCTCTTAACTGCTGAACCAGGTCTCCAGCCTGCCAAACTGAGCTGGGCCCTCTGAGTGTGAGTGACAGTCGTGTGGCTTGGTCAGTTTGTGAAGGTCACTGGCAGTGGCGCCAGCATTTATCCTTGGTACATGAGTTGGCTTTCTTGAATCCATTCCCTGTGGTGGGATGCCTTGCTCAGCCTTGTTGCAGCAGGTAGGGGCTTCGTCCTGCCTAAACTTGATATGCAGAGCTGTTTGACTCCCCATGGGAGGCCTTATACTCTCTGAGGAGTGAATGGGGGGTGGGTGGCTGTGGGAGGTGTGTGGGGGGGAATAAGGGAAGAGGAAGAAGGGGGAACTGTGGTTGGTATGTAAAATAAATCAGAAAATTTAAAAGAAAAAACAATAAGAAGAACTAAAGTTTAAGTTTCACTAATAATTTTCTTTCATAAAATACTGCCACATACATATTAAACTGAAGAAGGAAAGTACTTCCATTTTCTTACATTTTGTAATGCATTGATGATTGAGATTGATTTCTTTATAGCTGAACAAGTTTTGATAGGTCTTATTTATATCTTATTTGCTCACACCTGTCACTTATGAGGGGCAAATTGGTAAAGGAAATGACTACCTTTTGAAAAATACATGAAGCATTTATTACAATTATGTTTCTCTAGGATGAATATCAGATTTTATCCACTACATGTGTGAATAAATATTTTAGGGCATCATTCTGGCTGTGATTTCCCTCATCTAACTCCTCTAAAAATTTCAGTAGCACTTCAAGGTCTAAGACAGGCCCATCTGTGTCTCCAACATCTGTAATCAACTTCTTCATGGAGCCATATGATAGGGTGTTCAAGGAGACTACCTTTGAAGTCAGGACCAAAGCCCCTTTAACAGTCCCGTCATGAACTAGCCACGTATATCTTCTGATTTTTACTTTTCTCAGTCGCAAAATGAGTGACAACCATGACACCAACTCCAAAAATTATCATTATTATTTTGGAAAATTAGTGGACCAAGAAAAGAACTTAAGAGTCCTTTATAGTCCTAACTATTGTTATGATCTTACATAAATTTATGAAAACTGTATGAAGTAGCAGTTTACATTTCTGATTTTTAACATTAAGGACAACCTCAAGGCTGAGAAACCTGGCTTTCATTACCCTCTGTCACAGACCTTAGAGGCACTATAGACAGAGCTAGGACTCAGGCTGATGATGCAAAGTCCCTTCCTTTTCTTCTTGAGCAGTTCTTGTGCAGTTATACAGATGAATTCTTCCTAGGCTCTCAGCCTTATGACCAGGTATTGCTTGATGTTTTCAGCACTGATAACGCTGCAGTGAATTTAAAGCTTATCTCTAAATTCTATTTCCTTTTCTGTTGATATTTTAAATAGAAGGTGTCATTACACAGCCCAGGATGGCCTTCAACTTGATTTTTCTTGCTTTACTCTCCCAGGGATTAGGATTATAGATGTGTGCTTCCATACCTGGGGGTGCATGGGTATTAAATATTTTCATCCAAATAAAGGTCAGAAATACACTGATTGGTGCTCTTGTGAGGCAGAGGCGGGTGGAACTCTGTGAGTTTGAAGTCAACCTTGTCTTACACAGACACCCTGTCTCAAAACAAACAAACAAACAAACAAAAAACCACAACCACCTACCCACACAAACAAACAAACATAAAACAATCTACAGAGGTAGTAGAAAAAGACAAGATCTCCTGAATAAATTGGGAGCATGGGGACCTTGGGGGAGGATTGAAAGGGAGAGGAGAGAGGCAGGGAGGGGAGCAAAGAAAAGGGTAGAGCGCAATAAAAATCAATTAAAAAATAACAACAACTAGAATATTATTCAAAGAATGACTCTGGCTTTGAATAACAAATTTTATCAAATTCTCTCAGAGTCTGAAGGAGCAGCATTTGCTTAACACTTTCTACAATCGAAAAGGCATGTACAAACCAAAACAATACCCACAGTTTTTTTTTATGGACAACACTGATAATATATTCAACACACTCATTTTTTTTTTCTGACAAAGGAACTCCTGTGCACCTCTGAGACTACACACCAAGAAAGCAGTAATCACCTCAGAGCATATGACCTGACTTCACTACACTGCGATCCCAATAACATTTCTGTTCCCTTTAGTTGACAAAGCTGTGTTTGCTTTGTAAAACAGTGTTAGTTTTAGAATCACAAGTTGTAAGCTCTGGGATGGTGTCTACCTCAAACTGCAGAGAGAAAGGAGATGCACATCAGGAAAATTTCGAAGTAGCAGGAAGTGAAAAAGAACCTGAACACAGAGATTTATAACAGTGTGTGCTAAACCTTTTTTATGAGAACCATTTTTAAAAGGTTCTACAGAAATGTAATTATGATAAAAATAAGATCACTAATGTGCATGTACTTATGCCATTGACTTATATAGACATATTAAGTATATTATCTTTCCCAAACTTCCTTTTGAAGATAAAGAAGATGCTAATGTCTTCTTAAAAAGTGTCATCTACATGTTTTATCATGAAAGTAAACAAAGAAATAAAATCTGCGTGGGTGTGTATTGAAATCTCTTAACTGATAAAGTACTTCCCATCAACAAGAAGGTTCAATAATATAAAGTGATAATCCATTCAAAATTTGACTGCTTTGTATAAAACTAACAGTAAATCTCACCAATCACCTTTCAGAACACTAAAATCAGTCATTAGCCCTGGTTTTATGTGGCACTCAAATATCGGGATTGAGCTGTACATGATTCTGGGAGACAAACTTCAGTGTCAGCCTAAATTGCTACAAGTTTCCTTTGAAACAACAGCAGGAAGCAGTCACATAATGGTCTTATCTATCACAGTATTTCAGACCAAAGAGATTAAGATACAACTTATGATAATACCTTTCCATTCCTTTTGTTCTTGATGTTTTATTATTATGAATAATACATTTAACTAAAATATAAGTCCAGCACTTCCCTCTTTCCAGTTCCTTCCTCAAGCCCCTGTTCTCAAAAATATCCTTGTTCTTTTATTGTTGTCTTATATATTATTGTGTGTGTGTGTGCACGCTTGTGTGCGTGCGTGTGTGTGTGTGTGTGTGTGTGTGTTTACTTGCTTACAACACACATACCTGTTTGTCTGCTTGTGTTTTTCTGTCATGGTCTTCATATGCTGAAAGAGCAACTTAATTGATTAGGGGTGCTAGATGAATTTTTTTCTGACTGGATAAGGTTTCGAATGTAGCTGGAATTGTTCTGGCCTGGAAAATTGATAGTAGAATTTTTTTTCTATGGCATCACTATCTCTGGGAAGTTGTCTGGGATTTTAGTATCAGGTATAATTTTCCTCCTGTTGAGTGGACCCTGAGTTCAGTTAACAGCAGGTGGCTACCACTAACTTGTGAGTGGCACTTTCTGCGCCTCAATGACTCTCTTTCCACCCTGCCCATTGTTGTGCTTTATAGGTGTTGATACTAAGTAGACTGTTAATTGTTTCCATTCCCTGGCCACTTGTAGAATAGTTTCTAGTACCATACAAGCTAAACCTCAGGAAGGAGGCTCTCAGATTAGACCAAACTGGAATCATACGAGTCACATGAACTAAGTATACAAAGGTCTGTAGTGGTGGATATTTTCCTTCAACCTCTGAGAGGCAACTAAGTGTAACAGCAATGGTCTACATTGTTTTCGGAGTCTCGTGGACTACTTTGACTCTTCCAGTGTAGATTTCTTATGCAGAGCACTGGGGTTTTATCTAGTAGTTTATGGTTTGTGTTGGCAGCATTGTCAGCACAAGTGACTTAATTTACTTTACTGATATATGTGTTCATATCAATATACTATTATATGTATCATATATGATTTTATTCATGTATAAAATGTAATGTTACTTGAGGATTTAATATTAGCTTGCTGGCATTTGTCCCCCACTCCCAAGCTCATGAATCTGTAGCATTAACATTGTGAAAATCTTCATCATACCAAAAGCAATCTACAGATTCACTGCAATCCTGATAAAATATACCCACAACATTCTTCATACAGCTAGAAAAAGAAATCCTAAATTCATGTGGAACCATAAAGGTCCATGCGTAGCTCAAGAAATCCTTAGCAAAAAGAATAATACTGGCAGTATTGTCATTCTAGACTTTAAGGTATATTGTAGACCTGTGTAAACAATAAGGTACTGCCTCAAAACAGGCATCTAAAGCAATGAAATAAAATAGAAGACTTAAACAAGTTACTGGTAACTAGTTTCATTTGATATTTTGACAAAGAGACAAAAAACACACACTGGAGAAAAGATAGCATCTTCAACAAATGGCACTGGGAAAACTGGATGTCGTCATGTAGCAGCATGAGACCACTTGCTCTCTCTCTGAGGGTTTGTGTGAGCTGTCAGGAAGAACTTCCTTGACAATGGGTGGTAACTAAATGAGATAATGGGAGGGGAAAAAGCAAAACCTGTATGGATTGTAGTCTGGGTGTGTAAAAATCTCTTAAATGATAAAACATTTTCCCCATACCAGCAAGAAGGTTCAAATGTTATAAAAGTGATAATACACACAAAGGTTGATTACATCATATATATATATATGTATATATATACATATATATATATTATAACAGTAAACCTCACTAAACACATTGAATCAAGCCATTACCCTTAGTTTTATGTGGCGCTAAAATCACCCTGTATAAAACTTAGCTCCAAATGGATCAAAGACCTCAGTTTGAAATCTGAAACCCAAACACCAAAACTGCTAGAAGAAAAATGGATGCAGCACTTTGTCAGATGTAGATTTAGGAAAGGACTTTCTGAACAGGATTACATTAGTCAAAAAATCCGGGCCAAAAATTGACAGCAGGGCCCTCATAAAACTTAAAAGTCTATGTAGCCAAGAAAATAATCAAGAGAAGAAGAAATGCACAGAATGGGAGAGACTCTGCCGTCTGTGCCTCTGACGGAGGATCAATATCCAGTCCTACAAAGAATTCCAAAAACAAACAGTCAAGGAAACAAACAAGCCAATCAGAAATGGGGTTGGAATCTAGCCAAAGAGTTTTCAGAAAAATAGATAGAAATAGCTAGGAAATACATCGCAATGTGTTCATTATCCCTAGCAGTTAGTGAGATGGCAAATTAAAATCACTTGGAGATCTCATCTTACCTCAGTGAGAATGGCTTAGATCAGTAAAACAGATGACAACAAACATTGGCAAGGTTGTGGGGGAGAGGAGAGTGCACATTCCCTGATTATGAGAATTGAGTTGGATGCTGCCATGCTGAAAATCAGTATGAAAAATCTTTGAAAAGCTAAAAATAAATCGACCATATGACTCAGCTATACCGCTCCTTGCCAAATGTCCAAAGTCGAAACATAGCTCTTTGCATTTTTTGGTTTTCCCTTCTGTGTATAAGGGCTTTTGTACTAATTGACCAATATGGATAAATATTCAGCTCAACTCTTTAGTCATTTTGGTCACATGAGCCAGGCAAGAAAAACTAGTCAAATCCCGGGAATGAGAATGTGACTCCATTTCTTTGGCATCTCTCATTTATCAGCTTTCTGTTAATTAATTAACTTCTCATTAATTAATTTCTGACCTTGTCACTTGTGTCACAATCTACCTGCTTATGGGGAGTCTAGATGATGTCATAGTTCCATAAAATACCAATATATATACATAAAAAAACCCTAAAACCCCCAAAATTCAACCAGTTCTCAAAAAGTAAATCAAAGATCCCAGCTCTGAGCAGCTGTATTGGATCAATCATTCATATTCAATTCCCTACAGTGACTAGTCAATTATTTTCATAGATGAATAATAATAGCTGGAATCTACAGTGTTCTTGGGAATTTAAAATTCCTGCTTGTTGTGTGCAAACTTATCCCTTCAATTTAAGTCATTTCTACTTAAGAAAAAAAGTAATAAAAATCTAAATGACTTTCACTCGAAGAAAGTGAAAAAAAAAGACAACTGAGAAACTCAACATCACATTCACATTTCTCCACTTCTTAAATTTTTGAGGAACAAACATGTTTCTCAATTCTCACTCTTGGGATGTTTACCTTCAAGAATTTATTTAAAAATTAAGTTGTCATCCATCTGGTATTGTAGGTGTAAAACATCACCTTTCCAGTTGAAAGAGACAACACATTGATCTTGCTCTTGCCGTGGAGAGGAGCTGAATGATTTCTGTGTCATCAGGGAGCACCGTACGCATCAGGATCAGGAACAGCTGGGTGAGTGAACCCTAGGACTTGGCATCCCCAGCCTGGGTGGATTTTGGAGCACACTGCTCTCTGTACTCACTTAGATGGATGTAAATGAAAAACCATTTAACTTTCCAACTGGTACACCGAATAATCGTGAAAGAATATCCCAAGGGCAAGCATTGCCTTGCAACACATATGGCCCGGCATCTGTTTAACACTTCCTCCAGCACCCAGGGTGAAGATAGAATGCACTTCTTAGGTCAAATGAGTGAATCCTTGGGAGACAAGGCAGGCAACAGAGGACACAGAATGACATTAAAAAAAAAAAAACATAATTGTGTTTGTCTCGATATTGCTCAGCAGAAAGGTGAAATTAGTTTTTTTAAAGTAAAATCTACTTTGAAATTGGAGATTTTGCATTGCCTACCATCCAGAAAGAACTACCATGCTGCTTACTTAGTTATTCCAATTAATAACTAGAAAGATGGTTTATGTGAATAAAGTAAGAATGATTGAGATACCAGAAGGAGGAAATAAGAAAATATGCACTGTGTTTCTTTTCAATGTTTCTTTTCCAGGCAGAATGTAACAATTTTACTTGATTTTCCCCCACAAGGTTGAGAAGTGATTTTTGCAGCAAAATCTGAATTGGGGCAACCCTCAGTGATCAGCCCCTTGGTCACAGGGTTGTGTTTCTACACAATGATCTAAAGCAGAAAAACTTTAAAACAAGTGCATGTTCCCATGGACACATGACTTCCTCCTAGAACAGATCTTGAGGTGTGAAAGGGAACATTATCAAACCCCAGAATTAAGGTGTGGGCAAGGAAGCCAGAGGGAAGGATGCTCCGGAGGGTAGGGGTAGCAGTTGTGAGGATGCAGCTACCAGATGCTATGGAGTTGTGGCTGCCAGATGCCTCAGATCTCTCCACCCACTTGCCAGGCATCCCGCAACCATTTTTACTGCTGCTTCTGGCATATTGCTCATGTCTCCCGTAGCCCTTCTTCCTCCCTTATTTCTGTGACTCTGGGCTGCCTGGAACTTTTCCTAACTTCCTCACACACGTATTTTTTTTTCCTGTAAAATAATACATTTAGTATTCTGTGGAAATATTGGCCTGTATTTGCCATCCCCTGTTTTATTCTTCTCTTCAGTTTTCCCTCCATTCACACTTAATTGTCATGGTACCTTAAGGACTTAATGTATTGTCAATGTCTAAAATACTTGTCATTCTGTGCCTTCCTCTTTCTCTCTCATCCCACACTTACCCTTCCTTTGTTGTTTTCCTGAAGATAAATGAGAGTCTGCTCAAACATTCACTCACTTAAATCACAAACTGAACATCATCTTGGATTCTTCCTGTCTTGCCACCCCAGAATCTGTCACCATAAATGTCTGCCTCTAGGTTTTTCCAAGTTCAGTTTTTCTTTGTCAAACTCAAAGCTTTTGATTAAACTCAGATCTTCTTCTACTTGAATTTTCTCTGTGTCATTGTATGGGTTTTCTATTGCTGTGAAAAGGCATCATGACCATGGCAACTCTTACAAAGGAAAACATTTAGTTGGGGCTGGCTTACAAGTTCAGAGGTTTAGTTCATTATTGTCATGATAGGAAGCATGGTTGCATACAGGCAGACATGGTACTAGAGTAGGAGCCAAGAGTTATACATTTCAATCGGTAGGCTGCAGGAAGAAAGACAGCCACTGAGACTAGCTTGAGTATTTGAAAGCTCAAAGCCCACCACCCAGTAACACACTTCATCCAATAAGGCCACATTTACTTTAATATAGACACATGCCTTAATCCTTTCAAATAATTCTACATTCTCTCTCTTAGATGACTATCACTAGGTCCAGGCGTGGAAGAGAGAATGTCTAGAACAGCTTCCAGTGCCAGTGGAAAAATCTCTAGGGATGTGTCTAAGATAGTCTACCACATTCAGGGACTGCCAGACCCTCTTAACTCCTACATTCCTTTGTCTGTGAAAATGTTTCACCGTACTCTTTCATGTTTATTGAATCTGATTTGGGGACATTGTTCCTACTTTTTGAAGCATTTTTCTATTCATAGCCAAACTAAATAGTTTTATCAACATTTCACATTCATATCAGGCATAAGCACATCTGTAAGAATTTCACTAGCTTTGTCGTTATGTGCCTTGTGTGTCTCTGTATTTACTGCTGTTTTATATGTGCTCAGCTATGCTGAATTTATTATAAATTTATATTAGAATACAATTGCTTATTTTTTGTTTTTTTTATTATTATTTATTTATTTATTAAAGATTTCTGTCTCTTCCCCGCCACCGCCTTCCATTTTCCTCCCCCTCCCCCAATCAACTTCCCCTCCCTCATCAGCCCAAAGAGCAGTCCGGGTCCCTGCCCTGTGGGGAGTCCAAGGACCTCCCACCTCCTTCCAGGTCTAGTAAGATGAGCATCCAAACAGCCTAGGCTCCCACAAAGCCAGTACGTGTTTTTTTATATTTGTGCTAAACTGAAGCCAACACCTACAGGGCAAGCAGTGTAATACTGAGCTACACTCCTAACCTGACAATTTCCCAGGAGATTGTAAGCTCCTTGAAAGCATGGACTCAGTTACACTCATTGTTTATATAATAAATATCAATAAATAGTTTAACTGATTAAGCTCATAATATTGGTTTTATGATTAATTACATTCTATTTATGATGTGTCACTGGGGTTATGCTCTTGTTTGTATGACTGTAAGACTTTCACAAATGAAAGGATAGATTCAGTCATTTGTGACTACCTATTATTCACCCAGCATGATGTAAATTATAGGACAGTGATACTGGGTAAATTGTGGTTCCCTTGAAGAACACTACACCTCAAAGGTGCTGTCTTATGCTGCAAAGAGACAAGGTTGGATATACCCATCAGCTATGTCATCTTCGGTTATGATGAGTCTGACATTTTTCAGTTTTGTAATAATGCCCATACTTATTTCAGACAGTTGTATTTGGTTTCTTCTTAATCTAATATTTCAGTGTTAGGATCATTGTGCTGTGGAGTGTCAGTCATATTTATTAACTTTAGAATACAAAGTATTGGGCTTAGTTATTCCATTTTAAAAACACATTCTTATACTTTGTTCGTATTTTTCTTCCTCCACCAAGGCCCTCCCCTTTCATCCCTGCCTTCTTCTGGTTGTTTTCCTTCATATCCCTACCAAATTGTCCCCTTCCTGCTTTTGCGTACAGGTATTCAATTACTATCTTTTCATATCCTATCTAAAGATCACTGCCTCCCTGACTGCAGAGGGAGAGGGCTGAGGAAGAGAGAGACACACAGACTATTAAATCTAGATTGCTTTATATGAGTGAAAGCATTTAATATTTGTCTCCCACTCTGGGGCATTTTTCTAGCATAATGATTTCCAATTCCATCCATTTTTCTGTAAATGTCACGATTCTATCTTTTTAAGTTAAATGATATATTCAATCATTATTTAAATTGAAGATTATAAAAATAACTGGGGATGACTAGATAATTGATGCCTCCTTCATACTTGGATGTCTGCTAATGATGAAGTTAGAGAATTTCATACCCCAAAACAGACATTCAGAGAGGTGCTTGAAGTTGCATAAATCGTGTTTAACTGGTATTTCAACACACTTTTAAATTAAGAGAATGTCACAGTATCAATCAATAGATGTATCTGATTCACATCTCCTTTATAGATATTTTATATCTTAGCACGCTGTCTTCACTTTGAATTATGTCTTCATTCCAGTATAATTTCTCTCATTTTGGCACCAAAGCATTAAAAAGGAAGATCAAACCAACAGTTGTGAGAGTTTGCTGAGATCATGTAGTAGAATATCAACTATTTTCTAAAATTAGATATGCTTAACGAAGGTGTTTAGATTTTCAAGGTTAAAGAGCTAAATGTGCAAGTCAGGTGCCAGCAGATACTTAAAGCTGAGTAAAGACGTTAAATGCCATCAGCAACAACATTGTTTTGTAAAAAGCTGCCGTTCCGAAGCCAGCTGATGTCATTGTAGATAATAATGATTGTAAGCTGACGATTACAGAGATTTCCTGTGTCCCGTGGCCGTGGCTGTCACTGCTAAATTAAGTTTTCTTTGGATGCTTCATGCAAGTAAATTCAAAACTCCTTATTAAGGGGCTGATTCTGATGTAAAGACTATGTCAAATTTTAATTTGTCATTAAGTTGGAGACATATGTCTGAGACCAGCAGAGGTGAGATAATTATGGAGGAGAAAAGTAGACAAGGATAGTGAGTGGCAGGAAAATGGGAAGGCAAGAACCCTCCCAAAAGAGCTCTCTCCCTGAAGAAAGCTGTCCCAGGAGTGAAGGCAAGCAGAACTGAGATGATTTGGAGGACAGTTCCATGGATGGTCAAGCTGAATGAAAGGGCTCAGACTGTGAGGTGTCGGCTGTAGGTAAGAGACAAGATTTGGGGAAGAAGAAGAACATTGTCACTTACAGGATAAATAGTTTTCATATTTCCTTTCTGTTTCTATGATAAAAGTTTCTTCATCAAAAGTATCTAAGGAAAGTGTTAATTAGTTTACACTTCCAGGCCACAGTTAGACATAGAGGAAGTCAGAGTAGGAACTCCAACAGGAACTTGAAGAAAAAATCATGGTGGAATGATTCATGCTCATTTGTCTTTCTTAAACGGTCCAAGAAAACCTCCCCAGGGAACTGGACACCCAGAGTGGTTCCAGTTTCTGATGTCAACTAACAATCAAGACAATTCCCTGCTGCTAGTCTAATCCTCATGCTGATCTCATCTGGAAATACCTCAGTTGAAATAGTTAAAGCTAACTATGACCAGCAGTGACAGGTTTAGAATTAAGTGACTATGATAAAGATTGTTCTGAAATAAGATTGTGCGAGATTGCCGGAAGCCAGACTCTCCAAAGAAACCTTACCATAATTCTGATAATATAGTACTTTGAACAAATTATCTGAACTTCCCAGCAAGAAACTGGAATGATTTGTTGCTCAACAGAAAAAGAGCATTGAAGAATGTTATAAATAAACCCCATAATTCTTCACCTAATCAAAGTTGAAAGTAGATAAAAAGTAGAAAGTAAATGATCCCGTTTCATTAGAAAATAGAATATCCAAAATAAAAGTAAGAATCTTATGAACATAGTCAAGCAAATGCCCATGTAATATGATTGAGCATCATTTGGGTTTATGTCCCAGAGTGGTATAGTTGGGTCTTGAAGTAGATTAATTCCCAATTTTTGGGGAAATCACCAAATATATTTCCAAAGTAGTAGTGCAAGATTGCACTCCCACCAGCCATGGAAGAGTATTCCCTTTGCTCCATATTCTCTTCAGCATAAACTGTCATTAGCGTTTGTGGTCTTAGCCATTTTAACAGGTGTAAGGTGGAATATCAGAGTTATTTTTTGATTTGCATTTCCATTATGGCTAAAGATGTTGACCGTTTCTTTAAAGGTTTCTCTGCCATTTAAAATTCTCCTGTTGAGAGTTCTATGTTTAGGTCTGTATCCTCTTTTTTAATTGGATTATTTGTTTTTTTGATATCTAGTTTCTTGAGTTCTTTATATATTTTGGAGATCAGCCTTCTGTCAGATGTGGGGTTTGGGAAGATCTTTTCCAATTCTGCAGACTGCTGTTTTGTCCTTTGCCTTACAGAAGTATTTCAGTTTTATAAGGTCCTTTTTTTTTTTTTTAAATTGTTGATCCTAGTGTCTGTGTTACTGGTTTTATATTTACAGTTTTCTCCTTTGCTAATGTGTTCAAGGTTATTTCCCATTTTTTTTCTATCAGGTTCAGTGTAAATGGATTTATGTTGAGGTCTTGGATACACTTGGACTTGAGTTTTGTGCAGGGTGATAGAAACAGTTATATTTATATTCCTCTTCATGCTGAAATACAGTTATGCGAGCCTCATTTTTTCTATTTTATTATTTCAACTTTTTTGTTAAAAATCATGTGTTCATAGGTGTGTGGATTTATGTCTGGGCCTTTGATTTGATTCCATTAATCCCCACTCTGTTTTTATGCCAATACCATGCTGTTTTTATTACTATAGTTCTGTAGAGGAGCTTGAAATCAGGGATAGTGACACCCCTGGATATTATTTTATTGTACAGGATTGTTATAGCTATCCTGGAATTTTTTTCATATGATGTTGAGTATTACTCTTTCAAGGTCTGTAAAAAATTATGTTGGAATTTTGGTTGGGATTGCATTGAGTCTGTAGACTGATTTTAGCTTTACTCATAATAGCCAGAATCTGGAAACAATCTAGATGTCCCTCAACCAAAGAATATATAAAGAAAATGTGGCACATTTACACAATGGGACATACCTCAGATGTTAAAAACGATGGCTTCAGGAAATTTGAAGGCAAATTGATGGGTCTAGAAAAAAGCCATCTTGAGTGATGTAACCCAGACACAAAAGACAAGCATGGAATGTACTTTCTTATAAGTGGTTATTAGCTGTAAAGGATAACCATCCTATACTTTGCAGACTCAGGGTGCTTGTGTGTGTATGTGTGTATGTGTGTGCATTTGTGTGTGCATGTGTGTATGCTTCACCAATGCATGTGTCTGACTATGTGTGTGTACGTGTGTGCATATGTGTATGCTTCACCTATGCATGTGTCTGTTTGTGTGTGTGTGTATGTGTGTGCATGCTCACATGTTATTACAGGTCTGTGAAGGTCATAACACAACTTTCAGGCATTAGTTCTCTTTCTATCATTTCATCCCTGATGATCAAACACTAATTGTCAAGTTTCACGTCAATCACCTTTACCGACAGGGTTGTTTGGCTGATCCAAGAACTAGTTTTTAGTGTTTCTTCATGAGACATATTAATTATTAATTTATGAGCCTTTATTGTTACCCAATAGAGCTCAACAAAAATATACTCCATGTAGCTCCTTTTATTTTGTTATATAATTTTTTCAGTGTTATATTGCCACTAAAGTATAGATAAAATTTTATCTATAAAGACACACTTTTAAACAATATCATTAATATCTACTTTGTTAGTGTCTAAGTTAAAACACTTCTATCTGAAATGAAGGAATCACAGATATGTTCATTATTTTAATATGGATGATGGAAGTGCCATTCATATGACTCAGTTATAGAGAGGAAAGGGAGCAGTGTGTGGTGCCAGAGCTATGGAAAGGAAGATATTGTCACCCTGCTTATCAAATGTATTTACATGTATACCAGTTTCAGTGTTGAAACAATACCACATTGGGCTGGATCCTCTAAGTATAATCAAAGACTAATAAGAAATGAACTTGAACTTACTGTTTTATGCTGCATTTGATGCTCCTGTGTTATAGAACAAACAATATATTCTTAAGTTCATTTTGAAAACATGTCATTTAAGTGAGATATGGAGTGTGGGCTGGGCCCTTGAATAGTAACAGATATTGGGAAAGTCAGTATCTTTTCTTACTCACTCGTTCCCCAGAACTTACCTGGCGGGCTGCTGAAGAAAGAACACTGAGCAAAAGAAACCATTATTGTGTTTTTTATTTTAAATTCTTATGTGAAATTGACCAAATGTCCATACAGCTAATGTATAATGACAGTTTAGCACAGCCAAGAGAAAATAGATTTTGACAAGAGGGTACTTACGAAGAAACTTGTATAGAATTGACATCAGAAAGAATATTTCTGAAATGACACTTCAGCTAAGACCATGGGAAGATATCCCAGGCAATGGGGGCCTTCTTACAAATACCATGGCAGGAAAGTCACATGGCACATCTGTCCTTCCTTCTTGTATTTCCTAATAATTACTCCTGGAAGTGACATATGAGAATCAGAGGCAGATGGTTTTAAATTCTTAAGTAATGAAATGAAGCGTGCAAAGTAAAATGGTTCATATTGTCCACTTGACCAGATTGTGAATCAATCTTTGTCTTGTCTGGGGAGGCTTTTCTATACTGGGTTAATAGAAGTGGGAAGCCGCATCCTGAATGTGGGCAGCATCATTCTATTGGTTGAAATTATGCACCAAATAGAGAGGCAAAAGCAAATTGAGCACCAAAATATATCTGTCTATGCTTTCTGCCTAGCGATCCAGTGTGATTAGCTGCCCCACTCTCTGGCTGCCAAGGCCTTCTCACTTTGAATGTTATTTCTGGGTTAGGAACCAAGATAAATCTTTCCCCACCTTGCATCTGCCAGGTCTTTTTTGGCTGCAATGAAAAGTTCAGATACTATAAGAATGACTCAGTGCTGAACCATTCTTGACCCAAGTAGAGGAGACAACAGCACATAAAAAATGAGAAGGTCAAACCTTCCCTCCGCAACAGGAAACATATTTTCCTTATGTATTGTCCAAAGATCAGCATGAATTTCTCAAACTGAGTTTCTAAATATCAGTTTGAGATCTTTTTATGTTATAGTATTAGTCACCTGATTTTAAGTTGAGACTTTATAAAAGAATTTACAAATTGTATCAGTTGTATTGAGTTATATTTGCCCTGTGTTGGTTAGAAATGAAAGAGAAACTGACACACAGACAGATAGACAGAGAAAAGGGAGGAGGGGGGAAGAGTGGGAAGGAAGAGCCAGCAGACCCTGACTGCGTCCCAGCTACACCAGTGAAATTCTTGTTAGAAAGTCACCTTAGATGAGGTTGAAAGTGATGAAATCAGCTATAATGAGTCCACTTGATGATACCATCAAACCCCACACAGTTAGTTCATGTCCACCCTCTGCTTTTTCATTTCTCAGTTGCTCAGCAGCTCAGACCCAAAATAACCACACAGAAACTATATTAACTAAATTATTGCTTGGGCACATTAGCTCTAACTTCTTATTAACATTAGCAGGCATGACAAATGCTTATAGTATACATACATACACATAGAAAAAGGACTTGTACAGATAGAATGAATTTAAATTAATAGAATTAAATTAATAGAATAGAAATAAATTTAAACAACAATAACAGCAAAAATAAAGACAACATTAAGAAAACACCTAGAAATTAGTGAGATTGTTCTGCAGGTAAAGGGTCTTACTGAAAAGCCTGTGACTTAAATTTGGTTTTAGAGCTTATGAGGAGGAAGAAGGGCAGAAAACACTCCTGAAATCTTTGGCATTATATACTGTGGTATACAAACAGATGGGTGTGCACAAACACACACACAAAGAGTAAGAGAGAGAGAGAGAGAGAGAGAGAGAGAGAGAGAGAGAGGACTTAGTAAAGTGATGGATTTTTATAACACCTGAAATTATGTGTTTTTATCTTTAATGATATTTTTAAAAATCTCCCACCTGTGCAATTATAATTTTCTACAATGAGATTTTTTTCCTTTCTTTCTGGGGGCTAACAGGTGTTACAGTATTTAGGCCCATAATTTACATAATTTCAATAAACTTTAATTTTATGACTGTCCCAAAAAATATTTTTTACCAAATCCACTGTTCTGTATTTGTGACCTGTGATAACAATTCAACAGGTTTGCCTGTGTGTTTCCAACTCATAATTAATGCAGTTGTCTAATTATCCGCTCTGGTGAAGTGGTAAGTCTCAGTATTATGCATTTGTTTTTGCAACGTGTATCTAGCTCTGGCATAGTCACTGATGTTTGTTTTGTGAAACTAGACAAATTCCTCCTGGGAAAGGAAGATGTCTTTGCTTTTCTCACTTCAAGAGCCCTAGAAAGGTGGTGTTTGTCCTATAGACTTATCGTGTACATTATGCAGTTTCTATCACAGCTAGTGAGGTCATCTTTAAGTGTTATTATCTTAGGAAAATTAGAGAAATACTATCTATATTCAAGTGCCATCTTAACTCATTTTGTGTTGCTATGGCAAAACACTTTCTATTAAATTTTGTATAAGAAAAATAAATTTATTTAAGCTCTTGATTTTGGAGGCATGAAAGTCTAGGTTTGAGTGCTGACATTGCTTAGAGGTAACATGAACTTTAAGATTTCCAGCAGTTCCTGTGTAAGAGGTCAAATAGTGTCCTTGTTTTTATAATAATCAAGATATACACTGATTAATATAGCTCTAGGAGATGTGATTGTATAGTTCAGGCTCTTGAGATGGACATTAATTTCTTCCAAGGGTGAGGATCCTAGGACCTTCTTACTTGGAGTCCCATGGCCTTCTTCTCTCTGCATTGTTCATTATCTTATAGACTACATTATAAGCAATACCTCACTAGGGACAAAGCTTCCAGCCCACCAACTCTTGAGAGAAAAACATTATCCTAGTGAAAACAACTGTTATATTTTTTTCAGTGATATATCTCACCTATAACTTAAGGATCATTTATTTTATTTTCTAATATTTCATTTATATTGTTTTGCCCTTTCTTTCTTCCAGTGCCCTATCCCTCTTAAGTTCATGGCTTCTTTTTCTTTAATAGTTGTTGTAAACATACATATAAATGAATAAATAAATATAAGCTTCTATCCTTATTTAGTGTTCCTTATATATACATGATATTTTGGCTGACCATTTGGTATTAGATAAGCAACTGAGGGTCTCATCACTGAAAAAGACTTTCTTCTGCCTTCATCTGCTAGTTAGTCGCCTGTAGTTCTTTGTTAAGGGATGGGACTTGGTGAGCTTTCCACCTCCCACTTTAACACTGATAGCAGTGCTGTACTTGTTCCAGATTTGTTTAGGCAGCCATGTTTAGGCAGCCATGTTTAGGCAGCCATGTTTAGGCAGCCATGTTTAGACAGTCATATTTTTGAGGTATCACATATGAAGCTTCTCTGTCCTTTCTAGAAGATTCAATCACACAGCAGATTTCCTGGTCCTTTAGCTCTCAAGATGTTTCTACTCTTTTTTTTAATGTTCCATGAGCCTTATGTGCTATGCTGAAGTTTTGTTTTAAATATTTCTGCGGTGACTGGGCACTCCAAGATTGCCTAAAATGTAGATTCTAATATAGTTAAAATTCAATTTTATCACTTTAAATAGTTTCTTATTAAATCAACACCAAGAAGCACACTTGAAAGGTCATGGTATACTTTAATTCCAGGAATTTATTAATAAACTATAATTTAACCTAATAATGTAAAAAATTGTGTTTTTTGAAAATTGCATGTTACTGACAAATTACATGTTAGTTTAATTGTTTTTGAGCTTATCATTTTCACCTTTTTAAACTTAATTTATTTTTAAAAGACTGCATTTCAAAGTCATTTATAAATGTAAACTGCATCTATAATGATTCAAACAAAGTGGAGCAAAAATATCTAAATTATATTAACTTTTTTCTAAAAAGTCCATGTTCAAATCTAATAGAAATTTAATGATAGTAACTCCTTACTTCTATGGGTTAACACTGGAGATTTGTAAGACAACAGGTAGAGGGTGCATGATCTTGAAAGCCCAATAGTAATGTCAAAAATTCCTATTTCACATCTTAGCTTGCAAGTTTTCTTTTCATGAATTGGTGGACACATGTCAGGGGAAATGACTCCAAGTGTTAAAATCCCCTCTGTATTATACTGCCCTGTGTCTCATGTTATAGGAGCCCTGTAGGAAGCATTCTTGTATCTGCTTCACTAAGATGACTCATTCAAATCCATGTAAGGAGAAATCCTCACTGAGTCCAAGAGTGTTAAATCAGCTAGCAGATAGTATACTAAAGCCAGGACACTAGTCATCCAGAAAGTAGGTTGGAAAAGCAGACCTTTATAGATAATAACAATACTGACTACACTGGACTGTAGTTTCCATTGAACATTTGTTTTGTGCTAAGCATCATTCTAAGAGATTATTCGGAAGTTTCTGTACTAACAGGGACAGTGAGGACAGTCAAAGAGGACTTGGAGCTTACCCTGGAGAACTCAGAAGAATAAAAGATTGGTGACAAATAAAAGCTGAGAGCAATGGATGATACAGCTCTCATTATCATATATGTAGAGAGTACATATAGTGGAGTGAATGAGAAAGTTGTTGGGGCCCACAAGACTGTACTGGAAAGGTACAGCTGACAGACCCATAGACTACTACATGGGATGCATATGTGTACACGTCCACATGGAATAACTCATTTTGCAGAGCTACGGGAACACTTGCCTTTTGGGAAAGTCACTGTTGTATCTGTAATAACCTTGTGAGACCATGTTTCTCCCTGCAAAATGGGATTCATTACCCCAAACAACTCAGCAGTGTAACCTTTGCTGCACAGGTGCAATGGAATGAATTTTCCATTCCCCCACACCACAGGGCCTTAGTGCAATAACATTCATTCCTTGTTCTAATAGTCAAATTTACATAGAGTCAGTCCCACGAAATACCCGTTAACAGACCACACAGAAATATCTAAAGAAGACAGGCACCGAACAGGAAGGCAGCAGGTCCCACCTTTGCTAACAAACAAACGCGGGCATCCCCAAAGCTGCTTATCAGAAAAGAGACTGGATGAGGAGAATGGGTGAATCCAGGATTCAGGGATGGTTAGTAACCTTACCTAATAGTTTGGGATGTCAGATACTTACCCTTGGATGCTGGCTCTTTCTTGGGCGGTGTCACGTGTTCCAGAGCACTGCTTTCTCAGATTCTACCTGCCCTTTTGTTGATTTTGATATGCATATTATTGTTGTCCTCACCTATGGAACTTTCCAACTATGTTTTTTAAAACTAGAAACCTTGTTGAATTCACTCCTTCTTCTTCTCTGTGCCCCCCACCTCACTTTTCCCCCCTTACCCGAAAAATAAAGAACATACAGAGGCACATTCTTGAATTAATTTTTAAACCTCAGATCCTTGCTTGCCATAGACATCCTATTCTGACCTCTAAGGGGGTAATGAGGATGGTACTCTATGATCTTGATAGAAAGTCTGGGGGCAGAATCTTCTCAGAATAATATTCATTGCCTGGGAATGCAATACAGAGCAGATAGAAACAAAGGTTGTTTTCTTTATCTTTTAAAACAGAACTTTTATTCCTGATTACAAAGTTCTATCCAGATAGTGCATAGTGGGTATGTCATGGATAAAATCATGATTTTTGTTGGGCATGAGAGTGTCATTTTCTCTAACCATCACTATCTATTTGGAGTCTGAACAAAGTGACAGTATCTGAGGCCAGGGATGACACATATTGATTTCTCTGTGGAGGAGAGTAGATAGTTGTGGGTGCAGAGTAGTAGTCAATCATGGCTGTTATTTTGAATGTCATGCAAGTTTGCAAAAATAAATCTCAAGTACCAGTGTAAGTGAATGTAATCTTTCTCTATGTTTGTCTCTGTCACGCTCACTTTCTTATACATACATATACATACTTGTGAAATCATAAAATATACACTTGTGTAATATATAAACTAATCATAATATTGTTTTTGGTTTAATTCTGGCATATTCCCCATAGTTTCATGATTGGAAACCTTAGTACTAACTTGTGCTACTTTGAAGGTTATGAATGCTGTAGGAGATGAAAATAGCCTGGCAGAAATAAGTGATCAGAAGTGCGATATGTTCTTTGAGATGACATTTTGACGCCCTTTGTTTAACAATTTCATATGTGAGTACGATACATCATTTCTATGCTCTGCTCTCCCAATTCCAGCACATCCAGTGACTCTTCTCTTACCCAAATCCATGACTTCTTTAATGATTGTTATTAAATATCAGTATATGTACAAGTATGTATATATAAATACAGCCTACTGAGTCCATTTAGTGATGCTCATATGTGCATGTGTCTAGGGTTGACAACTTGGAACTGGATAGTCTATCAAGGGACTAATGCCTGGAGAAGTCAGATTCACTTTTTCCGTGGCTCCTGACTGTGTGAACAAGCCTCTAAACTTCAGTCACCATGTCTTCTAGGTCATGGTAGACTGAAATCTCTTTGGAATGGTAAGAACAATAACCTACCGCACATTAAGTTGATTCTGTTTGCACTACTATTTTTATTTCTATTGCTGCGATGAAACAAAAACTGTGACCTGAGTAAGTCAGACAAGGGAGGGTTTAATGGGGCTCAAGGGTTCAGAGAATTAGAGACCATGATGCCATGATGGCAGACCTAAGGTAAAGTTGAGGTAGAAATAGCTGAAAGCTGACATTCAGAATTAACAACAGGACACAGGGAGCACTCCGACAGGCATCAGGCTTTTAATCCCTCAAAGTCCACCCCTACTGTAACACCTCTACCAACAAGGCTTCACATCCAAATCCTTTTAAAACAGTTCCACCAACTGTGGGTCATGTCGTTGGATTCATTGAAACATACAAGCCTACAGAGGGAGGCATTGTCATCCCAACCTCCAAGTCAGGGGTCATGGTCTTGGGTGATGAGAAATCAACACATGGACAAAGCATAAGTCTACACTGTCTTAGCTAAGAAAGCTATGATGGTGTGTTGGTGTGTACACAAGCAGTCCTTTGTGACACTGTATTTTAGATGCAGGACATATTTCATTTGTTAAAAATGTATTTGTATTATTTTCGTCTTATGGGTATGAATATTTTCCCTGGTCTCCAAGAAGGCCAGAACAGGTTGTGAGATCCACGAGAACGGGAGTTGGGGATGGTTTTGAGACATCATGTGGGTGTTGGGAACTTGAGCTCTAAAACAACTAATGCCTAGTGCTAGGCCCTCTATCCAGTCCAGGAAGAGATAACTGATAATGCCCCATTTTCTTTGTAGGTGGAGCGCTACCTTAGTGGAAATTTAAACACTAGGTGTTTTGTTGCAGTGCTCTCTCCTGTTGTCTAGTATGCCAATAAAATATATTTAGAGGAAATCTGATTTTAAAGTATTTGTTTAGTGCATTTATCTCTTCCAAAATAATTATTTCTTTAACTAAATGTTCAGAAATTTATGTACAAACATTATTATTCTTTTAACTTTAAAAGCATATGGATAAAACAGCAAATTGAAAAGCAGTAGCAGGAAAAGGTACCGTTTACTTAGAAACTCTTTAGGACTAAAATGGGTAAGAATGGGGATAATACTCAGGTGTTGGTAGATAGTGCACTGTGATCTTAAATAGTTGCAAGACTGGAAAAAACCTAACAGCTTAAACATGATGAGCAAGGTTAGCTGACTGATTGGGAAGAATGGCATCCAGCTGAACCACGAATGTGACCCACCATTAGGTGAAGTTGGAGAGAGAGGAAGGAAAAGAGCTTGTTATAGATCTGCTGGCTTTTCAATTTTTATTCATAATTATAGTTTTTTTTTTACTTTATGTTTGTATGTTTATGTGCACACACCGTGGAGTTAAGGTGTAAATCAGAGGACAGCAGTCTGAAGTCAGTTCCCTTTTCCTACCATGAGCTCTGAGGCTGGAACTAAGTTGTCAGCTGAGCCATATCACTGGTCTGTGATGTGATACAGTTTTAAAGAGAAGGAAAAGAAATAAAGACAGAGTAAAGAAATGTTTCAGGTTACAAAGCCGCTCATTTTAGACCTTTATTTTTTAATATTATGTTTTCTAAGTGAGTCAATATGACAATTGTGTTCAGTGATGAGTGTGCCTAACTCCCATTGCTCTGACAGTCCATGGGAATAAAAAGAATCAATTTTATTATTTCTTTCATTTTGAAGTTATACTATAATTATCTCATTCCCTTTGCTCTTTCCTCTCTTTAAATCAATGGTTCTCAACTTTCTAATATGTTGACCCTTTAATACAGTTCTTCATGTTATGGTGATTCCCCATCATAAAACTATTTCAGTTGTTACTTCATAACTATAATTTTGCTATGTTTATGAATAATAATGTGCCCATCTGTGTTTCCAATGGTCTTAGGTCGAGACTCATAGGTTGAGAATTACTGCTTTAAACCCTTCCTGTTCTCTTTCAAATTCACGCCCACTTTTTAAAAATATAAATTGTTGTTATATGTATATATGTATACAGACATACATACATGAATACATATGTACAAGTACAGCCTACGGCCTGCTCAGTAGTGTTACTTGTGTGTATGTTTTCAGGGCTGACCATTTGGTATTGGATAACGGATTGGTGCACTTTTCCTAGCAATGACCATGCTCTCATCTCTCCTGATCTGCCCGTCATTTTTGGTGTAGATTTAAGGTCTTGCAGGCCTCCCTAAGAACTTTGGTAAGTCTGCTGTTGTTCTTGCTTAGCTCAGGTGTAGGCAGTAAACGTTGGTAGAACTTTATGGATGAAGCTTCCGACATTCCTAGGAAAGTTTCTGCTTCTGAAAACTGAAATCTGCCAGCTAGCAAAAGTGATTTTTGTCATAGAAATGGGATTTCTTGGTGTTCAGTAGGGAATTCTCAGATGGGGTAGAAAATTGTCCAACCAGCTACACATCAGGATCATTTCAGTGCAACCTAGGTCTCAGGAATACTTGTGGAAATTAAGCACACCCCATTATTGTGTGGCCTTAATTCTCTAAGTGAGCTGAATGTTTTGTGTGTGTGTGTGGGGGGGGGGATGAGATGAAATTCATTGCCTGACTGCCTGATAAGGCAAAAGAAATTTGCTGTGTTTTGGGTAAAGCTCAATATGACTAAGTTTAACTCAGGAAAAGAAATTAGAAAAAGAAAGTAAACTTGTGGATTACAGAGACATACTACTGACAATGCTGATAGCCATTGATTTTACTATAGCTCTTGGACCCATGCAGATTTGTTAAGGTTTGTAAAGTTTCTATAAGACAGTTCTTTATTTCCTACTTCAAAAGACTAAAATAAAAATTGTCAGCTACGCAAAATTTCATGTGTGTGATTTATTACTAAACATTTCATATATTCTTGATGTGTTCCTGATATTCATCTTCCAAAGAAACTTAAAATGGAAGAGAGGAGGGACAGATAGAGAGCGGAGACAATTTTTCTCAGCGTTGTGTTATCTGTGACTGTAAACATACTCATCTTTGGCAGAACAATCAAAGCTTGTGAATTGCAGTATTTCTGAATAGAATCGGAGATTAATCAAACAGCTAATATTTTATGCTCATCCACACAGCTGAATTCTGAGGATCAGCTTAGTATCCATGGCAACTATCATAGCGTAACAGTTTGTTTTTCTCAGACAACTCTCCCTGTTTGTTTTGTTTTAGAGTAAGGAGAATTCCCTAGGCTTATTGTTAATATTTTGTGCTAGCGGACTGCTCAACCATGAAAAGAATCTTGAGAGCAACTGTGCTTGGGATTAACTTCTAAGAAATTAATTTACTAAGGACAAGAGTAAAAGCCAAGTGCTGGCTACAAATATAACAATTAAACATCTGAAATTTATAGAGTCATTTAAAAAGGTCAAATTGAGAATCACCAGCTGTGAATCTAATTGGGAAATGAGAGCATTGGCTTCCTAGTTTCCTAAGTGATTAGACGTGGAAAAGCATAGATCAGAGAGGGTGGCCAATTGGTGCTCACTCCTTACAGCCACATAGTGCATTTATAGAAATTGTATACATAGTATTATTGTTGATACTTAATATTTATTTATATGTGCTTTTACTATTTGTACAAGTTTCAAACAGAGTTAATTTCCAACTTAGATATTTGTGTCTTTACAAGGTTATATTTGAGATAACAGTTAGGCTGTGATAGGGTGCACATTTTCCTAGGATTCATGATTGGACAGCTGACTCCAGCTATGATGTTGAGAAGTGTTGGAGATGGAGCCCAGTGAGAAACTGCCACATAACTGTGAGACCTACTCACAGCATGAATCCATACTGTTCTCACGGAATGAGTTAGTTCTCATGAGAGTGAGATGTTAGGAAGAGTAGGATCATCTTCTATTCCCTCTCTGACTTCCTAAGGCATCAAGTGAGCCAGTCTGCCTGTGTTACTGCCACAGGAAACCAGCTGATGTGAGGGGTTACCAGAGACAAGAAGAACCTGCCATTATGTTCTGGATCCTCTGGAGTTTTGAGTTGACTTGTACTTCCTTTTAAAAAACAAATAACTGCTGGGTGATGGTATTGCAAGCCTTTAATCCCAGCACTCAGGAGGCAGAGGCAGGAGGATCTCTGTATGAGGCCAGTTTGGTCTACAAGAGCTAGTTCCAGGACAGGCTCCAAAGCTAAAAAGAAACCCTGTCTCGATAAACCAAAAAAAAAAAAAAAATTACTTAGTCTTGGGTACTGTGGGGGTTTGAATAAAAATGGCCCCCATAGACCCACAGGAGTGGCATTATTAGAAGGTGTGGCCCTATTGGAGGAAGTATGTCACTGGGGTGGGCTTTGAGGTTTCAGAAGCTCATGCCAGGACTAGAGTCTCAATCTTTCTTCCTTCTGCTATTGGATCTGGATGTAGAACTCTCAGTTATTTCTCTAGCACCATGTCTGCCTAAATACCACCAAGATTTCCACCATGATGACAATGGACTAAACCTCTGAACTGTCAGTCATTCTCCAATTAAATGTTTTCCTTGTAAAGGTTGCCATGGCCATGGTGTCCCTTCACAGCTATAGAAACCCCAACTAAGATAGTTATAGAAATAGAAGGAGGACTAATAAGGTGAAATTAGTACTTTTTATGCATATGCTGCCAACACTTATTCTTCCCTTTATTTTCAAGAGCCTATTAGGAATTGATCAAAAAAAAAAAAAAGATGCAAGGTCATCATCCAAGTTATCAGAGAAGAGAAAAACATTCTTTTAAGGCTCAGATAAAACACTTTAGGCCAGTTGTCAATGCTCATTCTCTATTAGTAACACAAGAGGGCTCAGCCATCACAGATTGCGCCAATACTCTTGAGTTCCTGTTTCAGTAGGTATTAGGTGAAGCCCGGCCATCTACATTTATAGAATATTGTCAGTGTTAGCTGCTGCTGCATCTTGGAACCAGGCTTTAATAAACGGCTTCTTAGAACATTACACATCTTCTACCTTCTGTTCATATTAAAATTAAATGCAGATCCCCGTTGCCATGAATCATCACTGTATTACTTTGCCCTTATTTCCCGAGGAAGCTTACCTTGTAATTATTAGGTCTTCTTCATATTAACCTAAAATATCTCTCTGTAATTTTTCCCATGTTAATGCTCTGTTCCTGGAGTTTCAATTGTTACATTTTCAATGCATTATTCTTAAATCTTTTCACAATAGATTTTTTAAAGTTTCTGTCACACGCTTCAAAATTAGTTCCCCATTTACATGACATCATTCCTAATTTGTCTGTTGCTCACAAATTTAAATAATGTAAAATACTTAACAGAACATTGAAATATGAGCATATTTACTTGGTGTGGGAAGTTCTTTTGTCTATTTGTTGCTTTTATTGCTTAATGAATAAAGCTCTTCTGGACAGTGGCTTAGCAGAATAGGGCAAGGTGAGAATTCCAAGCAGACAGAGGAGGAGAGAGAAGGCGGAGTCAAGGGAGAAGCCATGGACTTGCCACAGGAGAAAGACTCGGGAGACAAAAGCTGGACAGAACCTTACCAGTAGGTCACAACCACAATTATTTCGGATTGTGTGATTATTTTGGGTGTAGGTGACAGGGAGTGAATGAGCAGCCTCTGCTTACAGAATAGTATCTGAAAGACTGGGGCTAACCCACTTGGCAAGCCACACACTTTGGGTACGGGTGCTTATATGCATATATATGCTTATATGCCCTTTAGGGGTTAAGAGACAAGCAGCTGAGAGCATGCCTGCCACTGAGCACCCTGGCCTGGGAAAGCAGCTGGATCTGGTCTGCTAGGCATGCACAGTTAGGAGAGCATGGCAAATTTCCACCACCATACACAGAGATATCTCTAGGCTGCACACTGTGCTGCATGGCAGACTTAGCTTTTACTCAGATAAAAAAGTTTTATATACTTCATGGTGTTACCCAAAGTTGAGGTGGTGAGAACAACTCCTATCCGGCAGTTTCAGAGGCAGTGAACATGCCTCTTCCATGTTGGACTAGGCAGAGCTAACAAGCAGGGTGGTTGAGTTGGTCCTAGCAACCCCTTAAATAGAAACCCCTAAATGCAGTTGAAGAAAAAGAGCACTCCTGGTCAGGAAATTATTACAGATATGCAATGCAATAAGGACAAATTCAGATGTAAAAAGACCTCTAAATGGGTCACAGTGTTGGATAAATGTATATAGGCTTGAGAAAGGAGAAAGAATATAGACAGGTATAATAAGAAGTAAATATTTTTTTTAAAAAAAATAAAGAGAAGTCTTTAAAGAGGCAGAACACAGATAGTCATGGATTGAAGGAGTAAAGAAAAAAATAAGCCATGTAAATATGGAATATACATAGAGAGTCTGGATTATGTATGCTATTGAGTTTTATTTGTATTTTTAGACTGTGAATGATCTAAATATAAAGAGACATCTCATTGTATAGGCTGCTAAGTTAAACCAACATATATACTTTAAAGGTATCTTGAATTCAAAGTTTGGATCTAAGGATATGTTTCTTGGAAAAGAGTTTCTGCTTTTGTTTCCATAGAGTAAGAGATCCTGTGGATTCCTTCCAGGCTAATGTAGTTTAATAGACAAAGAGATGCTAAAAGGTCTCCGTGAACCCTCAAATATTTTGCCCAATCAAAAGCAGGAAGCAGTTTGAAGAGAACTATACAAAAGTTCCACAAATATTGTTTATAAATGTTTGTTTACATTTAAAGGGAGATATGCTCTAGGAATAAATACTTTGCATTGGTATAGATCTTGGTCTACTTATACAAATTTAAGGTCAGTTTTGTTAGATGTATATTTCTGCTCTTGATTAGGGTAGTGTTTGTATGGTTCATTTAAAAACGTAATGTATAATTAAGAAATACAGGTTAATAGAGATTTGTCTATAATAGTCAAACTTGTAATCATGTTAGTTAGGCTTTCTAGATTTACAGAGATATATTTCAGATGGATAGGGATTCTGCAAATATTTCAAATACTACAGAATATGGCATTTTAAATCTTTTAAGACACATTTGCTCTTGGAAGCTCCATTCTACTTCAAGGGGATTATGGGCATAAAAAAGGCTCCTTATGGAGTTGGCTAGCCATTTGGGCAAGAAACTGTTTTTTCCTGGACAGCTTGATGTTATGCTGTATGAACTGGACATGCAGGACCCACGAAAAATGACTGCTGAACTTGCCTAAATGTAGGACTGTCCTTGGGGTTCCTGCTTCATGAAAAAGACTACCAGATATTTAGCAGGACACACACAAAAAGCAACTGATGGACTTTGTCAGTAGAAGGCCTAAGAGATCTTCAAATTTCCTGCTTCACAAAAATGTCTGCCAGAAACTTTGGACCTGTAGGACTTGGATGCTGAAATGTTACAGAAGAACTTTGGGCAACTATCCATGTAGTGAGATGTTTCTATCAATTCTAGAGTTTTGGGGAGTTGCTTACCATGCACTTCCTGTTTATTTAGGTAATATTATATTATTCTTGGATCTTTGATGGAGTTGAAGAATAGATAAAGTTATAGCTTTGTTTAGCTATAATAAAATCTAAAGTAGCTAGAAATATCATAACTATAATTCTTGCTTGATATCTGTTTTGTTATATGTAATTTTACTATGTTAAAGTTAAAACCTTCCCTTTTATTTAAATAGAAAAGGGGAAATGATGTGGGAAGTCCTAGTGTCTATGTGTTGCTTTTATTGGTAAATGAATAAAGCTCTTTCAGTCAGAGGCTTAGCAGAATAGACCAAGGTGGGAATTCCAAGTATATAGAGGAACAGAGAGTAGATGGAGTCAAGGGAGAAGCCATGGAGCCACAGCAGGATACAGACACAGGAGACAGATGCCAGATGGAACCTTACCAGTAGGCCACAGCCACATGGTAATACACAGATTAATAGAAATGGGTCAATTTAAGATATAAGAGCTAATTAGCAATACACCTTAAGCTATTGGACAAACTGTATTGCAAATAATATAGTTTCTGTGTGATTATTTGGGTCTGGGTGACTGGGAATGAATAAACAATGTCAGACATCATTTCCTTGTGGTAGGAGGCCTCTTGTTCATTTCCCAGCCACCCAGACTCCAGAAATAATCACACAGAAACTGTATGAATTAAATCACTGCTTGGCCTATTAGCTCTAGCTTCTAGCTCTTACATGTTTATTTAACCCATTTCTATGAATCTGTGTATTGTCATGTGGCTGTGGTTTACTGGCAAGTTTCCAGCATGTCTGTTCCAGGCAGCAACTACATGGTATCTTCCTGATTCTGCCTCCTTTCTCCATTCAGTTTAGTTTTCCATGCCTACCTGTATTCTGCTCTGTGCAGGCCCAAGACAGCTTCTTTATTAAGTAATGGTATTCACAGCATACAGAGGGGAATCCCACATCATTTGCTTACTGTTATTTCTATTAAAATGGCCATTTTTTGAGGTTTATGGTTTGCAACTGTAGCTATCTAATTTTTCAGTGTTTCTTATTTCAGGTTTCTTTGTGCATTAAATTGACCATGTAACAGCATGAAGTCTATCAGTTCTTTACTTAACAGTATGTAAAGACTCTGAAGTCCATTTGTAATGTGTTAGCTTAGAGTGCTGAATATGTACCGTTTTAGAATTGGTATTTTGCTTTCAGGGAAACTGACAGATACTTTATCACAAGCTAGGCCCATGTTTGCATTAGGAAGGCCTAGACAATGAACTGAAACAGAAAGACCACATAACAGAGATATTCCTATATCCTCTTTAGAAGTATCTATTAAAGCAGAATATGTCCATAAGTCTTTTTGGGATCTTCAAGACAGAAAGTCTCTTTGGTTCTTTACTTGCAGTTTCTGGTTCTACATGGATGGAAAGTACCCAGTTTCCCTAAAAGGCAGCCCTAAACATCTGTGTTCAGACCATATAAAAATGAAATTGGTATGTAGACACAGAGTGGTTAGTACTTGAAAGACTTGAAATAAGGTGCTTATAACCTTTCTTTCTTATTGGCAACAATCAAGTCCTTTGCAGAAGCACATTCGACTCTTTCAGTCCTGCTTCCTCTTTTGTTAGGATTTTTTTTTACGATGAGGGCATTGACATTTTAAAAATTATTTTTATTGAGCTATTTATTTTTCATCACTTCCCTCAATCCCTCTGCCTTCCCCTTCTAGCCTCTTCCATGATCCCCATGCTCTTAATTTACCCAGGAAACCTTGTCTTTTTCTACTTCCCATGTAGATTAGATCTATGTATTTCTCTCTTAGGGTCCTCTCTGTGTCTACTTTCTCTAGGATTGTGAATTGTAGGCTGGTTTTTCTTTGCTTTATGTCTAAAAGCCACTTATAAGTGAGTACAATTTTTTCAAAATCTTTTATATAAGATAACATCTTTGGAGATGAAGACAATGTCTTCTGCCAAGGCTAAAGTAAGGTGTTCTACATTCTGTGAGCCGTTTGCTCCTCTACCAAATATAGATCAGTGGGGATCAGGATACAGATTGACAGTGAATTCTCACGTACTAGATATCTGCTTTCTGTGAGTTACACTTCATTCACCTCTGATTCAGAACAATCATATCCTTCTCCAACATTAGTGACACCACAGGAGGGTGACTTCTCAGATTGAAGTGATGCTACATCTAAGGCCCTTTAGGCACTGTAGGCACCGTTAAGGATATAGCTTTATGGAATAGAGATGTTAGAAGCACAGCCAGCTGTGTAATGGGGATTGTAAGAAGCCCATGGGAATCCTATGGATACATGGTAACCCAAGTCTATCAGACAATAATGGAAATCCACTATTTTGACTCTAAAAGACATTAGGACAGATGCAATTTTTGCTGACACTGATGAGGATTAAAGACAATTGTCCAAAGCATTTGAGGACTCCTTTCCCTCCCTTAAGTGGGAATGCTTCCTGCTTTGTCGGATGACTAGATCAATTTGCTTGACTGGGACCTTGATATGTCCTGAGTGTACACAAGATTCAAATTTTTTTTTCAGGCACCCATTCCCGAGATGCACATTCACTATGATCATGAAATGGGTGATGTTCTTGACTGCAGTGGGCAGGAGCCAGGTAAACTATGGCTACCATTGCTGGCTTCTGTGTTGGATTACAGAAAGTATTTATTATCTAGTTGTACAGGAAGAGTAGGGAAGCTAACTGCTTTACAGCTCAGTAGCTATTGTAGTTTACTCTACCAATGTTGACACACTGAGAGGTAAAGGAAAAAATTCTCAGAAAAATGTAATGGTTCCTGGTCTATTTAATGAGGCTGGTTGAGTCTCATTCCTGTGGATAATTTTACACAAACACACACACACACACACACACACACACATTTCAATGGTAGTACTTAGGGCACCTGGATCTGGAAGAGGCCCACACACTCCCTCCTTCCTTTCTGCCAGAAGTGCTTCATCTTTTTCCTTTAGCTGTTTGTATCCAGTTTCAAAAACAGCCATGGTCCCTATTCAACTGTCACATAAAAGCAGGTTTATGGATCAGAGGAAGTCTTATCTTCAAGTCAAGTCTTAATTACTGTGAGGCAAACTGGGTAATTTAGTGAGTCTTCATTGCATGATGATCATTTGACTTTACAGTGAAGGTCTATTTTATAGAAAGATAGAACTAAAGTCAATGATTGCTGTGAGTTTACCTCATGATTTTTCTATGGCAATCAGTAGATACATTATTACTTTTTTTAACAGCAACTCTCAATGTAGTAGCACTTACACTTAAAAGCTGATAGCGAAGGAGTCATAAAAAAAGATTGATAAGGGGTTTTGGCCTAATCTGCAATTTATAAGTCTTTTCAAGTGTCTTTCCCAACGTAGTGCTTCACGGCAAGCAAAAAATGTAATCCTTTTCCCCAGCTCTCTGCAATTCAATTGCCTTGTGAGGGGTTCTGGCTGCGATAATCTTTCCACAGTGAGGTCTATGCACATTCATCGGAGCTTTCTTAAACCCAACAAAAGGCTTGAGACATTTAAATGACAGCTTTCTCAGGCTCCCATTTGTGCATCAATATTCAACTATCTTCCACACTTCTCCTTTGAGCCTATTATTCAGTGTCTCTATGGCATCCTGAATGGCTCTGCTATTGCTCTGTAGCTATCTGAGCTTGAGCAATTGCCTTCTGTGTAACTATGTGAAATCCAAATAACTAAGCAATAACTTGCATATTCAAATACTTATAGATATAAAATCATTAACATGCCTGATTTTAAATATCCCCATGTGTTCAGAAACATATGTGTATGATTTAGTTCTTGATTAATACCTACAGGGAAATTACTGTGAGTCTATGCTCAGAACTCTTCAAAGTTATTTAAATGTTCCATTCATTTAAATTATTGACATGAATTTCAAAGGCTCAGTTTCAGATCTGTAATGTTAGATATTCTTCATGATGTTGAATGAAAGGTAATAGCAAAAATTATTTTATTGATTATCTGCTACAGAATAATTCAACTAAGGTTTGTTCTTTGTGTACAGTGTTAAAGGCTGACAGATATGAGTTAAAATAACCTAGAGAGGATATTCAGGGCAAGAATTTATAGTTTAAGACAGTTCTTTAATTTCTCTTTGAGGAGTAGTTTGGTTGGCTTGAAATAACTTGACTAAGAAACTTAGAGGTTTAGCCAATATAAAGGAATGTATTTCTCACTTTAGAATCTGTCAAATGTGCCAGGTGATTTGTTGGTTAAGTAAAGTTTATACACTTTGCTAGTGTATAAACTGTGCCATCACATGTAAGAGAAAGAGACAGAGAGAGAGAGACAGAGAGAGAGAGAGAGACAGAGAGAGAGAGAGAGACAGAGAGAGAGAGAGAGAGAGAGAGATGAAGGGATGAGAGAAGAAGAAGATAGATGGGGGAAAGAGGGAATAATATGTGCTATAGTTACAATAAGGAAAACAGCATGTTATTGTCACATAAAAGAAAAGTTTATCAAGGGAATAAATAGGACTGCTGAAGACCCATACATAACTCCTCACACTTAATGACACCTGATCTATGACACAGAAAGCAAAAATACCCACTGGACAAAGGTAAAATTATCTTTAACAAACAGTGATAGCAAAGCTGGATACCTGTGCATAGAAGAATTAGAATAGGTTTCTTTTATGCATCACAAAATCTAACTCCAAATGGAGCAGGGAACTTACAAAAGAGATAGTAGGGAATGCCCGGAAACTCAGGAAAGGACTTACAGAAAAGTACCCTGGCAGCACAGGAATCAAGAGAGAAGTTAGTCATGAGACTTCATGAAGTTAAACAGCTGTACTGCAAAGGATGTCATCATTCGTGCAAAGCGGTAGCCTACAGAATGGGAAGAACAAATTTTGCTAACCACACATCTAACCCAGGGTTAATAGAATATATGAGGAACCCCTAAAACTGAAGAGCATGAAAACAAACAACACAATGTAAGGCAGTTTAAAACTAAAGAGAGGGATCTCAGAAGATTAAACAAATATGACTGAGAAGCAATTAAGAATTTTTAACTTTCTTAACCATTAGGGAAACTTTAACAGATATTTCAACTTAGCACAATAAAAATGACCAAGATTAGACACAAATGACAGCACATGCTAATGAGGAGGCAGGGAAAGGGGAAATGGGACCGTTATTCATTGCTGTTGGGAGTGCAAACTGGTACACCCACTATGGGAATCAGCGAATAGTTTCCTCAAACAACTAACAACAGGCCTACCCTGAGATCCAGCTACACAGCTCTTGGGCATGCACCTCAATGACTCCATGTCATATTGCAGAGATACTTAATCCATATTTATTGCTGTCTTGCTCATAACAGCTAGAAACTGGAAACAGCCTAGGTGTCAACCAGCTGATCAATGGAAACTGAAAACGTGGTGCATTTAGAGAATGACATATTATTCAACTGTTGAGAAAATAAACCTGCGAGATTTTCAGGTCAATGTATGGAGTTAGAAGCTGTAATCCTGAGTGCAGTAACCAAGACACAGAAAAGAAAATTGCTTGTTTTTGCTTATATGTGGGTGTTAACTTTTAAAGGTGAGATATTTGCAATTTAGAATATCCACAGATGCTACTAAGTAGCTACTAACTACTAAGTACTAAGTACAGTAGCTACGAAGGGACTTGAGGGAGGAGCTGATTCTACAATAACTAGGAAATAGACTGTAATGTTATAAAAGGGATTAAGGGGAATGAAAAGAAAACGTAGAGAAGGGACTATGGGGAAGGGTAAATGAATCTAAAGACCTTCTCAAAATCCACGTGGAAACCTACTATTGTTGAAGCTTTCTAGAGGATAATTGTAGATTGTGTTGGGTGGGTTACTCAGTCTAGGGGTTTGTAACCCACCTGCAATCAGTTACTCCAGGGTCACGGAGGGGTACTATCTGGATGAGAAATGGGCTAGGAAACAAGGAGGAGGCCATGCTAAGTTTGTCACAGCCTCCGTTTATTAGGGACGGGTTACAGTTTATATAGGGTAAGGAATGGGGGGGGCACAGGAGCCTGGACTCTTGTCACGTGGTCCAGGTCATGTAGGCCAGGAGGTTAAGTTCAGTCAGGTAGGCCAAGAAGTCACGAGTTGCCACACCTAGTTCCCTGGATAGCTGGAATGTGAGGCAGGTTCCGCTAACAGATAACAGCTAATTGGGTGTGGGGCAGGTTTTGTCAATAGAACATAATTATGGGTGTGAGGTTCCCTGCAGACTCCCCAGGGTGATGGTTCCTGTAATGATTTTTAGGGAGGAAATGGCTCCTCACAGATAATATGTATTCAAAAGGAATTTAAGTGGAGTTGCCATAATGGGGGGGGGCAGTGCCCACAAGTAGACAGCATATGCTACCAAAACAAAAATGGAAAACAGCATCTTCCCATTTATTTCAATAAGCACTCAAGTGCCCACAGTTGTTTTGGTCCATATAAACACTTGTCTTTTTTCCAGTTTTCTATCCCTGTGACAAACCCTATGGAGTTAGAAGAAGGCAGATCTATCCTGGATCATAGTTTTAGAGACTTATTTCTGAAAAAGCTGCTTTAATGCTTTTGGTCTGAGGGGAGGAAGACCATCATGCCTGTGGGGGCATATGCCAGTGGCTGCTCCTGCTTAAGTAACAGAAAGGAGAGGAGTTAAAAGAAAGATTCTGGAGCCAATACAAACCCTTCAATATTGTGTCCTTTATTAAGCCATTTTCTCCAACTTCCACAGTTCTACCATTTCCTACTAATCTTCAATTTTGAATATTTTAGTGGAAAACCACAGGTGACTCCAGACTGTTCATGACCTACCTGTGATTTGATATTTATTCATAAATACAGCCAGCTATATGCCTCAGTAATGTCTTCAATGTCTATTTATTTCAGCAAGTAGTCAGGTGAAGTTAACCATCAAGAATCTGACTCAGTGGAAATCCAACATCTAACTGGAGTTAGGATGTGAGATGAAGCAAAGAGAAGAGGAGTGACAAAGCTGTCAGGGCGAAAGGTGTTGTGTCTACATGAAGAACTTCAAGGGAACACATGGGAAGGAAATGCGCATAATTAAATTCAAATTCTTATTGATATATTTCCAACTTGCATAACAGTAACTGGTTAGGCTAAAGCTTCAATGTGTATTCCTAGTTTACAGACTGCGCACTTGCTTATTTGTCCATCCATCTGAAACAAAAATGTTGGGTAGCATCTGCCTTAAACAGAGGCATTGGGCCACAGTATAGAAAAGCAAAGTGAGAAAACGGGATTTGAAGTTAGCATGTTCCTCATACTTAAAGGACACTTCCTATTTAATAGTATTCTTATAATCCAAATAAGGTCTCCACCTCAATTTCCAATATCCATAATGCATAAACTCTTCCATTCCATTTTTAATGAGAGAACAAAATAGAAGATATTTTTAAATTTTAATTTTTAAACAGAATAATCTTCACAAGATTTGGCATTCACTGACACATGACTAAGCTGCTGAATTTAGCCATGTTGCCTTATCTTACTCTCTGCATCCCCACTTGTCAAGACTGGTGCTGGTGATTTGGGGAATATGGATGGTTTTCATCTCTGAATAGGGCAGTCATTCTATTTTTATTCTGGGACCAATCTAAACAACACATATTTCATACTTAGTGTTAATACTGGGCTGAGTTGAATTCAAACTAGTGACCTAGAAGTGAAGGGATTCATTTTTCTTTATACTAGATTTCTAAAATATCAATTCCTCGGTACAGTCAGAAAATAATCTGACCTAAATCCATTTTATGCATTCCTTAGTTTCATGAACACACATACACACACACACACACACCACATACACACACAGAGAGAAAGAGAGAGTCATATAAAAAATCACATTTGAGTTCTATGATTCCAAATATAATCCAGATAAGGCACTCCTGAACATATATTTGAAAAATATGTTGGTGTAACACAAAAATACTTGCACATCTGTTTTCTATGTTTTTGAGTCTGTAATATAATTGGATCATGCCTCCTTTCCTTTTCTCCCTTCCAAACTCTTTCGTATATCCCCTGTTCTCTTTCAAATCCATGACCATTTTCATAATTGCTGTTATATAAATATACGTATATGTTTATGAACATATGTTCTCTTGATACAACTTTCTCAGTCTGAATGATGTTATTTGCATGTATGTTTTCAGGGCTAATGTTTGGCATTAGATAATATTTTCCCCTCTGTCTGCATTCCTTAGATGTCTATTAATCTAAGTGTTAATTATAGTCTTGAGGCTTGGTAGGCTGTCCCATTTACTTGAGTATGTTTATTATTGTATGTTAAGTTCATGTTTAGGCAATCATGTTGAAATTTTGTGGATGTATCTTTTGACATTACTAGGATACATAATATCACAGCAAAATTCCTAATCCTTTGCCTATTAAAATATCTTTGTCTTCTTTTCCTCAGTGATTATTGAACGTTAGCTATGGGTGTTGAATTGTAGATGTATCCACTGGTATTTAGTTTCACGAGTCTGAATTTTAATTGGGTGTAGATGTCTGTGACAGTTCCTGTCTGTAACAAAAAGGAGTTTTCTTGATAAGAGTATTGCAGCATTGCTCATAATAGTTAAAATATGGAATCAGTCTTGATGACTACCAACACAAACTAATGTGGCTACTGGCATTAAAGGTGTGTTACCGCTGCCTGGTCTATAAGGTTGACCAGTGATCCTGTTTTACTCTTTGATCTTCAGGCAAGCTTTATTTATTAAAATAAATTTGAGATAACAGTACAGTTCTTGATAAAAAAAAACCTGAGAATACAAGTTGATGTTTATCACAAGAAAAGAGAGTAATTTTATATAGACAATATCACCCATATATTATAATTAAAAAGGACATGCAAAAAAGCTATACAAATTTTCCTGATCAACATAGAAAAACTTTCATAATACATGCGCAAATTATACTTAGGAACACATTAAAATATGAACCTGGCTTGACAGCAGATATCTAAGTGTATTTAACAAAGTTAGCTTAAGTCATAAATATAAATATACCTGACTGAAATAACATGATAATCTTATAGACACAGAGAGGGTATTTTTTCATTTTTTCATGAAAAAAAACTTTGAAGAATATCAGAGTAGAAGGAATGTATCTCTATATTATCAAGACTGTATATGCCAAAGCGATAGCTGATATTGTACTAAATGTAGAAAAATTGAAAATTTCTTATAAATTCAGAAATAAGTCAAGTGTGTCCACCATCATCAATGTTGTCTATATAGTGCATCAATTGAAATACAATTATTTTTATAAGAAGTTCAAGTAATACTTCTTTATAAGGAAGAAAAAAGTAGTATTAGATGGTTTAGTGGGAAAGGGACCCCTGGACCAGGGTCTGGTGGCCTGAGTTTAATCCCCATGACTCATATTGTGGATGGGAGAACGAATGCCTGCAACTTTTTCTGACCTTCATATGAATGTTCTCCTATACATGAGCACACACACACACATGCAAACATATGCACATACATGCACATCTGTGTACATATGCACATACACACACATACTCAGACTAAATGAATGCAATTTAAGAGACATTTAGGAACAAGAAGCTCATTATGAATTCTGATAGTGTGTCTGACATTTTTAATGCTTTTTGGACACAGTAATTCAATTCTGTATTTCTTAATGCCAGTGTTGCATGGGACCCATTCTAAGAAGTTTGTTTGGACACCAGCCTTGCTGATAATTTAATTAAAGAAAATTGCAAAGCAGCCTAGGAGACAAATGTGGGTAGCTATTATGTTATATAGTGGGTACCTTAGACTATTTTCATCATTCAGAAAGTCTTTTAATTGTTCTGAATTTACTGATCTACCTTTGTGACTGTGTTGTCCAGAAACTTACACCTTTTTTTTATTATTGTGATACCCATAAATAAAGCTTTCTATTTTGCAAACAAAAGAGAGATTCTTCCAGTTGTTTCCACAATTATTATAAGCAAACCTCACTGAGCTCAGCTGAGATCTTCTGTCATCTTTAGACATGAAGTGCCCCCAAGATGACAGTAAAGGAAAAGCTGTATTTAATTATCAGTCAGCTTTTCACTTGCTGTGTTTTATCACTCCATGAAGAATAAAAAGGTATACTTTTTTTTTCTTATTAGATGCTAGGAAAAGTCATTTTCTTCGAGAAATGTTTCTGTATTTTTCTGTTCCCCTGTTAATAAGTATCATATTTTCCTAAAAAAGAAGAAGCAAATTTAGATCATTTTTATTGTAAAACATATAAATGAGTGATATTAAAATCTTAACAGTGAGAAGTATTGACATCTGGGAATCTTAATGTGATTTCTCAGAGTTATAGACGTTTTTATCCCCTTGCTCTCAAATTGCATTTTATGTCAAATGATGCTTTTATTGCAGCCTTAGTCCATTCTTTACTAAAATATATCAAAATATATTATCAAGTCTGAAAAGATGTCTGGATTCTCTTTTTTTTTCACTACTCTAACAGATGAAGAAATGTTATAACTGCTTTTATTCAACATCCAACCATAATGCAAACCATGGTTATTTATATATAGCTTTACTGACAATTTTTGATGAGAATGGTTCAATATTTAATTTATTGATGGATGCAGATTCAGTGAATCAGCTAGATATATTTATTTGAGAATACATGAATATATCGTTGGTTACTTGTATAATTCCACATTTTTGGCCTGAATTTTTATTAAAATCCATTAACTAAAACCTTACTATATATTTGGCTACAAACAGTTGAATTTTCTTTTCACAAAAGAGCAAACTTAGTTTAGGAGAGGTCACGTGAGTGATTCATTTATGTTCACAAAGGCCATCATCTGTAGAGTTTGCTCAGAAATTCTTCTCATCAAATGTGCGCATTAAAGGACTGCCTACAATTACATTTAGGAACACATTAAAATATGAACCTGGCTTGATAGCAGATATATAAGCTTGTTTAACAAATTTAGCATAAATCACATATATGTTGCTTATCTATATCACGTGGGTCGGAAGACCAGAATGTGCACCTCCACTTGTTGATGTAAGCCATTTACTAATTAAGATACATGTTAGCCAACGATCGAATTTTAGCTGTGGAACAGTAATTAATCAAATATCACAACACAGAATATAGATAGTACTGTGTGCTGGCTAGTTTTATGCCAACTTGACACAAGGTAGATTCATTCAGAATGAGGGAAGTTTAGTTGAGAAAATGCCTCCACCCCATTGGTCTGTGAGAAAGGCTGCGGTCCACTTTCTTGACTAATGATTGGTATTGGAGGGCCTAGTTCAACGTGGGTGGGACCACGTCTGTGTTGGTGGCCCTGGCTGCAATAGAAAATCTATGAGTAGCAATCCAGTAGGCACCATTCCTCTATGGCCTCTTCTTGTGGGATGTCCTTCTGTATATGTGTTGCTTTTATTGTTTGATAAATAAAGCTGTTTTGGCCAATGGCCTAGCAGAGTAAAGTCAGGTGGGAAATCTGAACAGAAATATAGAGAGAAAGAAGGTGGAGTCAGGGAGACACCATGTAGCTGCCAAAAGAGAAGGATGCTGGAATCTTACTGGTAGGCCACAGCCTCATGGTGTTACATGGATTAATAGAAATAGATTATTAAGATAGAAGAGTTATCCAGGAAAATGCCCGAAGCAGTGCCCAAACAGTGTCATAATTACTATAGTTTCTGTGTGATTATTTCGTCTGGTAGGTCAGGAAACCAACACAGTCTCCTTCTTCAGCCTCTAACTCAGTTCTTGCCTCCAGCCTCAGGCCTCAGTGCTGCACTGAGAACTGAAAACAGAAATAAATCCTTTCTTCCCCAAGTTATTTTCATTATACTGTTTTCTCATAAAAATAGAAACCATAAGTCAAAGTTTAGTTATTCTCTCATCCCTTTGTTCTTAGTAAAAGGTTAGGATCCAGGTCAGCTGTAATGTCTTGATGGATAATTATAAAAGTGGGGGAGATAGTTTAGTCATTAAAGTACTTGCCATACAACATTAAGGACTTGAGTTTGGATCCCCAACACCCTTGGAAAACACAAGGCATGGATGGCGAAAGCCTATAACCCTAGTGCTGGGGAGGCAGAGACAAGGACTCATTCGCCAGCATGTCTAACTGAATCTTTGAGTGAATCAATGAATCCAGATTCCATGAAACACCTCTCTCAAAAATAAAAAAAATAAAATAAAATTGACTAATGTCGAGAAACACTTAGAAAGACAGGCAAGATCAACCTCTGCGCACCACAGGTCCATTTATACACCGTCATATGCTCCTTTTATTATGTTTTGGTCAGTTCCTAATAAGCTACAGTCTTGACTTTGATAGCCTATTTGTTTAGTCTCATGACACCTAGCGATCTTTTCTTTGACAACAATGGATTTTCCAGAACAGATAAGACATATTCTCCTAGTATGTCACATAGAGCTTCAACACTGCTGCCCTGTCACAATAACCCTATGAATGCCAAGGCTAGCTTCTTCCAATTCCACTGCCCTGTTACTAGTTGTGATGTAATTAATCTGTTATACACTCATGTCAGTTGGTTCCAAAGCTCTCTCATAGTTATAACTGTGGGTATGATTATTTGTGTTTGGGAAGTCATGAAGTCTTACAAACCAGAGTTGTTTGTATTGAAAGAATGCTTTGATATTATAATTATTATAATTCTTAATTCTCAAAAAATATAATCTTACATTTGTCAGAATGAACTATACTGAAAGACAAAATATAGGTTCCTATTCACATATCACCATAAAGAAAGTCTAATCTAAAGGGATAAAATTTAGGTACTTAGAATTTAACACACACACACAATATTCTTGTTTAGTCACTTCACTATGTTTGAATAAAAATGGATGACTTTAAAAAGTAAATTTTAGTTAACTTTATATATATAGCATTTTATTTGAGTGATACGAGACACGATTCATCACTGGAATTATTAAGTGGCTGTTATGGCAAGGTGAGGGGCACACAACTGTTACACAAGCATGAAAGAATATGAGGATGGAAATTATGTGCATTAAAATATTATATATATATATATTAATAATGCCTTTATATTAACTCAGGCAAAATATAACTATAGCTTATAACTATAGCAGCTGCCGACTAAAAGGCCATGGGCTTCTCCGAGTACAGTGCAACTAAAACCCTGTGTTAGATGACTTCTACGTTTTTTTGTGAGTTCCCTGAGCATTTCATGCAATGTCTTTTGATCATATTCACCCTCTTTCCTCTAACCTTCCCAAGCCCGACACCTGTGGGAGCACAGACCAAGAAGGAGTTATGTGAGGGCAATTCAGAGTGCTTGTGAGAAAATCCCAAGAAAACAGGATCTTGTAACCCCAGTTTTTTCAAATCACGGATTTGTTCATGGAATGTGTTTCTGTGCTCTGCCTAGGTGTAGTGGAGAGAAGTTAGTTCACTTCAGATTACTCATTACAACTGGCTATTGTTATTTGTGTATGTAACCTCTATGACAACTTTCTTTTGCCATGAGTGGCTTTGTTTTGTGATTGCACACTTTACTCATGTGTCTCCACTTAACCCTCAGAGTGTAAATTGTTTGATGCTCTGAATAAAGTTGGCTATTGTGCCAGTCTTTCATCTGCCTCCTTTATTGGCTCCATTCTCCCAGGTCCCAGGACCTCTAGAGCAGTGACACTTCCCTTCCCTTTCCACCTAACTTTTTGTCATTTTGTCAAATCTAGACCAATTTGTATTGTCTAACTATCCACAGCTGTGTTTCCTTCCACTAGAACGTGATTGGCTTCTCAGGGTTTAAACTTTGAGAGAAATCTCTCTCTTGCTCCTGTGAGCCAAGAACTTTGAATAGTGCCATGGATGGAAGTGGAATTGCATGCTCAGCTTCCCTCACCGTGTGGTATTTGGTCTGGTTTAGGTGTTCACAGGTCTCGTACATGCTATCACAACCTCGGTGAATTCATACGGGCAGATGCTCTGTGGCGTTCATAATGTTGTTTCTGTGTAATCATTCACCACTTCCAGTTCTGACACTCTTTCCTTTTCTTCCACAATGATCTCTGGGCCTTTGGAGGGGGCAATGTGGTATGTATGTCCAAGGTAGGGCTTGACATTCTTCATTCTCTAATTCCCTACAAGTTGGCCAGTTGAGTCTCTGTGTTGATCATAATTTATTTCAAACAGAAGCTTCTCTGCTGAGGTTGAGACATGTTTTAATCTGTGCATATCACGATTAGTTATTGGAGTTGGTTTACTAATTTTCTGGTACAGCAGAATGATACAAGTATGTTCTCAACTAGGGTTCGTGATCTTGTAACCATAAATTCTTTGCCACATAGTAATGCCATACCAGGTACGAACATCAGATTATAGTGATGTGGGAGTGTCATATATTAATCTGTTGATTTCATTGGTTAAATAATAAACACACTGCTTGGCCTCATAGGTTAAAGTATTGGTGGGAGGAGTAAACAGAATAGAATTCTGGGCAGAAGAGGAAGTGAGGTCAGACTCTGCTCTGCTCCCGGACAGGATGGACAGAGGCTAGACTCTTCCCGGTAAGCGCACCTTGGGGTGCTTACACACATCATTAGAAATGGGCTAGTCCAGGTGCGAGAATTAGCCTGTAAGGGTTAGAGTTCATGGGCCAAGCAGTTCTTAAATGAATACAGTTTGTGTGTTGTTATTTCGGGCATGAGCTAGCCAAGCGGCCGGGGTCTTAGGGACGCAGCCCTGCCGCTCCTATTTCAACATTATAGAACATAAATGCAATAAAAAATGATTGTTTATTCCCATGACATCTTCCCACTATTGTACCAGTAAGGATGATTTGCCATGACTGTTACTAATTTAGCTCCTAGGGTTTACACCTGAGTAAAACTAAAAATTCCTTATCTAATACTGAAGATGCATAGTGACTTTTAACACTATGAAACTTAGTAAGAATGAAACTTCAAAATATGTACTACCAGGATTTGTCCTTGTTTTACAATTCAGGTTTGTGGTGTCTTCAGAAATAGGGTCTAATTGCCATGTTCTGGAAGATCACTAAAGGAATTGACAATAGCCTGTAATGTCAGGAAGTTTTTAAGAACTTGATAGCTAACAACTCCAAAAGTAATCCATTCCTTCAACTGAATGCTTATATATTTGTTTGTTTGTTTGTTCATTTTCTTACGTACTGTAGACACATATGAATGTATGCTGTCATTCAGGAAGATGAGATTAGATTTTTGAAAATGGTTGTCTTCAATTATTTATTATAAATAGGAACAATGCTTGTTACCTCAGCTCCATGTTGTCTGGTGTCACGTCTAGCCATTGCAGGGACCTAATTCAAGTCATACCTTTTCAGACATACATATACATAACTGAAATTTAACAACACGTTTTTAAAAAAGAACAATGTGAGTCATAACATCACAGGCAACAGAATTGCATTTTATATAACCAGACTGCTGTGTGTGTGTGTGTTCTATGTGCTCATGTGTTTGACAGTGTGTGCATAAAGCTGTGTGGGTAATAGGTCAATGTTGGGCATCTTACCCCAGATTATTTTAAAGACTATTTCTCCTTGAACTAGAATTTGCATGCTTAGTTAGAGTTGTTGGTTAGGGAGTGCAAGAAGACATCTCTGCCTATCCCAGTGCTTCATTTCCCTAAAGATGTTCTCAGACTTTTAATGTGGGATCTAGGGAGCTTAACTCAGATATTCACATTTGTGTAGCAAGTGCTTTTTGGATGATGCATTTTTCCTGCCCTCAAGAAACTTTATATAAGCTGAGGCAACATGAATATACTGTATGTTTATTAGGTTCTGTAAAAGTTTAACTTATACTTTACAAAACTATGGAGTTTCCTAGGAAAGTGCAACTAAAATACTGCTAGACAAATTCATTTTTAAATTTGTCTCAAAATAATAATTTATTTAATGTCTCTCTCTCATCCTCTCTCTGTCTCTCTCTTTCTCTCTCTCTCTCTCTCTCTCTCTCTCTCTCTCTCTCTCTCTCTTTCTCTATGTCTGCATGAACATATGTGTGTGCACCATGATCATGCTGTGTTTGTAAAGGTCAGAAAAGGGTATCAAACTTCCTGGAACTGGAGTTACAAAACTCTACAACTCCTGGGAATATAATCTAGGTCCTCTGCAAAAGCAGAAAATTCTCTTAACCACTGACTAAACCTTCTCTCCAACACTGTAGACAACTTATATGGCCTTTTTCAAACCTTGAGGCAGGTGTCATGAGATCCACATTTAGAGCCTTGTTGCGTTAGGAGACAGAACTAGCACTTCTTCAAGACCTTAGCAGCAACAGTGATGGATGCTCATTCACGGGATTCACTTAAAGTTTTTTCTTTCTTCTCTGTATTTTCCTTTCCTTTTCTTTCTTTTCTTTCCTTAATTTCTCTTTTCCTTCCTCCCTTCATTGCTTCCTTCCTTCAATCCTTTCTTTCCTTTTTTTTCTGTAATGTTATTTTGGCAAGACTTTTGTGAACACTTGCTATGCATAGCCAAAGATGGCATTAAATGTCTGTATCTCCTGCCTCTACATTTCAAGTGATGCTATTATGGATATATACCGCCTTCTCTACTTTTACATAGTGGTGGGTCTACTGTGCAAGCTTTGCTCATCCTGTTCAAGCACTGCACCAGCAGAGCTACACCCCTGGACCTGGATTTAAATCTTAAAAGTCTAATCTCACTTAGCCTCATTTTGTGCTTTACTCTGTCTTTCCTCCACAAATATGGTATTTATGATATCTTAATGGAGTTCAAATACACAATAGTAAAACTTACTTCCAAGATGTAACTTGCTCTTTCTAATATATATTGATTACTTTGGCTAACGATCCTGTATCTGTAATTGAATTTAGTCCACATCACTAATTATATTATCCTAAATAATACAATTATTCTAAAAGACTTATACCTGAATAAAGGGCCTATTTTTAGTAATTTGACTTGTAAGTTATTTGAAAATACTGTCCAATAATTCAAATATGTATGACATTCAAGGTATTATAAATAATAGATACTCAGTAAAAGCTGAGAAAAAAGATTAAAATATGAAGACTGAAAGTTATTGATTTATACTTCTATCTTTTGAACCTAGTTGTCAAAATAATCAGAGTCATCCAAAAGTTTCTAAAGCATTTTATGAGCTTATTTAATAACATATAACTAAAAAAATGATGCCATTCCTAGAATTCAGACAGTTAGGATCTTCATGAATCATTGGAATTTTCATAAGCATTGAAATCTGCTGAAGACACATACTCAGGGTATCTGTCAGTGAGTGATGCCTGAAGCACCCTTCATGATCGATGGCTCATGAGCTTGGCAAAGGTCAAGTCTGGTGAAGGACTTCACTTCAGGAGAGCAGCAAGGATGGCGCTGAGTGCTGTCACAGGGCTTAGCCACTGCCACTGCCTCTGAATCATGGGCAGCTCACTGTCACAGTGGTCATTGTTAGTCAGCGGTGGAGCGACACAGATTCCTAGAAATTTGGCTTAATAGCAAGATTACCAATCTCTTTCTTCCATTCCATTTGTTTAAGAATAAAATATGCATTTATAATATGAATAATATTTAAAGCATCGTTGAAAGGCTGACTTTAGTGTCATCTTACCTGTGCTTCCTTTTTAAAAGGCTACATCTGACTGGCAGGTTTTCATAACTCAGGGACTCAGTTAATTCTGTTGAAATTAGTTTATGTAAGGAAACAACACAGTCATTTTGTTCATCCCATTAAACCCCCAGTTGTATGACTGGAGAAAAGGAAATGGGGCATTGAGGGGTCTTAGAAATTTTAACCCTGAATGTCCCTGTTCATCTGATAATTTCTTTTTATGTTCTCTTGGAACTTCTCTGCTTCAGGTCTAGCTTAGACACAGTTTTCTGTTTCTTACAGTAACTTAACTAATTATGGAAATATTACTATGTTCCCTTTATGACCATGAATAACACTTCTCTGCACACATTGGCTGTGCCTTTATATTATCTGTAGCTCAGATTCAACATAGTCACTCAAATCTTGGATATAGTACAATCTATCACTGTGACAAAGTGCATTTTAGTAATGTGAAATGTCATTTATTGAGGTATCAGATCAGAATTAATAGCCATTGAATCAATCTGTCTAAATAATGGTAATCACTGGTCAGTTTCCTCTGCTGAAGATAGTAACTCTTAGCTCTAAACTCTAATTTCTATAAGTCGGTGACATTAGTAAAACCATAAGAGTGACTGTCTCACCTCTTAGATTGCTGTCTTTATAAAATGACTGGGTGTTTAAGAAAACTCTTCTGAAACAACTGTCTACATTCTGGAAAGCACACAAACGTTTATTTACTACTTGTAGAAATACTAAATCAAGAGAAAGGAGACCCAGGGTTGGCAAGTAATTCTTATGATAGTTGTACTTTGCTCTTAATGCCTCTGTGTAATGGAGACAATGCATACCCACAGTCTGATGCAGGAATGTTTCCTCACATAGTGGATGAATGGATTTCATTTTCTAACAGCTGTACTTTTTACCAATCTATCTTCCTGAGAAATATGTGTAGTTCCTGTGCCTTTGCTTATTTTAAATAGAATTTACTCAGAAGGGCCTAATGGCAGACATTATAGAGTACAGTATTCTGTAGTATAGTATAGCTTAGTACGGTATGGTACAAGTTAGTATGATATAGTATTGTATCATATAGTATAATATACTGTCTTAGAATTTCTATAGCTGTGAAGAGACAGCATCGCCATGATAACTTACAAAGGAAAACATTTAATGGGGTGCTTTACAGTTTCAGGGGTTCAATCCACTATCTTCATGGTAGGACATGGTGATGTGCAGGGAGACATGGTGCTGAAGTTGAGATTCCTACATTTTGGCCTGTAAGCAAGTGAACTGAGACACTCGGTGTGGCTTAACCATATATGAGAACTTAAAGCCTGCCTCCACATTGACACACTTCCTTTACCAAAGCCACACCTACTCCAACAAAGCCACACCTCCTAATAGTGCAACTCCCAATGATCTTAAGGGGGTCAACTAATGCATATAGTAAAGAAACAGACCACCCATAAATTTCTCTATCTTTAAAGGTTAGAGTTTTTCAAAAGAAATCATAGGTTAGCTAAAATGTGAGAAGAAAACCTCTTTGAAACTGGAGAATTTAAAAAATATGGATGTATGGTGACTTTGCTTGTCAATGAGACATGTCTGCTTCTGGCAGCACCAATTATTTAAAGAGGATGATGGGCTTTGGAGAGGCTCCTTCTGGAGTTTGCTAGCCATTTGGGCAAGAAACTGCTCTTGCTGGATTGCCTGACAGTATACTATAAAACTGGACATGTAGGACCCACAGAAAAATGATTGCTGAACTTGTCAAAAGATGAGACAGTTCTTCAGGTTTCCTGTGTCATGAAAGTGTCTGCCAGACATTCTGCAGAACACAGAAGATACCAATATAGGTAAAACAGTCTTTCCAATTTCCTGCTTCATGGAAAAGTCTGCTGGATACTATGGGACTGTAGGCTGAAGAAGGATGCCCCCACATTACAGAAGAACTTTGGGTGATTGTCCAGTCAGAAAGATGTCTCTGTCATTTCTAGAGCTTTGGAAGTTGCTTATAATGCCCTTCATGTTTACTTAGATAATATTATATCCTTATGTTGTTTTTGATGAAGTTGAAGACAGATAGTTATAGTTTTCCTTTGTGATGATAAAAGATGAATTAGATATGAAATTTTAGATTCACAATGAAAGAATATATCATAGAATATTTTCCTTAATTTGCCAAATGTAATTAAACTAAATAATGTACCTATAATTCTTGATTGATTACTATTTTGTTACATGTAGTTTTACTATGTTAAAACCTTTTTTTCATTTTGATAGAAAAGGGGAGACATTGTGGGATTCTCCTCTGTATGCTGTGAATATGTTGTATTACCATTGATTAATAAAGAAACTGCTTTGGCCTATGACGGAGCAGAATAAAGTCAGGCAGGACATCTGAACAGAGATACATAGAAAGTAGGTGGAGTCAAGGAGACACCATGTAGTTGCCTAAGAAGACAGACACCAGAACTTTACCAGTAGTCCACGGCCTCATGGTGATACACACATTAATAGAAATGGGTTATTTCAAGATGCAATAGCTAGCTAAATATATGCCTGAGTCTTGGTCAAGCAGTGTCACAATTAATATAATTTTGATTATTTGAGTGTGACTGACCAGAAAAGGAAAGAGCAGTCTCTGCCTTCAATCTACTCCACTATTTATGTAGCAGCCAGGAGTACACCATGCTTATAAAATTTCTCATGTAACCAAGATACCTATAAAGCATTATATAACTAACCATAATTGGGTCCCCCAAACTGACACAATGGCATTGGATTTCATTTTGCTGTTGTTGTTTACTTTTTTCTTTTATTTAAAATAAGCTTTTTCCCCACATAATAAATGTATTTCCCTCCATTGTTTGTTTGTGTTTTCATAGTTCTTTTTAAAGGCATTTACTCACTTCCTTGTTAAGGATCTCATTTTCATAGAGACAGTTTTAAGGTTTTTTATTTTCCCTCAAATGAATTTGAATGTAATTTATGCCCTGGTAATACTGAAGCATACATGGGCAGCTCATTTATAGTGGTTCTATTGAACTTGTCCATGTTGGGTTTCATGGTCTAAGTGGATAAGAACAACTGACCAGGTCTCTTTCTCAAGAAAGCCCCAGATCTCATTACAGATAGTTGCGAGCCACCTTGTGGACCTTTGAAAGAGAAAGTAGTTCTGTGAACCACTGAGCCATCAGTGGTAGGGTTGCTAAGCTATACCAGGTACATAGTGTGCTGTTTTCTCTTAATTTCATTTGTATACCTGTATCTGGGCATCTGGATTTGTGAAAGTTATAATTCTAGGTCCTTGTCTTTGTTGGTCTTGCCTTTGTCTGATAGATGTTTTGTTTCTTGGTTTTCTTTCTTTTTATTTTTTTTTTAAAGTTTTGTAGCCTGTACTGGAACTAGCGTTTGTAGACCAGGTTTGCCTCATACTCACAGAGGTCTGCCTGCTTCTGCCTCCCAAATTCAGGGATTAAAGACCTGTGCCACCACCACTCAGCTCTTGTTCCTTAGTTTCCCCTGCCTTCTCTGGTTCTCAGAAGGGTATGGCGACTGAATGTCATCTGGTAGGGAGTTTTTTAATTCGGATAGGTGTGAATGCTGGGAAATCCAGGTATAATGTGTTTCTAGGTATTGGAAAGTGGCAGGAATGGAGATGGACTTGGAGAATAAGAGAGTCTGCAGGAGGAAAACGGTGTATTTCACTTGGATCTGCTAATTCCTCTGGGATCAGAGAATGAGGAGGGGGCCAATAAAGACGTCTGTTACAGAGAAAGGAAATGAGATTTGGGAATTGTATTTGAAGGGGAGGTAGGAGAGTTGTTAACAGAGGTTTCTGTCCTACCTTGTTCCACAGTCATTCAGTCCCAAAGAAACGCACAGAGGTCTACATTAATTATAAACTGGTTGGCCTATTATCTCAGCCTTTTTTATTAAACAACTCTTACATCATACATTAACCCATTGTTCTTGTTTGTGTTAGCCACATGGCTTGGTACCTTTTATTGGCGAGGCATTCTCATCTTGCTTCCTCTGAGTCTGGGTGATGACTGCAGACTGAGTCTTTCCTCTTCCCAGTATTTTCCTGTCCTTGTTACCCCACCTATACTTCCTGCCTGGCTACTGTCAATCAGCATTTTATTAAAAGAATACAAATGGCAGGGTACAAGATCATTGACCCTCAGCAGAGAGGGAAGTTCTGAAGCTTGCCTATCTGCTTAGCTGGCCTACTTGCTTCTCTTGTCAGCTTGACTGCTGTGTTCCCATGAATGCACACTGAAATTGGGGAACAGGGTAAAGTGATGAGTGGTGGGAAGGAAGCAGAAGGATGTACTGGATACATTTTTGTCACCTTAACAAGCTAGAGTCAGCAGATAGGAGAGAACCTCAATAGAGAAAATGCCTCCATGAGATCTGTCTGTGGGTAATTTCTTAATTAGTGATCAACAGGTGAGGACTCACTCCATTGTGGGAAGGGCCTTTCCTGTATTGGCAGCCATGGGTTCTATAAGAAAGCAGGCTAAGCAAGTCATGGGGAGCACTCACCAAGCAACAATTCATTATGGCCTCTGCATCAGCTCCTGCCCTGCATGAGTCCCTGCCCTCACTGATTTTCATGAACTGTTATATGGAACTGTGACTGAAACAAATCCGTTCATCTACATGTTGCTTCTTTTGGTCATGATGTTTCATCACAGCAATAGTAACTCTGACTAAGACAAAGGAGAAGATCTGTGTGTCTACTGGACATGGTGACAAGGATGGAGGGGAGGCCACTACAGGTCATCTGCTAAAGGACAAGGGGTGAAACTAGGGGATTGAATTTGGAGGAGAATTGAAGATCTGTACTTAGCTTACCTGCTTCCCTGGCTGGTCATGGCTCACCTTTGCAATGCTGTTAGTGAAAATCCATATGAAACTTTTTTTTTTTTTTTGAAACTAGTTTGGGTATCAGAAGAGGGTCCTCTATTCTCTCATTCTTACAGTCTTTTTTTTTTTTTTGATTTTTCCAGACAGGGTTTCTCTAGCTTTGGGGCCTGTCCTGGAACTAGCTCTTGTAGACCAGGCTGGCCTCAAACTCAGATATCTGCCTGCCTCTGCCTCCCGAATGCTGGGAGCATTCCTTCCAGAGAGGAGGATGTGATTATTATGAGATAACACTCATCCACAAAACCCCCATACTCTTAATACTACTGTACTGGACTTTAGGTTTCAACATGTAACCTTTGGCATAACAGAAGCATAGAGACCACTGCAAGAAGTTTGGATTTGCCTCCAATTTTTTTCAGTATCTTTTCTTGCAGCTTCATAGCATTGGGAGGCATCCCTGTTGGATCTGCATCCATGCACTGCCCGTTGTTCCTACCCTTGATGATAGGTAAGGTTTAAGACATCAAGACTGACAGAAGAATTTGGAGAAAACATAAGCATTAGAGCTTGTGTTCTTCTCTGGAGTCATTCTTTAGAATACATTGTTTTTGGTTTCAAGATAGATTTTTAGATTCTTTTCACTTTATGTTACAGCTCATGTATATGCAGACACATACACACACCATAACAGTTTAGGTGTTTGTTGTAGAAAGGGTTTTAAAGACTGTCTTATCTGCCATATGCTGAATATAACATTTTTATGGATACTAGTTTCCTGCATATATTTTAAAAATAGTTTTACTCATGCAAAGTAATTTAGTGAAAATAATTTCATGGGTAAATACATGTGAATTTAATTATATATAAAAATTTAAAATTCACTTTTTATACAATGTCCCCCTTTTGAAAATGTAAGGAGGTTCTGGGGTAGGGTACATATGAACTCTGCTTTTAGTAAGGCATAGTAGTATCCTATGATGAATCAATGATGGCAGAAATATAAGATAAACAACAGAGACATATTTCTCTTCAGCAGTATAAGACCTTTGAGGAAAATCTTTCTGTAGTAACATTGAGTTTGACCTTTTAAAACAATGGGATATTATTTGGGAGAACCAGTGTGTAAGTGTTATTTCTATTGATAGTTTGGGTTCTAAATAAGACACACAATGTCTTATCGCCTTGTTGAACTTTACATAAGTAAACCAAGACTTCACTAGTTACGTATCCTGTTATGATCTGGTTCCTAATCATCTGGTGAAAACAAAACAAAAACAAAATTTGCAGACACTAAAATTCATGACTTTTCTGTGGAATCAGCTGACTTCTTCAATTGAGATTATTTTTTGGTTGTCCATATTTGTTTACATATTGTGATTTTTAAAAGCTACATTTTTTTTTCGAGACAGGGTTTTTCTGTGGTTTTGGAGCCTGTCCTGGAACTAGCTCTTGTAGACCAGGCTGGTCTCGAACTCACAGAGATCCGCCTGCCTCTGCCTCTCAAGTGCTGGGATTAAAGGCGTGCGCCACCACCGCCCGGCTAAAAGCTACATTTAAATACTTTAGCAACTCAACATTTGACATTCTAATTTTACCAAGTTTTTATTGCTCATAAATGTTTAATCTGGTTGTTTATTATGACACTAGGGCTAAGAACCTTATGAGGTAGAATTGTATGTAGCCCTTTCTTTGGTAATAGAATTGTTTTAAGTTTTCAGCATTTTAAAGCATGATGGTTTAAATCAGAAATGTTCTGTATAAGATCATAACACATAAATAAGACCTGTTCAGTCTATATAATGATACTTGTTATGTATGCCTTCAGGGCTGATCATTTGATATTGGGTAACCAATTATTGTGTTCTTCCCCAGGGAAGACTATTATTTCTCTGCCTCTTAGCATTCCTTAGTTGCCTGTAGACATTTTTGTATGATTAAGGCCTCCTGAGCTTTCCACATTTGCATTAAGAAGCCTATATGTCTAATCCTTCTTCATACCAGGCAAGCTGCCCAACAGGGAAGCAAACAACAGTCCTATCCAGCTTTGATAGCTATGAATCACAAAATGACAATTATGACAAGATAAGCCTAACGAAACTTCCGTGTGTGTGTGTGTGTGTGTGTATGTGTGTCTGTGTGTGTGTGTGTGTGTGTGTGTGTGTGTGTGAGAGAGAGAGAGAGAGAGAGAGAGAGAGAGAGCACAAGAGAGCAGTATTGAAGATTACAACCAATCAAAATACAGAATGGTAGAGTGGAATCATTGAATACATCTAAAGCACAGTTCTTACACCTAACATCATCATAGGTGAAGAAAATGAATGAGTGTAGGAGTCACGGGAAGAGGAGTTTGAGATTGGATTTCCTAGGAATTTCTGAAACTACACCCACAAAGGCTCACTATCCCAACTGTCTAAGCATTTGTTGTTGGCTTTTAGCCATCTTCCAGGGAGAATTGGGAGGAATTAGTAGGGGAGATACATTTGAAGACTAGAATACCATCATTAAAAAGAAGCCAAGCCACTACTACTCAGACAATATGAAAGAAACCTTAAGAGCATTTCAGCAATCATCCAGAATCAAGCCATTGAAGATTCTAATGGTTTATTTTTAAGTACGAGAGAAGCAGAGATATCTAGAGAAGTATTTTCTTAGGTTCAACCATGTATACACTTAGAGATCACTGTAGCTGTCCCCAGAACCCTGCTACTGCTTGAGTTGGCAAACAAAAAAAGCAGTGTTGCCCATGCCAAGTTGGTTTTAGAAAATGTAAAATCTAATAGTTTTTCCCTCAAGGGAACTTTCATGAAGATTTCTCAGGGAGGTCAGTGAGGCCAAGGACTGTGTCCTGTGCTTAGATTTCTTCTGCAGAGGTATCGAGAAGGTTGTGGTAGTAAAGCCTAAGCTAAAATGGAACTAGATAGCTGGGCAATGGTGGCACACTGTTTAAATCCCTTCAATCGGGAGGCAGAGACTGGCAGATCTCTGTGAGTTTGCGCCAGCCTGCTCTAAAGAATGAGTGCTAGGGCAAGCTCCAAAGCTGCACAGAGACCTGTCTCGAAAAGCCAAAACCAGAACCAACCAAACAAACAAAACAACAAAAAAACTGGACAAGCATTTGGGTGTAGTATTTTAAAGGCTTTTGGCTGAAGAAGTTCCTACAGAAGTGTTAGAAACATGTAATATCTGCTAAGGAAAACTCCAGTTTCTGAGCAGAGCCATCCTGCCGGAGGATACAGCGTGGAAAACATTAAGGCCATAAATTTGGGAACTTTGTAAACATATTGGAGCTTAGATGATAACACCATGGGCCTTCGTGACAGACAGGGAGTTACAGGTTTTAATGGATTCTGTTGGCTACTGTTTCTTCTCCTCTTCTTGTTTTTTTTTTTTCTTCTTCCTCCTCTTCTCCACCTTCTTCATTCTCCCCTACAGCCTCCTCCTCCTTCTTGGTCTTCTGTTCCAAGGTTTTATGAAGATCAGGATGTTATCAGTCTTGCTGTGTAGCTGAAGATGATCTGGAATTAACTTTCCTGACTGTCTTTTTTTTTGGGCGGGGGGAATAGTGATATTATAGGCATGTCCTAACATACCTTGTTTATACAGTTGTTAAACTGAGTGTAAAGACCAAAATAAGAATGCAATGCTGTTGAGACCACAAAGGCTCTTGCACCCACACATCTCTAGAAAAACCAGGAATGTTAAGCAACCAGGGCAGTTCTTTCAAACAGAAGGACATATAAGTGGTTTTTGTCAAAAAGCTGGGAATTGAAGGTGATTAATACCCTGATGATCTACATTGTATAAAGGGTTGAACCATATTCAAGTTTCCACAATGAGGACCAGAGGCAGATAACAGTCTAAATGACCCTTATATTATCTGTATCACCGGAAGCTACCTCAAACTCCCACAACCAGGAATAGAGATGGTTAACAACCCAAGTAACCTTTATGCTATTTGACCTAGACCAGGCCAGACCCTTCCTGAGGCTCTGCAGTTAGTACAGGTAGCCTATCTAGAATTTATTTCTTGGAAGATAGGAAATAAAATTTGAGATGCGTTTCTATGTAATAATGTCTCTTTGTACACTAGAAATGTGTACACCAATAATGTCTCTTTGTATTATACCAGAAAACCTTCCCCCAACTTGTATTTTATTTAAATATTCTCCCAATAAACTGACTGGAATTAGAGTTTCTAGATGTTTGATCTAGTTTGGTGAAGTCAAACTGAATTGAATTTTCATTCTCGGCTCTTTACAATTCATTTCCCTGCCTGCTTCTGTAGCTTCCCTACGACTTCTATAGGACTCCGTCAGAACTAGAAATGTAAAAGAAATTCTATTATTAGGGAAAGACAAGTATGGTGATTTTCCTATTTGTGATGGAGTATGGAAATTAAATAACTTTATCAACCAAATATAAAATCTATCTCCTCTTAAGATCTCTACTGTACTAGGGCATTGTTAAAGATACAGAGACTGTGGGGAAAAGGGTCTTCAAATAAATCACCCTCAAGAAACAAAACTAAACTGTATAAATCCCAGGAAGAGCGGCAGTGTTCTGCATGGAGGACAGCAGGTAGAGACTGGGAATCATGAAGTACAGACAAGTGACAAAGAAGGGGCTGAGGAGCAAATCATTGCAGGGCTGAAATTAGAAAGGCAGATCAATAAAGTCTATGCTAGAGGCCCAGGTCTCAAGGCTGCAGAAATATGTTTGCTAAGCCCAAGAGGCAATGTGGTATTTCAAGCTCATCATGGAAGTGTCATTCAGAAGATTTGTGTCCTAATCCTCTTTTGACACATCGGCTTTGAAAATACAGATGATGGCTCAGGCTCCTGTTTGTTAGTCTGACTGTAGGCAAAATGTTACAACCTAATGCAAAAACTGTGACACTGGTCAATGAAGTATTTTATTACTAATTTTAGACTAGGAAATGGGTTATAATAATTTTAATTCTTATTAATAACTTATAGTTAGTAGATTTATTCATTTAAATGTTTTTTGATGAGTATGTCTTTAAAGATTGATTCCATAGGCTTTTGAGTCCTAGCTTTGAAAGTCATTATTGAGGGTAATTATTGGCCAGTAGTAAGCCATGAGTTAGTCAGTGATAACAGCAAAAATGTAGAATTACGGAGGCCGGAGAGATGGCTCTGGGGTTGAAAGTGTGTACTGCTTTTGCCAAGCACCTGAGTTCAGTTCCCACTACATATGTCAGGTACGTCATAACTGCTTGTAAATCTAGCTTCAGAGGACTTAGTGCTTCTGGTTTCTGCATGAACCTGAGCTCAGATGCGCATAGATACATGCATACCCACACACTTGCACATATTTAATAGTAAACCAAAACTTTAACAAAACTACAAACATGTATTGATCTGGGAATCAGGTTCATCCGGGCATGACATAAAGATCATGGGTTATAGAGACATGTCATTGAAGCCTAATCTCAACTGCATGTTTGTTAGCTGCATAGATCATTTGAATGAAATATTTTATACTTCCTAGGAAATTGAAAAGATATAAGTTCTTATAGTATGTAGTTGTTAGAAGCGTTTAGTCTTATCAAATGCTAGAACTCAAAGAGCAGGTGTTGTGACATGGTAAATGGACATAAAAGAATTAGATTGGGAAGCACACATGCTAAATTAAATAGGTTTTTCTATGATATTATAAAGTAAATACACTATAGTAAAAATTTGGAGAATAAAACACTTCAAGAATACATGTGCTGTAAAACAATATATGATGGGCACTGAGGATCGGCACAGTGGGTAAGAGTACTTCTTACTCTGGCATAGCAACTTGGTTTGGTTCCTTGCACCACTTCAGGTGGCTCACAACCACTTGTAAGTCCAGCTCCTGGAAATTGAACACCATCTTAGGGTCTAGGAGACACCCGTATGCATGAGTCATACAATCAAACAATACACATATATAAAAATAAAATTAAAATAATTCTAGATGCGAAAGAGATGAACACACTCTAAAAGCCTTTCTATTACATTTTAAAGCAATTTAATACACTACCCATTCCCTCTAGACCTGTTATTTTTGACCTTCTTTTTCACTCTACATTAGGAAGTCAGAAGCTAGGTAGACACAGCCTCTCTGTCCCCACAACATTTTTGTATTTCTTCCTTGAATATTTATAATTCTCTGCTTTTCTTCCTTCAAAGGCTAGTAGATCTCAGAGGGTGTTTTTTGTTGTTTATTTGCTTTTTCCTTTCTGTTTTTGCTGCTGTTTTCCCCTGTGTTTCCTAACGTCATTTGACACTCTCTGGATACATTTGTTTTGTGGTTGTGATAGCTGTAAGTGAGAAATAGCAATAGTGTTGCTTTGAAAATATGCTATATTGTTTAATCATTTATGAGATTTATGAAAATGTCTTATCACCTTGTATTACCTTTGTATAACATATGGAAGAATTGCAAGTAAAGATTTACTGGATTGCTACATACATATTTCATAGTACAAATAAAGTCACTAGGAATAAAACGCTGGTAGCAGCTATTTCATAATATAAAGATATGTTATGGAAGATGACTGTCCTCAAAAGCCAATACATAGGGACTGATGATGAAAACATATGTGATCAAAGTGAGTACTATTAAATAAAGAGAAGAAATAATTTAAGCAGACTGGTTAAACTGAGACTGTAGACAATGAACTCTTTCAGGTATACAGAGAACACCCAAACTTTACTCGTTTGAGTTATTATATTCATCTGAGCAATTGTTATCAGTAAAAGTTATCTTATGTTGCAGACACTAATGTAAGCAAACTAATGCTTAAGGAAAGAGCAGAGGGAGGCTAAGCATCAATCAACCTTCTAAAATTATCTCTTATCTATTTATTATCTATCTGTATCTATCTATATCTATAACCACTTAATTATCTACACATATTGTATTAGTACTTATACAAATTGAATAGGCAATGCCAATCTATGTTTAATATATACTATTTTATATAAATAATATATATACTACTAATTTTTATGTTTAATGTCTCCACGTTCCATGTTTGTTATCAAATATGATAATATATGTTACCTAAAATCCCTGTTCATTTATCTTGTTCTATTTATAAGTCTAGAGGATAAATGAACTGGTATTTTATTCCATCTCTAAGATTAACATTTTTGAAGTATGTCAGTATACATTGTGTTTGTCTACTATATGCTACTAAGTTGAGTACTCATTGCACATCATTGAATCTTTTAAAAATAATACTTTTATGCAATTTAAAGTGAGTTTTGAATAAATTTTCTCCTTGTAGAATTATTATATTTTCTGGTAATCACAAATTTATAATTCATTGCATACATCTTAGGTCTGTGAACATTGTAGTTTACTTCTTATTTCAGTTCAAATGACTTCCCACGCAGCACACACATGCATGCAGGCACATGCACATGCATACCTATACCCATGTATGCATGCGTTCGCACACACATACACACACTTACACACACACACACACAATTTTAAGCTTTCAGTGAGCATAACAATCACCTTTTAAAAATATACTTGTACATTTTTATATAAATATATTTTTTATTTTATATGCATGTGTGCATGTCTAAAGATATACACCTGTGTGCACATAGAGTCCAGAAAATGGTACCAGATTCCATAGAGACACAGTGTGGGCAGTCGTGAGCGGCTCATCATGGGTGCTGGGCACTGAACTTGGGTCCTCTGTAACAGCAGTGATTACTTTCCACCAACACACCGTCTCTCCAGCCCTTCTTCATTAACTGCTAATAAGAAGAATTAGCCACATTTTATACTATTATTCTTACTCCAATGAAGTTCAGGATTTCAAATACATAGGCCTTATGATACACACCTTTAATTCAAATACTTGGGAGGTGGCTGGATCTCTGTGTGATTTCAAGGTCCACCTGGTTCCAGTTTAGCCAGAATTAAAACAGTGAGATGTATTTTTTTTTAGAAATCAACATCTTTTATTCTTGTAATTGTATTTTGAGCTCTTCAAATTGCTTTATTAAATTGATGATTAATAACATAAAATTTTTCATAAAATTGGTCAAGGTGTGGAGAATAAGAAGCTGTGGAATGCTTAGCCCTATTGTCTAGATCACAGAACTATCTCTCAGGGCTTTGGGACCATTGTGAAAGAGATGATAGAATAAATGTAAGATCCAGAGGTGAGAATTATATAAAAGTTTATTTTCTGGGAAGTCAACCACACTATTGTGGAAGGACCTACGTCCAAAACTTTATGGACTAAACAAATTGGGCTGGTAGGTACAGAATAAAAAGAAAGAAAGAAAAAAGAAGACGAAAAGTTGGGTGCACATTGAAGTAGAAATTTTCTCTCAGAGGTTCTTGGGGTATGAATATGATAAAACACAATGTATGAAATTCTCTGAGGACTGGTAAACATTTCTAAAATCAAAACTATTTCTATAAAAGAACAAAATGCAAATATGCACATCTGCAGCTATATTGATGACCACTTACCACTCATAAAATTTCTAGTTCTAAAATAATTCACAGGATATGTGTAAAATGTAAGTCAATATAGCATTCTATTTTGTAATACTGTGTTTGTCGACTTTCTATTCTTGTGGTGCACTACATAAGAAAAGTCAGAATCATACCATGATTTCAGAAGTCTTGGCCCAGGGTCTTTTGTATTCCTTTCTTCTGGACCATGGGAGGGCACACAAAGGAGAGGAGTGGGGGCAAGGTGTGATTTCCAAGTACAAACACCAATGAACTTTTATATCAAATAGATTCAACTACTTAAGTTTCCACCATCTTCTAGTAGCTTATGCTGTAGGGAGGCTGCTTGTTCATTTCCTAGCTGCCCAGACTCTTGAAATAATCACACAGAAATTATATTTTTTAAATTACTGCTTGGCCAATCACTAGCTAGTCCTTATGTCTAGAATTAACCCAATTCCATTCTTTCATATTTTACCAGGAGGCTTGTGTCTACCGTAAGCAAGGCTCCAGCTGGCAGCTCGTATCTTTCCCCACTTGCACCTACATGGTGTCTCTCTGACTTTGCCTTCTTTTTCCTAGCATTCAGTTTAGTTTTCCTGCCTAGCTCTTCTCTGCTAAGCCACTGGCCAAAACAGATTCTTTATTAACCAATGGTATTCACAGCATACATGGGGGAATCCCACATCACCTATAAACTTGCAAAAAAAAAAAAAAAAAGAAACAAACCAAATTGATGTACTTAAAAAGGTTAGAGGTTGGTCCAATTGCTTCCCCAAAGCCTTGTTCTGAATATTGTTGCTCAAGGGACCACACTTCTAAGGTTTGAACAGCAATTCACACCCAAAATGTAACAACAGTAAACAATAAAATAATAATGAGCAGCAATAACAAAATCTCTTTTTTAGTGTTACTGAAAGTAAATAATTTTAACCACATTTAATTTGAATAAAATGAAATATACAATTTCATTTAGTTATTTAACATATGACTGAACTCATGACTATTAATTATGTGCAATAACGAAAGCCATCATGTGACATATGCAATCATCCCCAAGTAGCTTTGTTCCTGATTAAGAAAGTAATTGAATTTCTACACATAAAGGATTTCTTTCTTTCTTTTTTTCTGCACTTTCAGTAGCATAGTTCATTGTATTGTGTGCCAGTATCTTTCTAAATTTGAACTCGTTCCTCACCCTAAGGAAAATTATAAACACTATTGTATTTAGGGTGCCACAATCAAACCATTTCACCTTCTATGAGACATAAAGCAAAGAAAACCAGCCTACAAACCACAATCCCAGAGAACTTAGACAACAATGAGGGCACGAAGAGAGAGTTACATAGATCTAATCTACATGGAAATTAGGAAAAGACAAAATCTCCTGAATAAATTGGGAGCATGAAGACCTTGGGGGGGAGTGGAAGGAGTGAGGGGAGAGGCAGGGAGGGGAGCAGAGAAAAATGTAGAGCTCGATAAAAATCAATAAAAAATACATAAAAAGAAATACCTAATGGGTTCTATCCAAATATAAATGTTCCTCAGGCTAAATATTTAAATTTCTAATTATACTAAAAGACTTTTTTCTTTTTCTGTAAAAAAAAAAAGAGAGAGAGAGAGAGAGAGAGAATCTAATCTGCATTCTTTAGGGTGCTAGTTAATTATGTACTGTAAGAAAAAAAAACACCAATATGATCAGACGGTAACATTTAAATCAGAAAGTGAATGTAACCCTACAGAGGGAGGAAGAAGAGCTGGAAATGAACAATTTTGCCAGGAAATGTGCACAGACGGACTCCTTCACCGGGTCACTTGATTTATTCCTAACTTATTGGCAGCCCTGAGAAATGCAGAAACACAACTTTTCCATTGATCTATTTGTCTGTTAAAGGAAAGTTTATCACTTCTGAGAAAGAAACCTATCTTCTCACTGTCACTACGTTCTCAAAATCTTTTTCATCATGTAAAAAATTAATCAAAATATAGGCTTATCGAGTGATGACAAAATTTCCAGCAATCATTTTAACATAATCATTTACTTCATTTTCTCAGTAAAATCTGGGGACAGCACATTACATTTTCTTTCAAAGAAGACGTAAGAACTGCAAAATGAATTATGAAATAGAAACCCAACAGTATGTCTCTTAGAATTTCCTAAGGATGAATCATTCCTTTCTTAAAGCAGCAATTGTGTGTAATGTTTCTTTTGCATTTCATTATAAGAAAAGCATAAAGAAGAAACATTGCAATCCAGGTGGTATTTCATCAGTACCATTCAGTGTTCTGACAAGCAAATGAGTACACAAAGTGAGGCCGGATCACTTGCTGTGATGTCTGCCTTACTTCTTACTAGAAGACATACCACTCTTTAGAAACATTAAATTCCAGGTACTTGTTCAGTCACCACGCAGCTTGTTTCCTTTGCTGTTATTAGTAGCATTAGATCATAGACAAATATGTCACAATCCAGGTTGAGGATTCTGTGAATTTTATTCTCTTGTAATTATCTTAGGAAAATACATTGTGGTCTGATTTACACAAATCTTGGATTTCAAAATTGTATTTTTTGATATTCAAACATTCAAAAAACTGTGACTTTGTCTATTTAATAACGTCTCAACTCACCTTTGACTTAATTTTTGTTTATTGTATAACCAATACATGATTACCTCAAAGTAAATATTCAATCGTGTTATTTTTCAATTAAAATTTCATTATTACCTGTGCATAAACTGAAACCTTTTAAATTCATAAATTTATTTTGACATCGACACCTGTTACAATTTAAAGCCCATGAATATACAGGCATGGTAGGTTCCAGGCAAACCTGAAAGATGTATTTGTTATTTTTCTACCCAAACTACATGTTTGCTGTTCTGGAGGATACCACACAGGTTTCTACCTACATGGACAATGACCATACTTAAACTACTGGTATTTGGAACACTTAATTATATGTTGACCAGTGATCCAGATTGTAAAGATAGAACAGCACAGTGTAAGTTTCTTGAAAGAATACAAATTAAACCTCTGGCAAACACTGGTAATTATATATTAATATTTTTCCAACAGTCTCTTCTGATGGATTTATGGCTATAGATTTTCCTGTTCTTTTCTTTCTTTCATACAATGTGTCTTCTTGCCAACTTCATTGTGTCTGCATCTTCCTAGGCTTGAGATCCTGTAAGAAAGCAGAGATGAATGAGTAAGAACTCAGAGAAGGATGTGGACTTTGATTCTGGAAGTAGAAAGTGCATAGTTGCAAACACTGAAGGAGTTCTATTGTTGGAGGTGAATCCCCTAGTGAAATTGCCCTCCTAACATTGAAAACTTAACAATTAGTCAATGCTCACACATCTTAATTTCACAATTCAACATATATATGCAAATGTGAGAACAGAACACCTCAGACTGGATAATTTATGAACAAATATTTTTGTAGGCTTTTATTTTCAATATTTGTGTATTTCATGTATCAAACAAATTTCCCACTCACCCTTTCGTGCTTTCTGTCCTTCCTATAACCGTCCTTTCCTTTACCTGTCCTGCTTCCCTTAGCTTCCTTGCTTTCTTTCCTTCCCTTCCCTTCCCTCCCTTCCCAGTCCTTCACACTTCCCTTCCCCTTCTCTTCTCTCCCTTTCATACCCACCTTTCCTTTCATTTGCTTTAGCATAACCTCCCACTGTGCATAGCATTGTCTATAACTCACTTCCCTCACAATAAACTATACACTACAGATCATTTTCCCTCAATTTGTTTGGATCTACAGCACCACTGAGTGACTACATTTTATTCATTTGGTAAGCCACATATTTTAATCAATCCAGTTTAGTTTGACCTTGAGACAATATTCATTTCCTCCTAATTCTAACCACCATATACTAAATACTTCTTGATAATGTATTAATTGTCATGCCCTAAGTTTTGATAATTTTGTGACAAACATTATTTCTTTTAAACTGTTGGGTTGTTTTTTCAAAGAGAAAAAATTCTTGGATACTGTGCTGAAAGTAGTTAAGACATCATATCCTTAGATTACTTTTCTCCATCCTCAGTAGTTATACCAGAAATTTTGGGTGATACCCAATTATGAACACCAAAGACCTTAAAAAATTATGATCTATACTCAGAGAATTGGTATCAAAGTCAAGAAGATGGTATTTTCTCTCACTTATACAAGACTAAATGTTTAAGCTCGATATTACTCCAAATTCATATTCTGAAGCCTGCCTTCAATGTGGTTTATTAAGGAAAAACATCTTTGGGATGTTATCATTGGTCTTCCAGAACTGGGCACTTGTGAATGGGGTTAATGCATTTACAACAGAACCTATGAGAGCTTGTTGGTTCCTACTCCTATGTAAGGATTCATCAAGATACTGAATCTGTGAAGCTGAGAGAGGCCTTCACCAGATTCTAGATATGCCAGCACCAGAATCACAGACTTCTCAGTCCTCACAAAAGAGAAAAATATTTATTCATAAATTATCCAATGTAAGGTATGTTGTTCTAGCAGCATGAGATATCTAATGCATTGTATATTCCCAAGGTCACACCTCCTTGTTACCTGCCTTCTTTTGAACAGTCTTTGCCAGTAACCTTTCAAATGATCTATTTTTTTTTACTTTTGTATACTCATTTTTTTTATCATCTGCTGACAATCAATTTTTGCTCCACATCAAAACGCTTAAGACCTCAGCTTCAGTCCTCGCCATCAAAGCCCTGCCCTGTGACTTTACATTTCATCTGCCCACAGCCAATCTCGACTTGACTTTATTATGTGGGAAATTCCAGACCTAAATTTAATGGAACCTAACCTTCTAATCTCTTTGTGCAAGTATCAATCATATCTGACCAAAACAGATAATCTTATCCAATCTAATTGCAGCGTCTACATCAAAAGCAATGGACTATAGAGATTAACACAAAACCGTTCTGAAGGCTCCCTAGTCTATACATATAATCGCCATTGGGATTTTGAGTGTCTGAAATGAATGGCTAAAATGTAGGCTCAACAGAGATCATTGTTTCAGTCTATCACACCTTCTGTAGCTTTCTAATGTTAATGTTCTTTCTTTGTAGCCAATCAGTTTTTTTCTAATCTGACTTCATAGCCCAAGCTGTATTCTCTGAACTTCATTCTGTTTACCCTTGGGCATATGGACCAGACCATTTCCTACACATAAATCTGTAGGCATGCCTTCCCATACAGCCCACCAGTGATACCCATATATATTTAGAGTATCCTAGAAAAATGATTCTATGATGTTTCCAGAACCCTGAATTTTTTTTCATAGAAGGCTTAGTAAGTCAGCAGTAAATAAATCATTTTGAAAACAGCAAAGGCTGAAAGGGAATATTTTTCTGCACAGTTTTAAAATAAAAGAATGCATGAAAAGCAGGACTCAATGCTTGTTCACAGAGCTTAAGAATCACCTTGGAGCTTCCTTTATTATGCTCTTGAGACACTTAAGCTTCTTCGGGTAGTGATTTATTTAGTCTTAGTGAACCATGAAATTCCTTAGTGATTCTGTTTTCTTTTTGTGTCAAACTAATCAAAGTTATCATCATCATCATCATCATCATCATTATTATTATTAGTAGTAGTAGTAGTATGTAGAGAATGCCAGCTGTCACATATTGAGGTTTTGCTTGACAATCTCGTCAACAAATGGGTGTATTGTGTAATAACTCATGCTGCGTGAGGGCTGCCAATATGTCAGGATTCTTGTAGTAAAGCAAGTGCATTCCATGAAGGTGAGATATCTGGGGGGAAAAACAGTGTATTGTTTGAAGACCGCCTACTTTAAAATCCATTGTGTGTGTGTGTGTGTGTGTGTGTGTGTGAGAGAGAGAGAGAGAGAGAGAGAGAGAGAGAGAGAGAGAGAGAGAGAGAGAATAAGGCAATTTTCCCGAGACACTGCACATGTCACCAAGCATGGAGAGATCAACCTGATGTCCCACTAGAAGCTTCACCCCTAATAAATAGCACTGTACTGTGAGGCCTGTTGTATACAACTGCAGAAAGAAGAAACTGTCAGTTTCTGTAAATGCTGTGACCTACAACAGAGACCTGCCTCCTGATATAATGGAACAAGAATTTCACAAAGGGATGTGAGCAACCAAAAACCTTTTGATTGGATTTAAGGCTCACTCCAATAGATTGAACTCATACCTGAACCTGATAAGGAATCTAAGAACCATAGACTAGAGAGTCGTAGATCCTAGGAAAATCTAGTACTGTCATTCTCCTCAATGAAGATAGCAAGAGTCTGAATGACATATTGCTATACCTAGGTCAGTGATCATTCATCCATCCATCGCCAGAGAATCATCTTGGAGAAGATGGTAAGTAACAACTAGGCAATGGACAGAGAGTAAGAGACTTTGGAGCATGAGCACTGAGCTTTGAATGGAATGTCTTCACCAAACCTCTGCCCTCAAGGCCCAGGTGTCTATGGAGGGAAGTGGAAAGGTTGTAAGAGGCAGAAGGGGTAGGTGACTCCAGGGAGCGGTGTCACCCACACACAAAAGTGCTGATAATCACATGAACTCAGACTGAAAATGCACATGACCTGCATGGGCTCATAGAAGACAAAATCCCAGCACAAAGAAGGAAAGTGGACACAAAGTCTCCCTACTAACCGTGAAGCTATTTTGTGCTGACATCTGCTGGGAAAGGAAAATCAGTTTTTTGCCATGAGTGCCCCTGGGTATATCAGCTCCATTCCTCAGCAGGCACCATGCTCAGGAATAGACTTAGTTTTTGTGTATGTGTGTATTATTTTTGTAGTTCTTTTGTCTTCTTGATTTCTATTCATTTGTCTTTATTTCCATTGCTTCTTTTTTGCCTTATTGTTTCCTGTTTTGATTTTATTTCTTATTTTATTTTTTTCTTTTCTTTATTTTTTACAAGAGAGAGAGCAAGAGAAAAACATAAAGTTGGGTGGGCAGAGAGGTCAGGAGGGTCTTGGAGGAGTGGAAAGAATATGATCAAAATGTGTTGTATGAATGTTTTAAGAATAAAATTTAAATAGAAAATAAGAGTTGGAAGGAAATCTGCTTACATTTCTATCAGTATGTCTTAAAATACTATATGAATTTTTGAAAGACCTTCTGAATAATTTCAGAATTACTTAATATTTCTGCCCATTGTAAAAGAATTGTAGCAATCAGTATCTTTATTGCTCTTTGTAGTGGTGCTGTAACTCTCTGATTAAACTTCAATCATTTTGCCAGCTTTGATATATTTAAGGATCCTTTTCCTCTGGGGTTAATTTCACCATTTTATCAAAAGAATATATTGAAAGGTATAACATCTACACAGCAATTGAATTATTAACATCATTAAACACATGCTCTCTTTTCTATGATGTACATCTTATTACAAACTAACAATTTCCTTTTGTATCTCATGCTATATTGTAATCTCTCAAGTTCTGCAACTGCAAGTTCATCTTGCCCTTTAAACTCCTCTAATACACACTGCATCCAGGGTAGCATCTTAGGTGCTTCCTGACCATTATTGCATTTACCATTAATATGACATTGTTGTTCTCATAGTTCACAGAATGAATCCTGTCTAATAATTTCTGCTTTTTCTTAGAGTGTTTATCATACATCTTGTTTTGTTTGATAATGAATAAAAGTTGTCCATTCCTCTTTGTCCTATCTTCATGGCTCTCTTCATGCGTGTAATGTTCACACATGCTTTACTGTCCATTCATGAGAATCACAGATTCTCTGGGAAATATCTATGTGAGCCAAATCAGTAATAATTTCGAATATGGATCCCTACATATGGACATAAGTCCAAACTCAATGCCTCAGTCAAATTAAACAAGGTCACAGAATTCAGAAGCACAGAGAAAGATTATTTTCCTAGAGAAAGAGAAAGGGAGAGAAAGAGAAAAGGAGAGAAAGAGTAAGAAACAGAGTCAGAAAGAATGAGACACAGAGAGAGAGAGAGAGAGAGAGAGAGAGAGAGAGAGAGAGAGAGAGCTATACACGAGGGAGAATGAAATAGGGGAAAATAGAGAGGTCTTTCACAAGCACACGAATTAAAATATTAATATTGGAGACTAAAATTTGAGAGCAGGAGACCAGTGCTAGCTCTCTTCCTAGCTCAAAGTAGATAAGAAACTACAATGTGAGAGGATGGGAGAGAAAAACAAGAGAAGGGGGTGTATGAAGAGAGACTATGTGAAGGGAAGGGAGGGGGATATAAGGACATAGTGAGGCAGGCATGAAGACCATGGGGATGACAAGTAGGAAGAGGTTGTAAAAGGATGATAGAAAAGAGTAAGATGCTAGAAACACATCTCAGGGGAAAGATGACAACAGGAAAACTAAGTCAGACAAGAGAGAGAGCATGGGCACTGGGAAAGAAGGGATGAGAGAAATGGAACTGAGACAGCCAAAGACAAAGAATCTATCAAATACAGACAAAAGACACTCATTATAGGTAAAAGAAGGAAGGATGGAGGGGGAAGAATTGAGAACAAGATGTGGGTGAGAGTGTAAAGTTATATACAAGAAAAAGCACACAAATTGTGGTATTATTTTTGCGTTGTTAACAGCTTGGTGACTGACTTAATAGTTAACATTTTCAACAATGTGAGATAACTCTATCCCTTTTATAAAAAAAGATTTATTTTATTTATTAAGTATACAGTGTTCTGTCTGCATGTTTTGCCTACATGCCAGAAGAGGGCATCAGATCTCAATACAAATGGTTGTGAGCCACCCTGTCATTGCTGGGAATTGAACTCAGGACCTCTGGAAGAGCAGCCAATGTTCTTAGCCTCTGAGTCATCTCTCCGGGCCTGTGAAATAACTCTATCGTTTTAATGTCGCCCAGTTGTGGAAGAGTCTATGGTGATCACCTGTTATTTATATAAAACATTCTAAGCATGTAAGAGGGCTACCTTTCCCTTTTATCCAAACTCAGTTATTCACCACATAGAAATAATCCTCCATAGGAAACACATCCTTGCTGAGCTTAACTTGACTGATTATACTTCAGGCATTGTTTTTAATTAAAATTTCACTTTTTAAAATACCATATGCCCTTGCAAAATATTAATTGTTTAGGATGTCTCTTTAACTTTAGCTGTATAGGGGCTAAAAAATCAAATTCTTAATCATGTTTAATATATTCTGAAAGGAAACATTTTGGAGGTTATAAATTTTTGACAATAATTAACAATTGATTTTATTTCTATGATTGAGGACTCAGAATTACATACAATACAGGAGAAAATGCTAAGTGATCAACATGCTATCCATGTATTTTTATCATCTCAAACAGGCAAAGCTTTCCCCTGGGCTCTACAATTACTCTGCTAAATGGACATAGTATTAGAGTGAATGCTAATGGCTTTTAGTCATAGATCAGTGCATCTATCAAACCTCAGCAGGGAAGGGTTGGTGGAAATTAATACAGAGACACACAACTGGCCAAAAGACAGAGAATAAGACTGCAGTATAACCTTTCCTAACTGGGATATCTATGTTACACCCTTTCCTCCCAAGAATCCACTCTCACACACACACGAAAGGAAAAGAAAGAGGAGAAAGAAAGAAAGAAAAGATTTGGAAGCCATGAATAGAGACAATAACAAATGCACTTTTGTGATTTCAGTTGTGCAACTGATAACTCCAAACATAGCCTCTTTATTCAAAATAAAATAGGGAAATAAAGTCATGGGATAATGGTTTTATGCAAAAGCATTTACATTCTTGGTTAGATGTTTTTAAATTAATGTGCAATTTATACACATTCATGAATTCATTGTGATATCACTCCAAATGTAAAGCGCATTTTCTAATCAAATTCCATCTTCTTCCACTGCTTTCTCTACCTCAGCTAATCTATATAATAACTAGCATACTTTCAAGTGTATTTCTTTTCTTAGCTGCATATTTTTGAAAAATATTTTTTGTACGTTTCATATTAGTTTCTAACATAACTATCATATGTTTAAGTTCATTAAATATTATGTAATGTTCCTATATCGTGAACTACTTAAATTAGCAATCAAAATGTTTTTTACTAATTTTTTTACTTTTGAAAAAGAGATTGCTAATAATAGGATGCTTAAGGTGTATCTTTCCAAACTTCTAGTGCCATTTCTTTAAAATAGAGGAATAGATTTACTAAAATTTAATTTTATTACTTCAGGGTTTCCAAAGCACAGTTTTTCTGTTTTGTTTTGTTGTTTTTGTATGAAAAAAAATAACATAAATCAAAATTATAGGCAAATCATTTTAAATTTCACTCTAGTCTAAATAATTGCTTTCTAAAATATGAGTAAAAAACATCAATGAAGATGGATATATTATGGAAAAAGCATAATGTTTTGAATCAATGTCAGAAGGAGTATGAAACCCATAAAATAAAATATGAATACCAGAGAGAATTGGAATGAAGGTAATGACCTTTGTTTTGTCCTAAAGGAGACTGAATATTCTTACAATAATCACAATATTTTATTTTTGTATATGTGTTTCTGAGTTACTTTTATAAAAAAATTGAAACTTAAATAAATATATATGGGTTTAATTGAGGTAGAAATATGCCCTCAACGAAAATGAGACCTAGTAGTGGCCTCATTGCTGTCTTTAACAGTTTTGCCAATAAGCTCCTTTTTACCAAAACAAATACCCAAGTTAGATTAAATTAGAAGATATGAAAGGTTTACTTTGGCCCAGAGTTTGACAAATGTTAATCCTTGCTTACTGGTCTCTGTCAATTTTGAACATGTAGGCTAGCAAATGTTGAGGGAAGGAATCTGTAGCAATGAAAAAGTATATTTTCCTCAAAGTGGTCAAGAAGCAAAAGCAAAAGTGTGTGGTCTGTTCTCACCATCAGGAGCATGTGGTCTATTCTCACCATCAGGCGTGTGTGGTCCCTCTCACCATCAGTGACCTAGCTTCCTCCCATTAAACTTGATATCCTCAAATTTCCATTTCTACCATGTCATGGATTGCAGATGAAGAAGAAGATTTAACACAGGAATCTTTGCAGACATGTAAGATCCTGGAATCATCCAGTTTCAGAACAAGGCAAACTCTGCATGACATGTACTTCTTAAGATAAACATTCTAGTAAATTTGAGTGAGAAAACATACAAAATGAGTAGGAAATTATCTTTTTTTCTCCAGGTAAAGAAACTCTCAGGGAGTTCTAGTTCTATGCCAAAATAAAACAATAAACCCTGTAAATAGTCCAAACAAATTGGAAATATGCCAAAATTCATTCACATAGATATTTATAGTAGCTTATATTGATACTTGCTAAAATATGGCAACCAGAAAGAGGTCTTTCAATACATGGTTCTTTCAGTAGATGGAGTATTATTCAGTCTAAAATGAGATGAGTGCCATGTCATGGAAATGTATGGTGGGACTTACACAGCTGGTACTGGCCGCAAAAGCCAATATCCACGACTATGTGTCATGTGCTTCCAACCAAGAGATACTCTGCAAAAGAGGAATCTTTGAAGATAGTAAAATACTGGACTGAGGGGAAAGAAAGGTGAATAGGCAGAGCACAGAGGATAATATATAATGGACCTATACCGCATTGTACAATAATGTGAACTTGGATCATTGCACACTTACCTAAAACCACAGAATGTTTCCATCAACCAAGCCTGCTTCAAACCCTCGGCTATGGGAGATGATACATGTCAACAGATTGTCACTAATTTAACATGGGGACCACTGCTATGTGGCATTCCAGCCGGGAAGTTACAAGTATGGACGCAAAGTTTTATGAGAGCACTATGCTTTCTCTTTAGGCATGTTATGTGCCTGAAATTACTTGAAACAGCAAGGTTATTAGGGCTACAATCCATAAAAGTCTATAGATATTTCCTAGAACTTTGTTGCTCTGTATTCAATTTTAGAACAAACAGCTTATTCTTTAAAGAAACAGCAGAACAGTTAAAACCACATTAAATGGAGAGATCATGTGTTTAATATGCACCTTCTACATTTAGCTAAAAGATAATTATATATGATAATTTTAGGCCGCTGTATTTTGACTGATATTTCTTATAAAGGTCAAATTTTGAATTTTATACATAAAGTTGACATTCAAAACATTCAAAGTTTGTCATAATTTGGAATTTGGAATAGGATGCTCAGCCTGTATTGTAAATCTTATTTTTCCCTGCTACCCTTGTCTCATCTCCTGACTGCATCTTTCAGGATTTTAAACTCAGACTGCAAACTTCTTGACTGAATTCTAATTATGTCAAGTACTGCTTGGCTTTTGAAAGAAAATTTTAAACTTAGATAAATGGAATGCTACTACATCCTGTTATTGTTCGATTGCAAAATAATCCCTTGTGTTCTGAAAAAGAGCTCATTGTTTTTTCTTCCCAAGTCTTTAGCCAAAAGCTTTTCTGCTGAAGGGACAACTATTGTACCACAGGAGGAGAAGTTCAGACTTCTGTAGGTTGTACTTCTGGTCCATCTAATGTCATGACAGGTTTTCTGGGAAGTAAATGTAGTTTATGTAACACATTCATGACTTGGACCAAATACTTAAAATTCTTCTATGTATTTTAAATATTCAGAATGTTGTAGGTATAATCTGGAACAGATCCTGACTTCAGGGAGTCTCACGTTCATCTCTATTTTGTGATAGTCCCTGAGAAGCCACTAAAATCATGCTAGCATATTTTAGACCTGTGTTTAGCACACATAAAATTTGCTAATAACTTAAGGTCAGCATGAACTTTTTAAAGTTTAACATTGGAATTTATTTCTGTTTTAATTAGCCCCAACACATTTTTTTTTAAATCAGGAGCTGAATTTCATTTTCCAAATTGAGTTAAGGCATTTGAGTGTCTCACAATTCCAAAAACTGCTAAATTTGGAAAATTTTCTACCTGTGTTCACCATGTGAGCATAGCAGTCTAATACAGGAATACATTTTCTGACCTGTGATCTTAACAGAACAATTCAGACTGGGTTACTCAATCTAAGGGGCCAGCCTTTCCATATACTTCAGAGAACTCTAGGAACTCTAGTAGGGTCCTCAAGAGAAAGCTGTTTCTGCCCTTAATTTCCTGTCTTTTGTGTCATGCTAAATGATCTACTTGGCATTGTAAAAAATTAAATATTCTTTGGGAGAGTTTTCTTTTTGGCACTGTGATGCATTACAAAATTAGTGAAGGCATTGACATATATGGAAACCACTTAAAGTCTGGTACAGAACCAAAGGCAGGTGTGTCCTGAAAACTTAGTTCTGGATTAAAATGAACAAAGGATCTGACCAAGGCATTTATGAGCCCATCTCCTTTGGGTGATTCTGCCCTCCCTGAGTGTAGCACAGGTTACTATCAATTCTTCACTTATTTTGAGATTCATCAATAGGAAAAGTTTGTTGCCTTCACACCACACAGTTCCTTAGGTAATTCTCCTGGGAGTATGCCCAGAAAGGGGATTCACTTTTCTACAGCCCAAGGATGGGTCGTGACTGATCTTTAAAATATTGAACTTCATGTCTGGTCAAGGTCTTGATTGCATATTTTACTAGTGGTATGTGGACCTAGTTAATTTATCTCTTTTTTTCCCATTGTCCATTTCATGGCCTTTTAGGTTTCAGGCAAATTTATATCAAACCTGAAGAAGACAGAGTTAGTGACACTTACAGAATGGAGGTCCTTCCTTTAAGAATCCTTAAAAAAACAAAATTCTTAATATTTGTCATAATTTTATTTTTCAATGTAGCAAACTGGATTTCTCAATATGTGTGCATTGTGTTTCCTAAATCAACCATCTGTTAGTAGATGTCTAGGCCAGTTCTATTTATTATCTATTGTGAGGAATGTGTCAATGAATATTGTCTATAAGGGGCTCTCTCAATGCTTATTCTTCCAAGGATTTCCTTCTAGGCATTGTGAGCTATGCACCCTGATCACTTTCCTCTCCTATAGAAACTGATCCCCGTACTGGTCTCAGCTTGGGAGATGAGGAGATACAGAAACAGTGAGAACAATAGTTACACTCTGTGCTAGGCTTCCTTTCTTTCACTCTCCTGCTTGGATACCTGATTATTAAGGGTTTGATTCTTGAAAAACCTTCAAAATTTTTCAAGTTCAGCTGATATTTGGAAGTGTTTCTTTTATCTTGGAATTGTATGTTATTTTGGTACAGACTCTGTGGTTGAAAAAGTGTTTTTGTTACTCTGTATAGCATTCTACCTGCATTAAAAGAGTTATTTCTTATGATTGCTTTCATAACTCTATTATAATTTTGCGATGACTTTCTGGTTGAGAAGATTTTTAGGTTTCTCAGAAAGGAATCAGATAAATATTATTCTCAGTTAATAATTTTGCAAAGGTTAATTGTTCATAGAAGCTGCACAGACCACTGAAATATAAAACATTTCATCTCATGACCTTTGTATCAAAAATCCAGGCATAAGATTCAAAAACAGCTTACATGTTCATGAAAGAATGAATAAAAAATTGTGGCCCACATATACAATGGAGCTTAGGCTAAATGCAATTTTATTGCTTACAAGAAATGATTGGAATTATAGATCATCATGTTAAATAAATATGTACACTTATGAAGATAATCATCACATGATTTCTGGCAGGTGTGTGTGTGTGTGTGTGTGTGTGTGTGTGTGTGTGTGAGAGAGAGAGAGAGAGAGAGAGAGAGAGAGAGAGAGAGAGAGAGAAGCAGAAAAACAGAAAGATCAAATTCCTTTTTTGTTTTATACATTTACTGTTGACTATTTCGTGCTTAGGGGACTTTTTCTGTTATAGTCTATTTGGTGCTCTGCATGCTTCTTGGTCCTTGATGGGTTTATCCTTCTTTTGATTATGAAATTTTTCTTGTATGATTTAGTTGAAAATTTGTCTTGTCCCCTTACCTGCATTTCTTCTACTTTCTCTATTTCTATTTTTTTCCCTAGATTTGATCTTCATAGTGTCCCAGAATTCCCTGATTTTTTTTCTTTTGGCCAGGATTTAACCTTTAGTTTTAATACTTTTCTTGACTAAGGTGTCATTTCTTTATTTATGGTGTCATGTCTTCCAAGTCTGAGATTCTGTCTTCCATCTCTTTTGTTGGTGAGATTTGCCTCTGAGGGTTCCCTTTGAATCTCTGAACTTTCTATTTCCAGATTTCTAACAGTTTGTGTTTCCCTTATTGATTATAGTTCACCTTTGAGGTCTTCACCAGTTTTATTCATTTCCTTCCGCTGTTTGTGTTTTCATAGACTTCTTTAAGGCATGTATTCATTTCCACTTTATAGACCTCAACCACATTTATAATGACTACTTTAAGGTATTATTATGTGTTTCAGTTGTAATACTTGGGGCCTGATGTAGGAGGATTTCTGGGCTCCTGGCTGTTAGTGCTTGTATTTTTATGCTCCATTCTAGATATCTGGGTATGGGAAGATTGTGATTTTAGATGCTGATATTTGTAGTAGGAGCCTGCTTATTCATTTCCTAGCCACTCAAACACCCAAAATAACCACAGAAACTGTATTAATTAAATCACTGCCTGGCCTATTAGCTCTAAATTCTTATTGACTAGCTTTTACATCTTAATTTAATCCATTTCCATTATTTTATACTTATCACGAGGATTGTGGCCTACTGGCAAGGTTCTGGCTGTGTCTGTCTATGGTGGTGGCTCAATGGCTTTTTCCCGACTCTACCTCCTTTCTCCCAGCATTAAGTTTATTTTTCCTGCATAGCTCTATTCTACTCTATCACAGGCTCAAGACAGTTCCTTTATTAACCAATGGTGTTCATAGCATACAGAGGGGAATCCCACATCAACTACCCTTTTCTTTTTAAATAAGAAGGACAGTTTGTAATTCATATAGTTTTTGTGTGATTTTTCAGGTCTGGGTTCCAGAAAACAAAAGTACAGTATCCATTTACATATATGTGTGTATATATATACATATATATACATATACATATATGTATATATATAAATGAAAGCCAGTGTCTTAAGAATATATTTTAAAGCCACACCATGATACTATTGATGGAGAACAGAATTCTTATGAAAAAGACAACAGATACTGGGATCTTTGTCATATCATCACTTTGCTCATTTGAGTCATTACAAATTGATATAGTGAATTAATGAAAGCATTCTTGTGGGAACATTACAGTTCAGACATTTTCTGAAAAGGAAGAATTGAGATTCTAAATTTGTAATATGATGGTACCAATTAACGTAAAAGAGTAGGTTCATGCAGACTGGAACTTTGGGCTAAATTGTGATAAAGACTTATAAATATATCTTAATTGGCCATCTGAGATGGGTCAGCTTGGGACACAAAAGTGGTGAATGCAATGTTGATTGTCGAAAATTGACTAAACATTTCTTAGGGGACAACATTAATAACTGGACCAGAGGCCATTCCTAGGATGCTTTCTTGAAGAATCAAGATGCGTTCTACCTTTGTCCTAAGAACTTGCTGGAGGTTAAGTTTTAAAAAGTAACAAACAATTTCTATGGTGAATTTAATATCATAGCAGCATCACATGGAATCTGAGGCATGGTTATAGTTAATGATAATAATGTAGATCCGCAATGAAAAAGGAAGCAAGGAAGAAAGATGCTCAACATGTACGGTTTAAGGAGAAAAAGAGTACCAGAAACCTTGATGCTACAAGCAAAGTTTGTGCTAAAAATGATAAGGAAATTAACATTATTAAGGTGATGAGGTGATGACTGGTTCCACAAAGGAATTCAGAGGAAGTTCCTTAGGTAAGACCCACTCAGTTCAGTCTTGTACTTGTGAAAGATATTGTAAGGTATTTTCTGCTCCTAGAAACAACTCAATAAAAGAGCTGAAACTAATGTGATTTAAGGAACCCAAAATTCCCCTTGAGCTTGTAATTGAACTCAGGAAAATCAGAAGTTTCACATTTGGTAGATAAGAATAGAGGATGAGAATAAGCTTGCAATTGAACTTAGAAAAACCAGAAGTTCAAGATTTAATAGATAAAAACAAGGAACAAAAGAAGGAAGGGAAGACTAGAGGGAATTGGAGGGGGGAGGAAGAGAGAGAGAGAAAGGGAGGGAGAGACGAAGAAAGGGAGGGAGGAAGAAATAATAAAGGAAGAAAAATGAAAAATAAAAGGGAAGAAAGCAAGGAACTCAGAAGGAAAGAGAATCCTGCTGTCTGTACTGACTAGAAACGCCTTGATTCTGTTCTGCCATCCAGCCAACAGCAACAACGCACCATATCTGTGTGCACGCCATATCCTGGCAAGAATCTGTCCAGTGAAACACATCCAGAGTGTCTTCCAATTGTTCCTTCACGGGTACTTTCTTTCAGTTGTTTTAATATCATTAAACATGAGAGCAAATTAGATTTTGAAATATTTATCTCTATTTCCTCATTTTATGTTAACTACCTTACTAACTGCCAGAGAACCAACTGACAAACAATTCAATATTGTCAGATAAAAACGTGAATTGGCTATATCCAAGCTCACCATTCTAAAGGACAGACTGGAATAGCTATACCGTGCTGGGAAGCGTAGATTTTAAAGAGTACATGAGATGCAAATGCAACACTCATGCATGAAATTCTCAAAAAGAAAGTAAAACAAGAAATCGCAGAGAATGGAAACAATTAAAAATCTTGGTGTGAGGAAAGAAAAATCCAGCCCACCATCATTTGATTTATAAAAAAAATTACACAGAGGCTGAAAAAATGGCTCTGTGGTTAAGAACACTTCCTGATCGTTTGAAGGATCTAGACCTGGCTTCAGTTCCCAACAGCCATGATATGAGGCTTATAACTTCCCATTATGCATGCTTTAAGGAATCCAGCATCAGTCCTAACCTCAGGGACCTGCACTTTTATGTATATTTCTGCCCCTTTTACAGGTATATACTATTGATATTAAGAATAGAATTTAAAAAGGAAAAAGTGTTAAAAACAGAACGAAGACTTATTTTAAAGGAAGGTGAAATAGGACTGTGTGATCCAGTGGGAAGCATAGGCAGTCGCTCAACAGTGCAAGAACTACTGTTCCTCCTACGTCAAAGCTGTCAAATAACAATCTGAGAGAGATATTAGGCCCAGATAAAGAAGCACAAACCATAATGCTATAGAAAGACCTGGAAAAGCGAGCCTCCCTCTCCAAGAGGATTTATTACAATTGATGATAAAACATTTTCACAATAAAGTGAGAATTATAGAAAGCAATCACACACCTTTGTGAAGTTGACAATTTCCAATTCGTGTTTTTCACCATTTAATGAATGTTATTGTCGTCCACATTTAACAAGATTGAAACTCACTGACACACTACCACGGAAAAATTCTCCATGAAAATGTATAAAATACAAAACAATTCATATCTGCAATATTATTTATAAGCATTGAACTGTGAAAAAAGAATAAGTGTTGCCTGGGATGGAAGACGACAACAGGAATCTCAGGACTGGTGATGATGTTCGGTTTCCTGTAACAGTAATTACACTGGCTTATTGATTTGTTACGGTATTGATTTGGCAAGAATTCATCACTTTGTGTCCTTAATATTTGTGCATGGTTCTGCATTTGTGCTGTACATTACAACAAAAGGTGAAACTAAATCCAGTAAACAATTAGGTATCAAATGGCTGTTTTGGAAATTATTGCAACATAGTGACTAGCATATGTACATTTATAAATTAAGTCATATCCATTACATACACATTAAAATATAATAAATAATTAAGTAAACAGAGTCAGTAAATAAAGAGGCAGAAGCAATTTGAGGAATACGTTTGTAAGGTTACCCTGTTTAAAAACCAAATAAAGGAAAGATTCATGACTACTACATGCTGACATGGATATTAACTTCTGGGGAGCAGCAATCCTTTCCTAACTCAGAAGTGCTACAACCTAAGGACATCTGACTAGAATCGTAACGTTTCCAAAACTCCCTTCATTGCTCTGCGAGGAGGAGATTCCAACATATAGACTCTGGGGAGCAAAACAATATCCAAACAAAACCATAATTCTGGAACATACCTGTGAGCTTTTTTATTATTTCTTTTTTGTTCTTTTGAGACAGTGTTTCTCTGTATAGCTTTGGCTGTCTTGGAACTCACTTTGTGGACCAGGCTGGCCTTAAACTAAGAGATCTGCCTCATTCTGCCTTCTGTTTGCTGGGATTAAAGACATGTGCTCTCAACCTCTGACACCTGTGAGCTTTTAATTAGCATCTCAAATTGGGGTTGGAAGGTCAGTTCCCTGGCAAGGGTTCAAAGCAGAGGCAGTGTGATGTCGAAGGGAATGACAGCTGCTAAGAGGTAGCTGCACACATTATACAGCTCTGAATTTTAATGCATATATTTTATATTTCTATAAAATGACTATGAAAAGTATTTTGAAATTAAACAATTCTATGAATGTATGTACACATACATGCAAACATCATAAAATAATATGTCCCTATGACTTTTCTAATCACACTTTAACCCACCTCTAACCCTCTCCTGCAGGAGTACCCTCTTTCCCCAATTTCTAAATAAAGCCCCCTCCATATTTTTGCTCTCCTATTCAGAGCACCTGTATTTACTGTCTTCTTTCTAGGGCTCCTTTTACCTGTTCCCATTACTCCAGAATCCACTCTGCCTGCGATGATGCAAGTGGGAATCCTGGGGCACATTTCAGCTCAGCCCCAAGGAAGCCTCGCTCTGTTTGTGGATATGGAGATCCATGTTGTGCTGGCATGGAAGGGGTCAGTGGTTAAAGACTGAGCCTGGTGGTTCAGTCCTGCAGAGTCCTCTGGAGGATAGACAGAAGCAGGGCAGGGTGATTGCAATTCTAATGGACTTGGGCTCCAGAGTCATTACAAAGCCAATGTGAAAATTTTAGTAAAACCCTGTTTCAGAAGAGAATGTGCAAAGAGGGCTGGCAATATAACACAGTGGAAGAACTTTGCTAGTATGCATGAGGCCCCGTGTTCAAGTTCAGTATTAAAAACAGCAAACTAAAAAGATTTTATTAGAAAGGTGTATTTTATTAATCAAGCACTCTATCTGTCTATTATCATCAGTATTTTCATGTCTATCTTTATGTCAGAAAATTTAAGGAAATGCATGCAAAATTATATATATATATATATACATATGTACATTAAATTTACACACATTTATATATACACATATATAATATATATGTATACACACACATATATGAGAAAGCAACAGGAGATGCATGAGTTAAGAATACATATCCCAATAAAGCAGTGATTCTTGAGATGATGGAAACAGGTGATTGATTCAAATCTAAAATTCAGGGCCAGGAAGGCCTTTTTTGGTGTGGATAAAGTTAAAAGTTCACCTGCTGGATTCTTAACCATTTATTTTATTCAGGCTTCCAGACAATTAGATGAGACATTACCACATGATGGAAGAAGTCTGATATATTTTACCAAGTAACAAGTCAACATTACCTAAAGCATATTGGTAGAAAGAGTTGGAAAATGTCTGATCAAAAATTCAGACAACTAGTGCACAGTTAATTTGCCACATTAATTTGCCAATTAAAAAATTAATTACCTCATGTACTGGGTATGAGATGTCACCACGGCTGAGCACTTGTTTAGCAAATGTGAGACCTTGAGTTTGACGCAAAGGGTAAAACGGTAAATAGGTAAAATAGCAAAAAGTTTAACCATCACATGAAGACTAAAGCCAAAACCAAAGTTTCACACCTGTTTACGGCTTCTTATCTTCCTTGACCAAAACTCAAACACATGGGCCATACCCAACTCGCAGTTACTCATATTACAAAAAAAAAAAAAAAATTAGAGATCTTCTAACCAGCAGAAAGAGAGAAGAGGCACTAGGAGGCAACTTAGCAGAATCTAACCCACTAAAACAGATGAGTTTACATGTCAGGTATATATATATAAAACTAACAGTCTTCTGATTTTTCAATTTTAAAAGATGTGGCCAGAATTTTAACACTGGAAAGACATGGTCAATCACGAGCTAGAGGTATGCAGCCACACGGACAATCTTTGCATGTCGTGAATCCACTTTGTCCAGGATAAGCTGCTGCTCAGCCAGTGAGAACATGAGATTTGCAATGGTGTAATTTCCAAGTCTGATGAATACGCGACTTTTGTAATTAAATAACATTCACTTTCCTTTGTTCATACAATCCAGAATGTGATAGTTAATTCCCTTTTGTGTGTATATAAGCCTGTATATATGATCTTATTTTTAATCATGTGTATTTCAGACAATCATAAATTGTCATCTTCTCATACTAATTAAAGTTTAGCTATTAATGATGACTTTCCAGAAGACAGATTCTATTTATCATTGTTCACATAACGTTTTCTGAGATTACCTGCACAGATGATTGTTTTCTAGTATCAACAGTTCAATCTTAATTACTTAAGCTTTAAACATTTCATACCAATGGAGATACTTTGATTCAGCCTTTTATTGCAATATGGGATTGCAATGGGATAATAACAAACATGTTGCACATAGTGCAGCGATAAAGTGTGGGATGAGGAAGTGGGGGCTCAAACGAAGGCTGCATTTCCTGAATTTACCCAAAGATGGTTCATGTACTCTGCAGCAAGTGCCAAGTGTATAGATCTCCCTGTCAGCATAAGCTGTTCACTAAATATTCACTCTGTAAATATTTGAAGGTATGATCTGTTCAGACAAACATTGACTTTCTAAGATTTGCTCTGCATGCAAAGATGTTTGTAATAAATGGCATGGTGCCAGCACAGCTATTATTTAACATCCATCGATCATTCCACACATCAATGCTTGAAATTTCTATTTTATTCAAGTTGTGTAATGAGGCTTATCATAAAAGACCTGCTTAGAAATAGAAGAGAACCATCTACCTCACAAGTATTTAGAGGTGAAATAGGCACGGCATGTAAATTTGGCTCACACCAAAATCTATTTTGTAGAAGTAGCTATATATTTTAACATGGATGACCCGGTTTTGCTATGAATCTAGACATCTTAAATAGAATACTTATTACCATATTTTTTTAAAAGAATTCATCATGAAGTTTCACATGAAAATAAGCCTTACAGTTTAGAAAGCATAAACTAATAAATTTCTTCTGAGTAAATTATGTTTAAAATATTATGCATTAAAATTTTGCAATTATATTTTGCCTACTATTTCATTCCACAAGAACCTAACATTTTTAGAACTGAGTTTTTAGAATTTTTGCCAAACATTTCAAAAAGACCTTCTAATGGCATGACTGCATAAAATCAGGCTGACTTTAATAATTTCTACGACCACTGCATTTTGAAATGAATGCTGTCTATGGCTTCTGCTCCTCTTCAAAGTGGAGCTATCATAGGTTTCCCCATTGAGAGAGAACAGTGAGAAACAAACTGGTTTTAGATATAAGGCTAGTTTGGAGAATTCTCTTTAGAAAGGTGGTACTTTCGAAGTGTAAAAGTCACGTCCCTGGGTTTTAATTTTTCACTGAAAGTGAGACCCTGTCAGGATTGCCCTGCTTGCTCCCCAGTCATTCCTGAAATTCTGTGAATACCGTTCTCCTTCAATATGTAGGAAGGGCTCTTTGCTTCTTGCTGTATTCCATTCAGTGCCTTTTGTCAGGTTGACATCTCCCACTTGGACATCCCTATCACTTTTCTGGTTCTTCTTGCATAATAAGCTCGCAATTCCAGAACATTAATCAAAAGAGATCTAATAAAACAAAACAAAAGAATAGAATTGATACACATTGTTCAATGCCTCTTAATATTAATGGTTTTAATTTCCCAATAAAGATGTTTAGAATAGCAGATGGGATTACAAAATGAATCTGGGTGGTTTTTTTATTTTTTTATTTATTTTTTTTTTTGTGTTTTGTTTCTTTGTTTCATTTCAGCTTCCAAGAGTATAGCTCGTGATCAATCAACTATCATGGAGTTGAACGATGAGAAAATGTAGATCAAGGAAGTAGAACTAAGAAACAAGCAGCATTAGCTATTTTAATATCTGACAAAAGAGACTTCAAACCAAAGCAATTCAGAAGAGAAGGGAAAGGATACCAGTACTCATACCACCTGGCAGTTGTATGCCTCATTTTAAAAATGAAGTGTTCTTTCTGTTTTGATTTTCAGTTTTTGCGTATTCTAGATAACTATAATGTGACAGATGTATAGCTGGCATTTACTGGAATAAAACAATATGATAATGAAACTCATATATTTGATTTTCTAATTACATATCCCAATATTCCAATAAATTTAAATTTTTATAAAGATACTTAAATGCACATATTATACATTTTACTTGATGTTAAATTATAAAATCAATAGCATTTTATATATACTTGATCTGCTGTACTGACATATAGTTTAATATCATCCTGTCTATGCATGCCATAATTTATTTAGTCATAAATCTTCAAGATTTATTTTTAGATCCTGTCTAGTATTTCAGTTTAAAAAAATGATAGAAACTCATTTCTTGCTCTGGATTCCTAAGTAGATGAGTGAAAAATATAATATCTACTTAAATTACAATTCAATAGCATATTACATCATAATTACTTAACATTAACAAATTGCTTCTATTTATACTTAAGTAACTGATGTCTGTTGTAAATAGATTTCTATTTTTGCATATTAACACCATAGTGGCATAGCCAGACATTATAGTTTAATCATTTTTGGGGCGCTTAAGATAGCATTTCTGTCTGTGTGGCTTAATTAGTGATGAATGATTGATGATCTTTCTACATTTAATTAATATTTCTATAGATTAGGCTAAATTATAGTTTTATTTGTTTTCCTTTAGAGTCCTTTTTATATTGTAGTTTCTTAGTTTTCAGACTCATCTTTTTTTGTATGTAGGAGTGTTGTGTCTACATCTACACATGTGCACCACACGTGTGTCTGGTGACCCCAGAGGTTTGAAGAGGGTGCAGGGTTTTCTGGAACTGGGATTATGGATAGTTGTGAGCCCTATTGGAGAAGCTAGGAATTGAACACCCTCTGCTACCTGTCTAGCACCTATGGTTGGTCAGGCTAACCAATGGTTGTTAATAGTTATTAAACTAGCATAAATGCCTATGCTTATTGTATCAGTTACTGCATTTGCTTTCACATTTCTCATGCTTCCTTGAATGTTCAACACAACCTAAATTGAGTATTTTTAATATCAAAATTTGATTTATAGCATGTGGTTCTTGAAGTCTATTTAGGAGATAATTTTCTTATTTGAGGTTAAATTATCTCTAGAATAATACTTCAGCATGTTGAGTAAAGATACATATTATATTTAACTTTTTTAAATTGCCATAGATCTGATATTGTATATTGGGTTTCTATGAATAGTCCCTGTCACCTTGCTTATTTTATTAAATTTTATTTGTTTTAAAGTTTAAGTTTTATATTATACTACTTTATCAAGACCACCAGGTTCATTTTGAAATGAAGGCATTGGTAGTTCCATTCCAAATATAGAGATTTCCTAGGTTTGTGGATACTGAACACTGAGCACTTGCCCTCATCAGAATTTGCTTGCCATATTAACTCATGTTCTTGAGCTAGTGTTTGAGCCAATATTAATTGGATCTACTCAAATCAGCATGAATCAAACATGTGTCATAGAACCTTTAGACTCTTTAATTGGTAGTCATTATGAGCATTGATAAGAAACTGATTGTAGGCTTTAAGTTTCTTCCCTTGTCCCTTCCTATATTGAGCTACTGAATGAGCTGCTTGGGATTGATAACTTAGATGCAGGTGTGGCTTACTGAATTTTTGTAATATTTTATTCCTAAGTATAACTTGACACACACACATATATATGATAGATATATAAATTTGAAAGTGTAAGAACATATGGGAGGGTTTAGAAGGAGGAAAGTAGATGGAGAAATATTGTGATTAAATTATAAATTTAAACAAAAGAGAAAAAGATAAAATAATTGAAGTGAATGGATATGATGGAAGTATTCAAATACTGGACAAAGTATTCATCACGCAATAATAACTGATCACTTGAGTAGGAACCTTGTGGGAAATGACAGCTCTCTCCAACATTAAACATGAACTGATAATTGCTGACGTTCAAGAGGAAAATATTCAGATTAAAAATAAAGGGGACATATAAATATTCACATATATTAATTTTTGTGATAATAATATTTATTACATGAATATATATTCATGCACAATAATTGGAGTAAGAGCAGTAAGTTTGGGACCTATTACTAAAAGTTGACTCCAATCGCTTTAATACAGATTTTCCATCTAAATTGAAAATATAGAGTTTACTACTAAAGTAATCCAGTGACTCAGAATGACTTCTGTGTGTATGACACTTGGCCAATTCTTACCTTGTCCTGTAAATTAGTAAAGAAGATGGGAATAATTTGTGTTCATAAACAAGACTATAAAAATATTTACCTTTTTATTGAGAAAATATCCAGTATGTTTAAGTCACTTAGTGAGTTTTTATTTAGTTATGACTCATCATCGATCAGATTAATTTATGAGTTTTGTGATGTCATTGAGAAAAATTAAAGAAATACTCACATATAACACCAGTTATGGGTGAGTTTGATTTATTTCGTTAGACAAAACTAAAGGATTATTAGATCAGTCAATTAGTATCTTGTGTATAACTTGTATAGGGCACATAGGAGATATTATATATATAGTATGAAATACTTAGTATCTTTGCTAAAACATACTGATGAGAAAGATGAAGCTAATGTCCTTTTGAGGAATGTCTTTATCCTGGATATTAACTATTTTTAATATCTATTTATAAGGAAAACTATTTTTTAAATAACTTCTCAATCAACATTCTTGGAGAAGGTTGCAGCACAGGCATTATTACAGTTTAAAGTATTTGATACGTAAATATGCATGCCTACTTGTATGTATGTGTGTCCTATCATTGAAGATACCAATAAATATCAGAAGAGGATGCTGCGTTTCACAGCATTGGAGTTCAGGCAGTTATTAGACACCTGGTGTGGATGGTGGGAACCCAACCAACACTCGTTGTACAGGATTGAGTGCTCTTCACTGAGGACGCCCCTCTCCAGCCTGCTGAAGTATTATGATTGACAGATGATGTCCTTACTGAAAATGTGCATTTCATAAAACACAAATTTGTTCCTTGATAGAGTTGTGTTTGGGTGCATCTTTATTTTCTACACAAATTAGATATTTTAGTTTTGTTTCTGAGTTTTGAGCTTTATACATACTAGATTTAACACATTAGTAACTTACTTTGGAAAGGTATTTCTCCAATAGATTAATATTTTCCAAATTTTATAGTAGTTTCAAGACAGCAACCTTCCATTTCATATTTTCATACTTTATGTTTTTGTCACAATTATGTAAAATTTTACCACCAAAATTTTACAAAATTTATCCTATATTGACTAGAAACTTTATTTGTATGGATTATGTTAGTTCTACGATACTCTTATTTTATTTCTGATTCAGTTTGAGGGACTCACTCAATCACTTTTTTACATATTGCAAATGAATATCCAGTTTTTAGTTTTCTTATAACACCACCCTTTTTTGATGAATTATCTTGTACATTTATGGCATTTCTGGTCTATATGACTTATTTATATAATATATAATGTTTATATATTATATATAAAATATATAATATATTATAAAACGATATATTAAATTATACATTATTGTTTAAATTATGCTATTCCTAAATATTGTTGCTTTATGTTAATTCCAAAAATTGGGCATTTTTATATGCAAATTTTATTGTTTTCAGTGGTATTTATGATATAATTATGCTATCAAATCCGCAAAAATTTTTAGATTCTCTCTTCATATGGGATTTCCCTCTGTATGCTGTGAATACCATTGGTTAATAAAGAAACTGTCTTGGCCTGTTGATAGGGCAGAACTTAGATAGGCAGGAAAAACTAAACTGAATGCTGGGAGAAAGGAGGCAGAGTAAGCAGAAGCCATGAAGCCCTGCTGGAGACAGATATTTTGGAATCTTGCCAGTAGGCTACGTGCCTCATGAAAAAATACAAAATAATGGCGATAGGTTAAAATAAGATGTAAGAGCTAGCCAATAAGAAGCTAGAGCTAATGGGCCAAGCAGTGATTTAATTAATACCTTTTCTGTGTGGTTATTTTGAGTATGAACTTCCTTTTGCCTGCAGGTCAAGATGTAGGACTCGCAGTTCCCTCTCCAGCACCATGTCTGCCTGCACACCACCATGTCACCAAGAAGACAACTGACTAAACCTCTGCAACTGTAAGCCATCTCATTTTTTTTTCTTTTTCTTTTTTTTTTTTTTTGCTTTATAAGAGTTGCCTTGGTCGTGGTGTCTCTTTACAATAGAAACCCTAAATAAGACAGAATTTGGCACCAGGGACTGGCATATTGCTGTGATAGGGTAGACCATGCTTTTGTTAGGAGGAATATGGACCTTGGGACTGTGAATTAGAAAAGCAGTTGAATGCTTTAAGTGCTGCTTCATGGGTCAACCTAATAGGAGTGTTGAAGACAGTGGTGCTGAGCATGTTTTGAACTGTGGGTGCCCAAATAAAGAGGTTTCAGAGAAGAAAGTTAGTATGTGGCCTAGAGACTGGTCTTGTGATATTTTGATGAAGAATGTAGCTGCTTTTTACCTTTGTCTGAAAAATCTGCCTGAGACTATAGTGAAGAATTGTTGATTAGTTCAGTTGGCAGAGGAAATCTCAAAAGCATCTAGTATAGACTGTGTCATGTGGTTGTTAGTGGTAACGCTAATGAAAATTTATAAAGAAAATGAGTATCCTGAGTAAGTAAAAATACAAAATGTACAATTTGAGGAGTAAAAGAAAACCAGGAAGTGGAAAGGAGTGAACTCCTGTGTTCAAGGAGATAAAGAAATTAGGAAAAAGAAAGGGAGTGGTAAATTCGTAGGGCATGGTGCTGTTAGGAGATGTGGCTGTTAGGGTCGTAATGTCCTTGTTGGGGGGAGTGTGTCACTGTGGGGGCTGATTTGAGGTCTTATACGTGCTCAAGCCATTTCCAGTCAGACAGACCACTTCCTGTTGCCTCTGGGTTGAGATGTAGGATTCTCACTTCCTTCACCAGCAGTATGTCTGGCTGTATGTTGCCATGTCCTGCCAGGATGATAATGGACTAAACCTCTAAAACTGTAAGCCATCACACAATTGAGTGTTTTCCTTCATAAGAGTTGCCATGATCATGGTGTCTTTAAACAGCAATAGAAATTTTGGAACAATATCTTTATAGAGAGAATGTCATGTAAGTTTTTTGCATATGATATATTACTGGCCTAAAATCCTTCTACTTTTCCTCTCTTTTCTGTTTCTTTGTGGTTTTCCTCTTTTAAAGGTGTTAAGTGAATATTTTTAATTATTAATATACCTTTTTCTTATTTGCAACCTTTTAAATGTTTTTATTTAATTCTTTAAATTTTACTATGTATACACATATTTCAATAATCATTGTTATGAAGTTATACAGCACTTTACAGATTTCTGTGGCAGAATATTTGTTACTTATATGAACCTCTTCTGTGGTGTGTATACATCTATAAGATCTTTAGTTGAATTAGTTTGACTCCTGCAAAGGAACTTTGCACATATAATTGCTGTTTATGATTTAACTTAGTTGTTCATAAGAAAGGGATTAAATTCTCCTCGTCTTAACATATTGAAAAGTCTTTTTTCCCTTTGGAGACAGGGTTTTCTAGTTGCTTTGGAGCCTGTCCTTGAACTAGACCTTGTAGACCAGGCTGGCCTCAAACTCACAGAGATCCTCCTGCCTTTGCCTCCCAAGTGCTGGGATTAAAGGCGTGCACCACCACTGCCTGGTAGGAAAGTCTTCTTAAAGGACTTGAGTTCTTAATCATTTAGAGAGACAGGTTTCTTGTGAGGACTATTATCTATTGTTAATTATGAAGTGTGTGACGCAGGCTAGCTATGTATTTGACAAGAGATGAGGGAAGCATTAGAGCACAGCAAACAATACCTACCTGCCAGACAGGTGGCACTAAAGATATGGATTTTTCAAACTATGCTATAATTTTATTTGTACTAAGATACACATTCTAGTGATAAAATAAGCCATTGCAAGCTTGGCAATAACCATTTCACAAAACTACGTGAATTATATTTAAGAGGATATTTAATGAAGCAGTTTTGAAAGTGATATAGAGGAATTGACTGCAGCTACAAGAGCCACAAGAAGGAAGAGTCGAGTTTGTCCTCACAATCAGATGCATGACGGCCCTGGTTTTGACACAGAACTATGGATTTTTTTTTCCAATCTGATTTTACATGTGAATACAGTCAGTTAATCGCATATGTTCTGGTAGAAAACCTTTGAGAATAGCAACATTCTCAGACAGACACCGTGAAAAGTACTGACACTTTCTGACTGTCATTGTTTCCACTGAGGGAGATTAGCACACCATAAAAAATGCCCTTTTTCTGTGTGTAGAAAAATCCTAGTTGTTTGTCCTGATGCTTAGATTTCAATTATTGCTTTGTGTGACAGCTATTCTTCTTCGTTGTTAATCTGATTACATTTGGAATTAATTAAAATCTAAAATTGGAAGGCACATCTGTGAGGGATTTAATTCAAAGTGAGAAGATCTACTTCTAATCCAGATATTAAATCCAGATCTAATCTGAGCCACGGCTTCTGCAGGAAGCCTATATAAGGATATTGGTGAATAAAGATTTTCCTCATTGCTTGCTTGCTCTCACTTTGCTAGCAAGCACATTCCTTCACTGGCCTTAAAGCTTGCTTCTTAGGATTCCAGTGAATACTGAAGACCAGCTCAAACATATATTTTTACTTGATAAGCAACCTCAACAGCCCTGTATTATTTACTCTTAGTTACTTCAAACAGAGGGCCTAGGTTTTCAGATCTGCAAGTTGGGAAGTTTATGTTGATTATGGTGATAAGTACTAAAACCTTTAGAGTAAGGAGGTCAATGAAGACACTCCCTCTTGTTCAAGGTCAAGGCATCCACACTAAGATGATGCTTCAGCATCCCTCATTCTCATTCATTTCTGTGTTCATTCCAATAGCCCCAAAGCATGAAGGCATTCTTAGTCTCCAGGTCAACATGTGCTTCCATGTAACTCTGCAATGTGTCTGCATCCTGGGACCTTCTAAATGAGTTTACTATTCTTTGTCCAAAGCCTGGGCCATTTTCCATAAACTCATCAAGAGTCCCTTCTGCTGGCTATGGCCCATCTGTGTTTGGTACTAAAGGGTGGAAGTTATTCACATTCATGGATAGGCCACCTAGTGGAGTCAGTCACTGATTATGAATTTAGTACTGTAATTTAATTTAATGAGTTTGAGTGAATGATGTATGAGTGACAAGGAGAAGAAGGCTTCAAAGGAATGATGTGAGAAATACCTCGTGTGCACTGGGAAACACGAGATGTCAAATATGGTTCGAATTAAAATTGGAGCAATATCCTTACAGAGTAAAGCTGGGGGAAAAAAAGCTGAGTAGTAAAGAAAAAGAGTGTAAACAAAAACTTTGGTAGACTTTATTATCCAGGATTTTCAATAATCATGTTCATATCTTTAATATATTAAAAATTTTCTGTTTAAGCGTCTTTAAATCTTAACTTATACATTTCCTACAGAACTGTGTTTAAGCAGCTATGATGAAACACAAATAAAGCATTTTTTCCCTAAGGAGACTCTTCCTGCACTTGCTATCTCCCCAAAAAGCTGTTTAATCAGCCTAGACATGTTATATCTGAGGTCGCTTGTGAGACAGACTTCAGGGAATTTTGCAGTTAGTCCATATCTTGGTTTACTTTACAATAACCAGCATTAGGAGTTAGAAAAATCACTTCTGGTTATGACAGCATTCAATCTGTTCTATTATAATTATCTTAGGAGTTAGGAGGCTTTGGTATTTTTGAAGCAAAATGTTGAATCAGAAACTGTTTCAACGATGGTTTGGATTGTTCTCAAACGTGTTGTTGCTCTACTCTGGAGACGCAGCGTGTCTTCTGTGTTTAATTTAGGAGGGTAGTAAGACATGGAAACAAAGATGACTATTTCCTGTCAATCCTTTACTACAGGTGTTACTGCCATTTAAATCAGGTTTTGTGAAGTCAGAAGGAAAGAATTAGTTGTCAATCATTTAAAGACAAGCCAGAGATGGGTTCAGTTTCAACAGAAAGTCCAAGATATTTTGAAATAATTACTATCGAGAAACCATATTTGTTATCTCTAGAAGTTTCAGAAGTCATATTTCTGTATTGGAAAATATTATATAAAAGTTTAAGGAGTGTTGTTAATACCTGGATACTGGGGCTGGAGAGATGATTTAGTAGGTAAAAGCACTTTCTGTGCTAGCATGAGATCTGAGCTCAAGTTCCCAACACCCACAACCACGTAAGAAGCTATTCCCTGTGGGACGGGACTTCTGGCATCTTGGGTGATAGAGGATCCCTGGGGGCTTGATGACTACCAGCCTAGGTCCAGGCTCCTGGGGAGACGTTGTCTAATAGGATTAAGATTGGGGATGACAGCAAAGAGCCCCAGGTGACCTCTGCCAGGACTCAGGGCATGTGTGCCCATGTACAAAAGTTCACAACATATTTGTGTGTGAGAATTCAGCGTAACCAAACTCTTTATTTAATGTGGTCATTAAGTAGGAACAGATTTGAAGTGGCATGGTAACTGGCTGTTCTCAACCTTCGATCTGTCAACATTTTCTGGCATTACAAATTGAAACATTTTCTAAGGCTTTGAAGCTTAAGACACCTGCTCCTGTAGTGATCTGGCCTTCACCTTGACTTACAGGCATCTGCTAGGAGGGGACGAGGCAGCTTTGCCACTTGGTTCTAATGAAAGTCATGTGACTTTGTGAATTCAGGACAAAAAGTTTGAGAAGTAACAATGCAGGAGAAATAGCCCTGTGACTGAAAAATAAGGAGGGATATAAATGCCATCACAGCAAGCACCTTGTGCTCTTTCACTCATTAACTACATGAGTAGGTACAGGTTGGCAGAATCCCAGGTCAGAACTGGTGCAAGTTCACAAGCAAGAGCACTGACAGTAGTGAGCAAAGAGGCAGTAATATTCATGGTAAATGTCAGTTAGTTGTGTGTTTTAATAATGGTATAAAAATAGAGACATTGATTAAGGAAAACGCATTTTGTTGGAAAATAATTGGATATGCAAACTTCTGGGGATAGAAATAACCCAGTTCTACATAGAAATGATATTAATACTATGAACAGACTTTGTGCATAGAAAATCAGGTTTTGAGTTTATTATCACTTCAACAAATTATCACCCACAGTGACTATCAACAAAGAAAGAAGAACATATCTATGCACACACACGTATGTAGGTTCAGACACAAGCAAATATGAACAAATGCATAAACATGCATATGTACGTGCACACACATGCACATGTAAAAACACAAACGTAGATACAGCTTTTTATTCTTCCATATATTCCCTATCAATAAATGTTCATGCTCACATTGCTCTTGTTTTAGGAAGCCAAATTTAGAGGCTAATGCTCTATGATCAATAGGCCTTAGCGTGAAGTTTTCTCAGGAGGGATTCTTGATGAAAATTGAGAAAGGAATGTGTGTGGTAGAAACTAAGAATGGAAAAAAAATCCTAATGTTGGACAAAAACATATAATTATGTACCTGAGTGTCATTGATCCATACAGTGTAATTCTCAATTTCTCATGGATTATGTACCTATAGATTAGTGCTACTTTGTCAAAGAAACGTTTTCAGTCTATACGCAGCAGTCAAAGCAGAGTCTCATAACTGACAAGGTGCTGAGAATTAGTGATTGTTGTCAGTGCTATATGAAACATGTATATCAACCCCCAGAAAACTGAGGGAACGTCGTGGAAGAGGGAATGGGAAAGAGGTAAGAGCTGAAGGATGGGTGGGAGTGTTGTGAAATGACATTATCCTCAAATTACGTTGTCCTTGCACTCATGAGCGCATGGTAGCGATGATTCTTTTCACGAGACCTGCAGAAGATTAAGCCATCACTAATTCCAGCATTGTTCAGGGGAGCATTCATGAGGCTCCATTCTTAGCTGAGGAGCCATTTGCATTTGAGGAAACTACCAAAAGTAGAGTCTTTTTTCTTTGAAGGTGTGGCCACTGGAATGTTGCCTAAGCACATGCTGGCTGTACTGACTTGAGTCAGTGGAATATAAATATAAAGATGGGAGGAGAAGATAGTTTGGGGGACTGATTCACCAAGAGTGGGTGGAAGGGGAGAGCTTGGAGCAAATATGATCAAGTTATATTGTATATAGCTATAAAATTGCCAAAGTATAAATAAATTTATTTTTAAAAAATAGATTTCCATGAACCCAATTCCCCTTTCCTCTATAGATTGGTGATACTAAATACTTCCCTTCCTACCTAACTGCTGTCTGTAATTAGTGGTGTAATTATTAATGCTGATTTCAGATGGTTGTTAAATATATGGTTGGATATGCCATATGCTTTGCATAAGTCATATAGCACACTAAATTGTATCTATTGGTACGTACCTGTAGATACAGGTTAATCACTTGCACTCCACTTAACATATGCTCACAGTACATTATTTCAACAAACATTTTAGCCCCAAGCGATGATGGGGTGTAGTAAATGGACTTTTTGTCTGCTTATTTATTCTTTTTTTTTGCTTATTTATTCTTTTCTTATATAATATAACCTGAACTCAGTTTCCCCTCCCTCCCACTTCCAGCACTCATTCTCCCTCTCCCCAGATTCACTGCTTCTTCGTTACCCTTCAGAAAAAGCATGCATCTAAGGGATATCAACCAAATATGGCAAACAAGATACGATAAGATTAGGCACACATCCTCATATCAATGCTGGATGGGGCAACCCAGCAGGGGGGAAAGGGTCCCAAGAGCAGTCAAAAGAGACAGAGACAGTCTCCACTTCCACTGTTGGGAGTCACACAAGAACATCAAACTACATGACCATAAGGTATATGAAGAACACCAATCTAGGACCAATACAGAATATGTGTTTGTTGCCCCTAAGCCCATGGGACCCGATTAGTTGACTCTGGGAGTCATGTTCTCTTGGTATCCTCAACCCCTGTGACTCTTACAATCCTTCCTTCCCATCTTCTGTGTGGTTCCCCTGGCTCTGCCTAGTTCTTGGCTGTAGGTCTCTTCTGCTCCCATCAGCTGCCTGAGGGAAACTGATGAAGACTGGACTAGGCACTGATCTATGAGTATAGCAGAACATCATTAGGAATCATTTCATTGTCTCTTTCTTTCTTTCTTTTTTTTTTCAACGTGCAGTTGTAGCTACTTCAGAGAAATGGCTCATCCATTAAGGCTAGGCTCACAACCAAAAATATAAGTGTCTTCTGAATTTAATCCCCAGGGTTATGCAAAAAAAAAAAAAAAAAAGGAAACATGCTGTAATCACAGTACTGAGTACGTAGAGACAGGATCATTCCTGGGCTGTCTGACCAGCCACTTTAGCCTAATCATGGTGTTCCAGGACAAATGGCCATTGGAATACAACTATGTCTCATAAAAACAAGATAGTGGTAGTACCTGAGGAGTATGCACACATTTACACACATATGTAAACACATTAAGCACACGTAAATACATACACAAATAAGGTCAATATTGGGTTTAGGATTTGATTTCTCAATCACTCCCTATGTATTTAACAGCTTCTCATTTGTAAGTCTTTTTCTACTGGGACATTTCACTGTAGACCTTTGTCCTGTTTCCCCTCTCGTCATCAGGCAGCACAGTACAACTCGACTGTACCGAGTCTCTGTCCCTGCATGAACCCCTCCTGTGTATCTTATGTGTAAATGCATTATAAGAGTATTTCTAACATTCCAAGAGACTGGATCCTTTGTTGGACCTCATAGCAAATTTAACAATACACCTTGAGGTCCCTTAAGTCTCAAGAGTGTTATCCTACTGTGTGATCAGCCTGTTTGTTTAGCCTGTCTTTGAAAGAACAACGGAACAGCCAACCATATAAGCCTTGGATTCCTTGTGTAATCCTATACAACCTAAGCTAATATTGCTGTAATCCTAAATCTACTCGTCTGTGTCCTGACCCAAGATAAATGCATGTTTGTTTTATGTGTAACATTAATTATTTGATTTAAACAGCAAATACAGATAAAAAACAAAGTTATAAAGCAAATATACTCTAAAAATATTGGATACAGCTTGTTCTAATCTGATAAGTCTGTTTGTAGTGATGTTTGAAGTGATGTTTGTTATCTAGGTCACTTGGGATCAGTTGGAGTCAGTGACTTTATCACTTGTGAAACTCTATTGATGATTTCTGTAAATTATCTTTCATTCCTCCCCCAGGTGATGCTTTCTTTAGGGACAGACACAGACAGACAGAGACAGATTTTTAAGACAGCATTCAGGCTTGCACAGATTCAGATTCATATAATAGAAAGACAGGGCCCACTGAAAATTCAGAGAGAACCAGGAGAGAATCCGAAGCTGTGCTTGCTCTCGGTCAGATGACACCAAGGGGAAGTGCTTTGATTTCTGCACTGAACCTTACACGAACACATTATTGATGACTCTGGTTTATTATTAGTGCTTTTATTTCAATTGTATTTTTATCTGAAATGTGTGAGACCTTGTGAGTAATTTATGACATATTATATCTTCACACTTGGTGTGTGTGTATGTACATGCGTGTATGTGTGTGTATATGTGTGTGCATGTGTTCACATGCATGCTCATGTGTGTGTGCGTGCATGCATGTGTGTGTGTGTGTGTTTGTTGTGTGTGTGTAGTTGTCAGCAGAAGCTAAGGCACTGGATTCTCCTACAACTGGAGTTACAGTGGATGTAAACCACCCAGTATTGGTGCTGGGAACCTTGGTCCTCTGCAGCAGAGCAGTGTGCATTTTAAGCACTGAGCTGTCTCTCCAGTAACTCTACCCCTTTTAACATGGGTTCTGAGGCTTGAATCCAGGCTCTGTGCACGTGAGACAAACACTTTACCAACTGAGTTACCTCCCCAGTTCTGTTATTTACTCTCTGAAACGGGATCGTATGTAACCCACAGTTCTGTTATTTACTCTCTGAAACGGGATCGTATGTAACCCAGGCTGTTTTCTAACTTGCTAGGCAGCCCACGATGACTTTTGAACTTCGGATATACTTGTGTCTGCTTCTCCAGTGCTGGGATACACCGTGTGGTACTGTGCTTCATTATGTAGTGCTAGGTTGTGAACCAGGGCCCTCAAGCGTGCTATGAAAACACTGTGCAACTGAGCTGCATCCCCAGCCCGGTGCTAATGTTTGTAAAAGTCACCCTGTGGCTATCCCTGCCACTGAAGCTCCATGCGCATTAGCCCTGTGTCCCTCACCAGGTGGTTCTCATCCTACTTCTGTCTCTGTGGACTATACCTCGCAGAATTTGTTTTGGCAAGCTGTTCCCGAGAGGTTAATAAAAACTCAGAGACAGAAGTTGTGGCTCAATGTGAAGATCCAAGTAACAAAGCACTCAGCCATTGGCTCTTACCTCGAACTCAGTCTAAAATGGCGGTCCTGCCTCCAGAAAGCTCAGAATGAGATTGTGTTTAAAATTGTCTCCTCTCCAGGGCTGTGATTAAAGGCCTGCGCCACCTGGTTTCTATGGCAATTAGTGTGGCTACTGGGATTAAAGGTGTGTGTTACTGCCTGCTCTGTAAGGCTGACCAGTGGGTTTGTTTTACTTTCTGATCTTCAGGAAAGCTTTATTTATTAAAACACAAATGAAATGCCACTACTGGTTAACTCCTTTCTCTTTTCTGTCCCCAATGCTCCTCAGTCTCTGCTCCTGTCCAGGCCTCCCTCTCCTGTGAATCACACAGGCTCTGTGTTCACAGTCTGTAAAGAAGCTCACACTCTTCCCTACTTTTCTAGGTTAACTATACACTGCTACTATTGGTCAGTTTAGGCAGAAGGTTGTTTGGGTCGAGGTGTGACCAGCTGAGGACTAAAAATATTGTACTGAGGGCCTGCTCAATACCTCTGTCATGTTTCTATTTATTCATCTCAACAGGAATATCTGTCTATCTCTGAGAGTTAAAAAAGAAATAGACTGTGACCTCTCCAGCACACATAGGCACAAACCAAATGTCCTAGATTGTCTTTTTCTACAAAATCGAAAGAATAAATAACTAGAATGAAACCTAGGCCGATACTTTCTCATTCTCATTCCTGAAATGTGTGAGATGATGTGTAGAAGATTTAGACCTCAGAAAATGGAAGCACCTGACATGACGGAGTGCTTCCTGCATGTGCCAAACCAATCAGTTGTGAGTGCTGCTTACAGAAGCAGTTGGCATAAGCTTGAGTACAAACTAGGAATGATGACAGCTACCATGTCACTTGTATGGCTGAAGAGTTTACAAAAGGTTCTTCTTCATTTGTGTCTCTCCATGCTTGTAAGTATAGTAGTTCTGAAGAGAGAGAGGTAAAGGGGAAGACAATTAGGAGTGAGCAAGACAGGAAGAAGGCAGAGAGGAAAAAGAGAAAGAGAAATATTGGAAAGGTGTGGAGGGTAAAGTTTTCAGTATATGCTTGCTCGTGTCAGGCTGTATTTGGACTCCATTTCTCCTCTCTGCATCCCCAAACACTACAGTTAGATATTTTAAAAAATAGAATTATAAAAACTAAAATTATTACTATTATTTGTTATTTTTACAGAGTGCTAAAACAGACTTCACCAGAGCCTCTCTTCATTCCAAATTATATACCCTACCATACTGTTCTAGTTCTGGTTCCAGAGGAACCTAGAAAGCTTGAACAGCCTTTTAATGAAGGACTTTTCTGCTCAATGGTGAAATGGTTTCCTAGTGTAGCTGTTGAGCTGCTCCACTGTGAAGCTGGGTGTGTATAAGACAGAAAAATGGAAATGTGCATGCATCAGCAATCTGTATTAGAAGTGGGAAATGAATGCTGACAAAATTTTAGTGATAATTTAGGGTATGTTGGAATTTCAAATGCTTTAGATTGAGGTATAGAAGTAAGACTAAGTATTTCTAGAAGGTACCCTCTGCTCATCAATCATATTACAATCAGTTGTACTCAAAACCTACACCAAGTAGCCTTGTGTTTCCTCTGTGTCTCCATCTAGTGTGCTGAGTATTTGAGCTTCACTCTCTCTGATCCTTATTTATGTGGACATCATTAATATCACTATCCTAAGAAGCTTCTATTTTTCCTGTAGCTGATAATAAGGTCCATGAGAAATTAGGGAAAGACCATTAACAAATACAAGGTTATATCCATGAATTAAAATGATTTTGATGCACTCTACCTTGATTTATCTCTTCTGAATGACATTTTTAAATTGTATAACTCAGAAGCATCATTCATACCAAAGACAATAGGATCTTAAATGTATCCTAGTTAAAAACTGTGTTTCTTCATTTGTAGTGACTCAGAAGTATGTTATAAAATTAATGTGTACACATTATACATGTGTATTTGTTAAGCTAATTTATTTTGTTAAGAATGCTAATTTGGAGTGGGAATATGAAAAAAATAAACATAGTTGTCTTTCAGATGTAAGCTCCTTTGGGTTGCATTTCAAAAGGCTGCGTTTGTTTTTTTTTTTTTTTTTTTTTTTTTGTTCATTGAGGTATGCTTAATCTATAATAAACTGAACTACTTGAAAGTCATTTTGCCTGTATATGTATTTGTGTCATTCACCCATGTGTGTGTATATGTTCACGGGTGCATAGCAGACATCTGTGAAGGAAAGAGGTTGATACTGGGTGTCCTCTTCCATAACTTCCCATTTTGTATATTGAGACAGGTTCTCTTGCTGAATTTGTTGCTTCCCATTTTGATTAGTCTAGTAGGCTAATGTGCTTGACAATTTCCTGCCCTTGCTCCCTGAATGTTGGAATTACACACTTATTATCAAACTTTCTCATTTTTTAAGTGGATTCTGTGGATTTGAAGTCTATTTTCACACTTGCACAGCAAACATTATACACTGGTCCATGTCCCCAGTCTTCCATAGGCGTTTCATGTGTGCACTCTGATGAGTTTGGATGAGGGTTTACGCCCTCAGAGCTATTAGTTCAATCTATTCCATAAAAAGAATTGTTTCCCTAAATTTTCCTTTATTCTCTTATAAAATGTTATTTGCTATTAGTATTTTGCAATGTAAAGTATTTAGAATAAAATCAACATAAGATCTATATCCTAGCAACCATTTAAACATATGGTACTGTTAACTGTAAGGACCAGGATACACAGTGGATCTCTAGGGGTTAGTTGTCTTGCATAACTGACACTTTTTGCCCTCTGACTCAAATATCTCCACTTGTTCCTAAGCTTGTCCCTCATCTCCTAAGCGCCTACAAGTCAGCATTCTAGTTTTCAGTTTTATGGCTCAACTAATTTATATCTTGTGGTGTCACATAGGACTTCTATATCTGACTCATTTCAATACCCCAACGTCATCGAGAGATACACATGTTGCTGCAGACAGCAAGATGTCCTTCTTCACAAGGCTGAAGGTATTCTACCACATGTGTGTAGCATCTTTTCGTTCCTGATTATTCACTGATAGACATTTGACTTGCTCCCCTATCTCTCGGCACCTGTGTACAATGTGGCAGTGTTCCCTGAAGTGTGGGTACCTCCAAATTCTGGTATTAGGTCCTTCAGATACACACTCTTGGTTTTATGGCAATTATACTTTTAACTTTTGGGGCTCCCAAATACCATCTTCATCTAAATGGCAGTATTAGTTAAAGTTTTTATCAAGTGAGTACAAGGATTTCTGTATTACCATCACACGTATTTACAGGTTTCATCATACTAACACATATGAGAAAGTTACTCATGCAATGTTACAGTATCCCCCATACCCAAAGCAGAAAGCCACCTGCATTGGGTTTTCCTCTGTGTCATTTGTCTTTACCTTGTATGTTGTATATATTCTTTCTTTATTTGTCTATTTGTTTATATGACCATTCATGAGAAAATAAGGTTTTATAATCCACACATTTCTGAAGAGAAGCTATCCTAGCAGAGTAAGTCTTCATAATAACAAAGAATAACAGAGAAGAAGGAACATTGGCAGAGTAGTAGATTCAAACACATGTAGAGATGGACTTCTGGCAATAGTCATTACTAAAGAACACCCAAGTATCTATCTAGTGTAATGAGTCCACTTGAACCATATGACTGTGAATAGAAAGTATAATCATTTTAGAATTTGCTTATGCTTTTTCTTTTCTAGTAAGAAATGAAAATAGTCAAGCTATTTTGCAAGTATATATGTATATATATTGCATAATATATACATATATACAAAATACTTACATATATATTGAAATTTTCACACATGTATAAAATGTGTGTTCTTACAACACTTGCCACAACACCATACCATCATATCTCTCTTCCAACTTCATGCCCACCTTTTTTAGTTTAATATATTTTTAAAATCCACTCTGTAAAACTAGTTGTATACATATATCTGAGTGTGTGATGGTATTTTGGTGTCATTTCATCTTCTATCCCACCATTCACTAATATATGAGTATTAATTATATGTAGTTAAATTAGAACCATTTTGCATTCATGTGTATATTACTATCTGTATTACCATAATATGTCACATACAATAGAGACATGTCCATCATACATAGAATATACAGGTCTCAAACAAGGTCCTATGAATCTATGATCCCTGATCAGTCACAAGGAACTTCTTTTCCTATCACTGTTCTTTGTTTGTTCAGTCACTAAGAATCAGACAATATTTGCCACTTACTTGATGGACTTCATTTTTTTCTATGATGTCTTACAATTATTGTTCCATTACTGTAAGAAATACCTTAATTGATAATTATTTCGGAATAATTAATTTCATTGGGACTTGAGAGGAAAGAACAAAGATATGATTGTATTTTTCTGATGTTGGAAGGCAACCATTAAAGATTAGTCTATGATTTTCTCTTCACTGACAGAGAAATGAGAATCATGCCATTGACTTAGCTAGCAGTCTGGAAGAGATTTCTGTTGGCAATGGCAGTCTTGGAACCCTCGTATCTTTAGACATGGATGTAGATACAAGGAGGAGTATAGTCAAGCCTAGAGACATAAATGTTACATGCATGAAAACTGAATATGTTTCCAAAAGATAACCAAAAAGATATTAACATTTAATTGCATAACTCTCCGCTTTTCCTCAAGTTTAGACACTACTTCTGTCACTTAGTTTTCACTCTGATCTTACCATATAGAGAAGACTTCAATGGTATATTAAATATAAAATTGGTACCTCAGATATTGGACATGCAGCTTTTCCCAAGCTTAATGGAAAAAATATAATTTTTTCTCTAGAGCAGTATTTTAGTATTTGTTTTGATGTAACTTTTTCCAGGTGGATAAGCTGACAATTTTTCAACTAGTCTCAGAACATTGTTTGCAATTGTGATGAGTCTACTTATCAAATGATAGTTGAAGGTATGTTGAAATGTTCCTAACTTATTAACAGATTAAGCACATAAGAAATGTTCTTTCATTCTATATCCAACTTTTGAACAACCAGCATGAAATCTGGTAGGCATTATTTATGATCAGGTTTAGAACAAACACGATACAAATGTATATTCTGTACAACTAATGCAATGATAATCTAACATTTTTATACTCTACAGGTTTGGCATTAACTATGGACAGCAGTTTCATTAATTGTAGTTTTTCTTGTAAACAATGTTGCATAGTTACTTTCTTAAACCTAATAAAGACAAAAATTTGAACTAAAACAATTTGACTCAATATTCAACTGATCTGAGAAGAGTCTTCGCTCTTTCCACCTCATCACACAGATAATCCTTATCTGGTTTGCCCAATAAAATAATCCACGGGTTTGAAGTTCACCTGGCACAAGGATTTTAAAGAAATGTTCATGGGGTGAACACAAATCTCTAGGCTGTGCATTCATGGGAATTACTTTCCAATCTATACCAACTTTTGACATTAAATTGAGTATTTCCTAGTTAGCTGTTTTTTACTGAACTGAACAGTATTAATGATGGCTTAGAAGCACATAAAATAAAGCACTTTCTTTATTTTAACAAGCACAAAGCTCTTGATCTTTCGATTACTTATAAAGTGTAGGTGGTTTCTTACTTGTATTTTTTTTCCTAACATACTGAATATTATATAAACATCTTAATATATATAATAATTTCTGACTGAATTATCTTGGATATTATTAGCATTTCTGGATACAAGGATGTAAGTATTTTACATGGCTATATACTTTGTGATGCTTATTTTTATAACAGCAAGGCTTCATGTAGATTTCTTTTCCTCCTGTAGTGTGATGGTTAAAAGCACACCAGGGCTTCCAGCCTTGCTCTAGAATTTAGTTTTCAAGATGCTGCTTTTGATCAGGATTTTTAAATCTCAGTCTCAATTTTCTTATTTCAAAGTGAAGACGACAATGGTACTCTACTGAGTGCTATGAGAAGTGGTATATGGATTCATGCAGTAATGTACAGAATTTAGAACATTCTTGGTGTTGTGTCGCAAGGCTGAGTTTACTTAGTAAAGGTCAACTTAAATCCATAAGGTAATAACTATCACCTTCCCTTTTCCATCTTACTATATGCTTCTGATAACCAGGCCTTGAGGATTTGCTATATTGATGGAAAATCAATAGATCCTCTTATTCTATGTTCTACCTTGTTTAACTTGATTTGACTAAGTCTTCAAACAATCTAAGAAGAGTCTCTGCTCTTTCCACCTCATCACACAGGGAGTGTCTTTACCTATTTTGTTCATTAAAATAATCCAAGTGCTTGGAAGTTTGTCTGGTGTGAGGATTTAAAAAAAAGTTTGTTAATTAAATATGAATTTATGCATTAAGCATCTTCCTTTAATTCCAAAGATACTGTTCTAGTCCAATAAAAAGCAAAGAAGTAAATGATGAGTCATAAGACTAACTCATCTATTCTGGTCTGATGTCAGACATCCTGGGGCTTGCATGCAAACCTGCTCTTTCAGATTACGTGCTGGCGCTAAACCAGTCCACTCTTGGCATCAGTATCTCCCAACCCCTGGGGTACCTCCGTCTCAGCTGCTGCTTTTGTTTATTTCTCCCTTTCTGTTTATTTTAATTACCTTGGCTGCCTTGGCAATTGCCAGAAGAAGAGTATGAGAGACAATGCAGAGAACATTATGCAACACAGGAGGTCAAAAACGACTTGGTGCATGAAGATCATTTAACAAAGAAAATCAACCTGAAAAGCAGGGTTTGTGATCTGCTCAAAGAGGTTAAAACTCTAATATTTTAAACTTCCTTAAACTTTCAATGAAAACTTTATCTTTTAAAATAAGGAGGTAATGGGTGTTCTCCAAGGCAAATGATGTAGAAAGATATACAGAAGACAAGAAGACATGCTTCTTAAACGCTAATGTCTTTAATCGAACAATACATGCGCAAGAAGAAAGTATGGAACACTACGGAATATGCTTTAATCAAATGAATATTTACATAAAAGACAATGGTGTTCTCACCCATGTCTCCTTCTTTTGTTTTCATTAAGAGGTTAAACCTTTTTATTACTGTTTCTTTGGTTGTTATTTCAAAAACACATAATAATAACTGTAGTCATCAATTATTTTAACATACTAATTCTTAATCAATCTGTTGCAGATCAATTGTGAAAGATGAATATTATCTCTTTTACATGATCTCTTCTGACCTTTCCACTTCCTTCTATTTTTGGTCATTTATATTGCTTTGCTCTTTTGTTTTCCTATTATTAAAAATAGGCTTTTCTCATATAATATATCCTGATTATGGTTTTCTCTCCCTCCAGTTCTTTCCCACTTCCCCTCATATCTGGATTTATTTTCTTTCTCTTTCTCATTAGAAGACAAATAGGCTTCTAAGGGCTAACAGTTCAATATAACAAGACGATTCAAAAATTAACCCATTGAAATTAGACAAAGCAAACAGAAGAAAATAGCCCAAGAGAAGGTACCAGAAATGGAGACTCACTTATTCACACACTCACAAGTCTCATAAATACACTAAGCTGGAATTTATAGTATATACACAGAAGATGTGGTACTGATCCTGTGTAGGTCCTGGCCTTGTTGTTTCGGTATCTGTGAGTTCATGTGAGCGTTGCTCACAAGTAAACTTTGCTCATGCTGGTTTCGGGGGGCTTGTTTTCTTGATGTCTTTCATCCCCTCTGGATGAAAAATTCTTTTTTTTCCTCCCTTTTGAAGGGTTCCTTTGAATGTTGGGAGGGAATTGAGGAACACAACCTATTTAGAGATGTATATTCCACTCTCTGTGTAATGGCCATCTGTAGCTCTCTGTATTGTTCCCATCCTCTGCAGGAGGAAGCTTCTCTGATGATGCCGGGCAAGGAACTGATATATAAGTATAGCAATGTCATTAAAAGTCATTTTATTGTTACTTTTTTGTTTGTTTTAGGACAGTAGTATTTGTTTACCTTTTAATCTAAGCTCTTACTTAATCCAGTTTTTCCTTGTGTGGTCACATTAATGATTTCTTAAATCCTCACTGCACAGAAGTAAGGTGCTTCTCTTCTGTTACCTACTTTTCTCTCCCTCTTTTCGCCTCCCTTCTCTTCTTCTCTACCCCTCTCCTTTCCTCTTCTTTCCCTCTCTTTTTCCTTCCTTTGAAGCTGTTCCCCTTTAGCCATTTATAGTGTGTTTGTGTACATGTTTAAAGTGGAAGAGGTTTAAATGCCAACATTTCAGTCTTCTCTTCATCTCTACATGTGTGCTGAATGATTTAAGATAGTGTACAATAGGTGAACATGTTTATGGTTTCACTGTCACATGATGGCAGTTTTCAGTCGTACTTCTCTCCCTCTAACACTGGCACAGACCTGAGGTGAGTTCTGGGGTCTTGCTATGCAGAGAAGCAACCATTACTACTACTGCTTCTTCAGAGTAGGGTACAAGCAGTGCCATCACCACTACTCCACTTCTTATGGAAGAACTACAGTAGTTCTTATGGAATAAAAGAAAAGTAATGATAAAATAAAGTAAATTTAAAACAAATAAACCAGAATTGGACAAACAAAACAAACAAACAAACAAACAAAAAAAAAAAACAAAACCCAAAAAAGCACAGGTAACACATACAGACATAAAGAAATACACATGCACAAAATATCTCCTAAAAACACAAATTAGGGAACCATGATATATAAACAAAAAACATGTGGGGTAGGAAAGAAAGAAAATATTGCCCAGACAAAACATTATAAGAAAAAATGTCCTTTATAATATACCTTGATGTCAGGTTTCTGTTGGCTACTGACTGATGGGCATAGGGACGCCTTCAGAGTGATTTGTGTACTTAGTGAGAGACTGTTAGAGAAAACTAATTTTTATTTGTGCAGTTGTAGATAGCTTCTATGTTAAGGTCAGGGCCTTTTGTCCACTTCTACTCCCAGTGTTGGGACCCCATAAGGCTCAGATCCTTGCGGGCCCTGTGAGTGCTGCCACAGTCTCTGAGGGGTTGTATATGGGTCTCTAGTTCTGTTGCATTTAGAAGGTTTGTTGCCTTGGTGTTCTCCATTTCATCTGGATCCTTCAATCCTTCCTTTTCTTCTCCTAACTTCCCTGAGCCATTTGATGGAAGGGATACCATTTGGGACTGAGTGTTCCAAAGCCTCTCACTCTTTTCACGCTGTCCAGTGGTAAGTCTCTTTGTTTATTCCCATCTACTTCAGGAAAAGGAATCGCTGATGATTTGCAAAGGAGGCTCTGATTCGTATTGTAGCAGACAGTCGCTAGAAGTCATTTTGCTGCTGTTTCTTTAGCAGAATTTTGTTTTCCCCCAGGTTACTGGCCTATATAGTCTCAGGGTTTTGGCCACCTGAGTAGTGTCTCAGATGGGTTCTACCTGATGGAATCGACCTTAAATCAAAGCAGATATTGGTTCATTACTCCCACACATTCAGTGTCACTCTTGCACTCGTACATCATGCATGCAAGTCACCATTGCACACTGAAGGGTTTGTGACTGGGTTGGTGTTCGCCTTCCTCCTTTGGTAGCATGCGGAGTATCTTACAAGACCATGAATAAATACTAGTCGGTAGGCTTGAAGGGTCTAGGTAGGCACCTTCACAATTTCTTCACACTCAAAAAATTGTGTAGGTGTGATCTCCAACAAAGGACCTTACCCTTTACCCTCAGTTTGTGGAGAGCAGCCAAAGCCTTGGCCATAGCCTGGGTTGCTTAGGAGTTTACAAGGTGCCCTTAGACTAACAACTAAATTAAGTGTAACTCATTTTCCAATAAGAAAGTTTCATTTGGTGGTGACTGGTGTCCAGTTGGGGCTCTGCCTTTCCCATCATTCGGTGATTCCATTCGGATCACCATCTGTCTATGTATTTTAGGAATCTTTCGCTGTGTTAGGGTTCCAAATGACCCTTCAAATGACCCTTAGTTTTTTTTTTTATTCAGCTATATATTTTTTTCTCCAATCCCCCCTTTCTCTCCCCTCTCCTTCTACTACTCATGTTTCCAGTTTACAAAGAAGATCTTGTCTTTTTTTACTTCCCATGTAGATTAGATCCATGTATGTCTCTCTTAGGGTCTTCTTTGTTGTCTAGGTTCTCTGAGATTGTAAATTATAGGCTGGTTTTCCCCTGCTTTTGACTAAGATCAGGTGTAGTATCTGTTCTTATCAGTTAAATAAAGCTTAGTTTTATTTGCCCCTTTTTATACTTCCTGTTAACTCCTTTTACCTTGGATTTTATCTGCTTAATTAGCTCTGTGTCTTGCATGGGTGATACTGAGTGAACCATGGCTGGCATCCCACCAATGTAAGGATTTTTCTTTCATTGACACTATGCTGATTTGTCTTCTTCCTTTTTTTATCCTTGATTAGGGTTGAATGATGCTTTACTCTATGTGTATAATATGTCTTTAAGGTATTTAATAATGTAATCTAGAACATTTAATAATGTTATGTTAGCAGAATGATGTTTGTAGTTTCTTTCCTATGTCTTATGTCCTACCTACTCTTGTCTTCTTGATCCTGTTAATAATGGCAGTCCTGGGGTCAGGATTTGTGTCTAGTAAGAATGTAGTTAGTTATTCCCATTATAGTTGTGCCAGACTATTGCATTCATAGGCTGTCTTTTGCAAGGATGATCTTATTGTAGCTTCAAGGCTCACAGATGGATAGGACTAACAATTAACTTCCTCCCTTAATAATTTGTATAACACCTTAAAGTATCATGCCAACCAACCAGTAGGAATGAAAGAAAGCTTTTATATCAATACTAGCTTAATTTTTTTTTATTCTGTGACTCAAGTATGTGGTTGTTCAGCAATAGATTCTTATTACCAAGTTCTATAGCGAAAAGAGGAGGAATTGCAAAGACCTATGATGTTGGATGTTGAGGAGAGAGTGTGTTCTATGCAATTCTTTTACCAATATCTCCAAAAGAACTAATACATTACTGCCATTGGGGTTTTCATTCGACAGCAAATAATGCCTTATAGAAACATCGCCATCTCTCTATTTTTTAAATTTTTTATTGATTTTTATTGAGTTCTACATTTTTCTCTGCTGCCTTGCCTGCCTCTCCCCTGCCCTCTTCAGCCCTCCCCCAAGGTCCTCATGCTCCCAATTTACTCAGGAGATCTTGTCTTTTTCTATTTCCCATGTAGATTAGATCTATGTAAGTCTCTTTTAGTGTCCTCATTGTTGCCTAAGTTCTTTGGGGTTGTGATTTATAGGCTGGTTTTTTTTGCTTTATGTTTAATGATCACTTATAGATGAGTATATGTGATAATTAATTGTCTTTCTGTTTCAAGGACATGTGCTCAACTATGTTCATGGCAGCATTGTTTGTCATAGCCAGAACCTGGAAACAACCTAAATGCCCCTTGATTGAAGAATGGAGGAGTAAAATGTGGTACATTTACACAATGGAGTACTACACATCAGAAAAAAATAACAATGTCTGGAATGTTGCAGGAAAATGGATAAAGCCACCTCTCTATTATAGGGTGGGCACACACACACACACACACACACACACACACACACACACACAGGAAGAGGAGCTTCTTGTTTGACCCAGCCATCCAGAACTGAAATAATCACACAGAAACTATATTATTTATATCACTACTTGGTCCATTAGCTCTAGCTTCTTATTGGCTAACTCTTATATATTAATTTAACCCATCTCCATTAATCTGTGTATCACCATGTGGCTGTGGCTTACTGGCTAAAGTTCCAGTGTCCGTCTCCAGCAAAGCGACATGGCTTCTCCTTGAGTCCATCTCCTTTTTCCAGCATTCAGCTTAGTTTTCCTGGTCTACCTCTGTTCCCCTATAGTTCTGTTATAAGCCCAAAGCAGTTTATTCGCCAATGGTATTCACAGCATACAGAGGGAAATAACTCATCACACACACACACACACACACACACACACACACACACACGGAAGTTTATATAGTAGCAGGTTTCTGTGTGGGTTTTTCAAAGGGTTTAGGTGTTAATTATCCATTATTCCCAGCCTTCCCTCCTTTGTTACAAATTGAGTTCTATCTCCTTTATCTTGAATCCCTTCCCACAAGACATTAGTACTTTCCTAATGTCTGTGGGTGTATGAGTGTAAATATATGTATCAAATGATTCAAAGCTAGCATCCACCTATGAAAGAGAGAATTCAATATCAGTCTTTCTCAGAATATTTCCACCTCTATCTCTTTATCTGTGAATTTTATAATTTCATTTTTCTTCACTGATGAATGATATATCATTGTATAGTGTGTCATAATTTGTTATTCATCCATCACCTGGTAGACGTATAGGCTGCTTCCATTTCCTCTCTGTTGTGAAGAGAGCAGCAATAAACATGAATGAACATGTATCTCTAGTAGGATACAGTTTGTGGAATTTACGCCAAAGAGATGGTAGAGAGAGACCCGTGGTAGAGAAAATAGAGAGCAATTAGAGGGCAGAATATGGGCTGTGGCCTTTATTAAAATATATCATCTGCAAATAAGAAATTCTCAAAGAGTAAAATGTACATTTAATGCATATACTTATATTGTTTGTATACTAAACACCAAATAATTGTTAACTCTTTTTACCTTGGATTTTATCTACTTGATTAGTCCTGTGGCAAGCATGAATCATGGACGACATCCCATCATTATGGACATCTCACCGAGGCTATCCTGATTGTCCTTATTTAGTTTATTATTATTTGCCTTCATTCCCTGAGTTTGCTGCTGGAAATTAAGTGGATTTACACCTAGGCACTCTAAATATCATAAATTATGAAATAGTTGAATTATACATGAATAGAGACAAATTAAACCTGCTCTCACAATTCGTGTGCTGCTGGCTTCTGTCTCCACAACTGACTTCTAACAAGCAGAGTCCAGTGACTGAAGATGCCCTCAGAAGCTAAAGTGCTTATGCTAATGCAGCACACCTTGTGAAACTCCACTTCATTAAGCATCCATTAAAACCTCTGATCTCCTGCGAGCTTTTCCTCGGGGGTGATTTATGTTTCAGTTTCTGGTAGAGTCCTTGAGCTCTTGGTCTTTTTGTGTACATGTCTTACCTGCTAGCTCCCAAGTCAGGTTTCTAACATACAGAGCAACTCTAACAAATAAAGGATCGTTGACTGATCACCCACTGTTTCAAGACACGTGAAAGCTGGAATATGTTTAGCTTATTCTAAATCGTTTTCTTTTTAAATGTATAATTAACTTAATATCCTCAGTATCTTCTTTATTCATCCTCTGTGTGTAAAAGTACATATTCAAATTTTATATGGCTTCGTCAATTTCAGTCATGACAGTATCATGGAGTGCTTTTTATCAATTACACAGTGAGGTTGGAAACCATATTTTTATTTCAACACTCAGTATGTTTGCCATATTGAAATGATTCTAATATTCTCATTACACTCAATAAGTAGTTCTGATAATCTCCTAAGCCACAGTATTATAATCCTTTATTGTTACTTCTGAGTACAATTGAAAGAAAGCTATCCATTGATTAACTTCAAACCCTAGTTTTAGTGCCTCGAACTTGTCTCTGAAAATGTAAATGTAATTAACAAAACCAGTAAACTTAAAGAAATATAGTGCAAAAAAGAAAGGGAAAAATAGGGTTTAAAATGTATAATACAAAATAATTGAGAGATTATTGTTAAAATCTGTAGAGATATATTGTGCTTTTAATTATCATTTCAGCATTGCTCATCTGTCTTAGTTGAGTTATGATCCACTAACATTCTTACAGTAATGCTACTCACTTATTGATTTCATTAATTACTTTTATAGCACTGGGTTTAGAACCTTGACCTTAGAGGTAGATAGTAGTCAATGGATCTGCTATGTCCTACATCCCTAGATCATTTTGAAGATTTTATTTTAAGATATAATCTTTCTAAGATGTCTACTTTGACCTTCACGGGAATTCCTTGAATTCACAAGGTATCACTAGCTCATACTGCAACTCAAGCAGTCCACACATGTCAACTTTGTGAATAACGGAGAACAACACCTCTGTCACTAACCTGGTTCTTCAATATTATTGCTACAGTTTTTACAGTTTTCTGTTTTCAACTGGGACAATATTACTTCACCGAATGTTCACTAAGGTAGAGCTGAAGTACAACTGACTGTAGATTAAGGCAGAGTTGATGTATAAAAATTTACCTTAGAGATATGAAAACTGGTTCATATTTCCATCCTCTTTTCGTGTGTCATCTATACCTCTAGATTCCTATTTTTTATTTCTACATTTTTGAGCCATACTGTTTATATAAACTTATGAATGATAATTTTATTTCTGCATACAGTGTTTAATAATGATCACACCAGCATTTCAGTCTTGTATAAAACCCTTTTCTTTATGTTGGGACCATTCATTCAACTTTAGCAGCTTGAAAGGTACCAGCAATCATTGTAGATAGGGGTTGTTCCCACACTGTGGCATGAGAAGTTAGGGTATATTTCTCTCATGGTGAGTTTTACTCTTTGGAATTTCTTTAGACAGGTGATATTTTTCTCAGGACACATGTTTACTGTCACTCCCGAGATTCTCATCCACATTGCTTTTTACTGGTGTTCTTGATAAACAGGTTAAGAGTCATGCCTTTTCAATATCTTATTTTCTCCTGTCTTACCACCTCGTGATATATACTACCCTGATCATTTCTTTTTTGACACTCTGTCTTGCAAACCTATATGAATCTTATGAGAAGAAATGGTTTTCTATCTTGGTCAATATTGTATTTTTCTCACATAGCATAAGCAACATAACAGACCTTGTCAGATACTTATTTGCTGACCATGTAACTGAGAGTTTAATATCTATTACACACAAAAGTAATACTAAATGATTGGTATGCATTTGTGTCATTTAATATTCAGAGAATGTACTATATTCATAGTGTGGATAATCACGTAATATTTTCTACATTTAATAATGAGTTGAGAAAGCTTCCCGTATCATAGTCAGAAAGGAGGGCTTCTTACATGGGAATGAAATCAACAAAGGTGTATATTAAAATAGAAATCTTAATACTGGGTTCAACTTTGTTTTGGACCATTCAACTTATGAAAGACAACCTTATGAACATGTTATTTTTGGCTTATCATACTTCTTCATACTGTTTCTAGACTAGGTATTTTATAAGGCAGCAAATATTTATTATGCTTTCTAAGATGTAACAAAAACTGACACAAATATAACTAAAAATTAAATAAATATAGTTAAAATAAATAAAGCTAAACATTAAAAATATTTCTGTGAAATAGAATGACTTTGCATAGCCATCAGTTGTAAATTATTTTTTATTAATAAAAAATAAAAAATCATTGTCTTTTGAACTAATCTTTCTCAGTCTATAGCCCCCAAAGAGGTTAAGATTGGAGGATAAAAGAATGACGAACTAAACTTACTTTAAACGCTCAAGAAGAGCATTCCAGAGTTTATCTCATGCTGTATCACCGTTGCTCTGCGAAGGAACACCAGGCTCTGTTAATCACCAACTTCTCTATTTAGTGGCACCTTCCTCTCTTTATAATGATATATGGAACATAGAGAGGATGCTGTCCTCCAAAATGGGACCCAGAAATCAGTTTTCAGAGAGCTACCTTCTGTCCTAATGTGAGCCTGGGTTGTTTAGGGATCTCCACAGGATCCCCTTGGCCAACAACTCAACAAAATGCGACCCAGTCCCACCACTGGAAGCCTTGCCTGGCTGCAAAGAAGGCAATTTTAAACTGCATGTTCTCCATGACTAGGGGTCCTCACCAGGGCCACTGTCATCAACTCCAGGGAGTTTCTACCATACCACCTCGTCCCCCTCCCAGTGATCCCCAGTTCCAACTATCTCTCACTATACTTCCTCCTTCCACCTCCTGTCCCCACTTTCCTCAGTCCACCAGTAAGATCTATTCTATTTTTCCTTCCCAGGGAGATCCATATGTTGCAACTTGGGCCCCCTCTTCACCTAACTTCTCTGCATCTGTGGATTATAGCTTGACTATCATTTACTTAACAGCTAATTTCTACTTATAAGTCATGCAATTTGTATTTCTGGGTTTCACTTGTCTCGCTAAGGATATTTTTATATTTGTATCCATTTGCCTGCATATTTCATGATGTTATTCTTTTTTAATAGCTGAGTAATACTCTATTGGTTAAACATACCGCATATTTTTATCCACTCTTCATTTAAGAATTGTTTCATCTAAATTGTTTCCAGTTTTTGGATATTATGAATAAATCTGCATTGAATGTAGCTGAGCAAGTATCCTTTTGGTAGGATGGAGCATCCTTTGGGTACATATCCAAGAGGTAGATTGAATCTCAGGTTTCCTAGGAACCTCAATATTGATTTCCATAGTGGCTTTACAAGTTTGTACTCTGATGAGCATGGAAGGCATATTCCCCTTACTCCAAATCCTTACCAACATGAACTTTCACTTTTGTTAGAATGGTTAAGATCAATAATACACTGTGTTATTTTCTTTTAAACATCCCCCTAAGAGAATTTGAAGATGGTGACATAAACAAAGCTTTTTTATTAGGTTCAAACAGAGTTGTATAGAGCAGAACTGTTTATAGGCTCTCTTCAGATGTTTATTTCTTATCTTATCTGTATCCCACAGTGAATGACAATGACCTTAAAGTCATGGAGATAACATGGAAATAGTTCATTCATTGTGAACTCTATTATCTTCCCATGATTGCTTTTTTATCCTAATCTTTGTAACTGTTGCAACCTGCTGTGTATTTGTACTAAGGGTTTACTTAGACAGATAAGGGCCTCCATTAAAACCATCAAGAGTATCTGCTACAGTAGCAGAAGGCATCTGTTCGCTGTGGCTATCTGCTTGGCTTTTCTAGCATTAAGAACCAACACTAGGGTTTGTATTAGAAGGATTTGTTCAGGATGTTCTAGGTGAAGCTACTAAGGAACTGTTGGAGGATTAAAATAAAACCACGAGATTTATGAGTGTCTATTCTATTTCTGTTGTTTGTTTGTTTTTCCAATTTGACACAAACTAGAATCATTTGGATAGGAAACCTCAACTGAGAAAAGATTGGCCTATTGGAAAGTCTACCAGGCATTTCATTTTAATGCTTAATGATTGACATTTGGGATTTCCAGTTCAGTGTGATTGGTGATACACCTGGGTTGATGATCCTGGAAAATATAAAAGATCAAGCTGGTCAAACTACAGGGAGCAATCCAGTACACAGCATCTCTTCGTGGCCTCTGCTTCACTTCTTGCCCTGAGTCCCTGCCCTGAGTCCCTGCCCTGAATTCCTGCCCTGAGTCCATGCCATGAAGTCCTGCCCATGGTTTTTGCCCTGAGTTTATGCCTAGAGTTTTTGCCCTGAATTCCTGGCTTCAGTCTTTGGCTTGTGTCTCTGCCCTGAGCTTCTTCCCTGAAGTCCTGGCCTGGCTTCCTTCCCTGAGTCCATACCCTGAATTCCTGCCTTGAGTTCCTGCCATAAGCTCCTGCCATGACTTTTCTTCTTGATAGAAGACAACTGTTAGTCAAAATATCCCTTACCTTAGATGAGTTGTTTGGTCAGGGTGTTTTACCACAGTAACAGATACCCAATTAAAACAATTTTAGAAAAAGCTTTGTCGGGAGCAACTCCAGCATGATTCTGATTCATTTCTGGAAGGGTAGAGTCTTGTAGCTCCAATTATTAGTTGTTTTCTATGCATCTTTAACAGGGACCTAACAGAAATAATTTCTGGGTTCCTCAGTACAGAATAAGATAGTTCTACTGTGCTCAAAGACTAGACTCACATGTAAGGTATTAAAAATTTTAAATAGAAGTATGCTGCTGGTGAAAGCTGAAGTTGAAAGGCATCAGAATGGAGTAAAGAGATGGTAAAGTGGCGAGTGACCGCCACACAAAGTCTACAAAGTGGAATTACATGAAGATTTTTCCATATATTTTAGTTTCTTAGGAATGCATGGATAAGGACCAATTGAAGGGCTGAAAAAAACAAGGTATTTCATGTACATACAGCAGTTTTCCAGTAAGTAATTCCAAACTCAATATGAGGTAGGCCTTTGGTCCCTCTAAGACACCCTGCATTGTTGTTCTGGTTTCCTGTTGATGACAATCTTGGATGCTCTGTGATTTGTCATCTCTGTGAGTATTGTCACGTGGCTGCTGCCTTCATAGGTATCTCTGTCACTGCCTCTATCCCTTTAGTGCTGGGATTAAAGTCACATGACTCCCAAGTGCCTTGAGCACCTAGGTGTGTGTGCTATTTCTCTCTTTAGACAGATTCAGTCTTGTGTAGCCCAGGGTGGCCTTGAGTCCTGGGATTAAAGGTGTGTGCCACCACTGCTTGGCCTCGAGTGGTTTAGCTCTTATCTTCAGACAAACTTTATTTATTAAAACACAAAATATCACTACACATATACCCATGCTACTGTACATCAAACAGTGATGCTGGCATTGTGGAAATTATGGAAATCTTCATTTCCACAAGCTTATGATCTGCTACTCATCTACACAGAGGAGTCTGGCCTTGGTCTCTGACTCTCTTAACCTGTCTGTCATATTATTATAGACTCAAGACAACTTATATATTGTCTACTTTTAGAATCCAACATTTGCAAACCACAGTCTTCAGCTGCCATGCACCCCACCATTATTTATGGGGAAAAAAGGAACTAACACGTTTGCTTGCATTTTTTAATGGTTGGAAAAGTATACAGGAAACTACTACTTTGTAATAAGTGAAGATCATATTTAGTGTAAAAAGATAAGGAAAGGAAACTGTAAACTGAGTGAAGAGAGCCATAAAGGAGTGAGATGACTCAGCTATCAGAAAATATAACATTTCCTACCTACCAAGCCAAATTCTTTCAAAGGAACCAGAGAAAAACACCTCCTCTTCTCTCATGGTCATCAGATCTGCCTCTGTATGCAGCTATAGCTGGAAGTTCACCTTCAAAAAGGTACAAAGAAGTCAGTTTCAGCTTAATGTTTGGATGTGGGTCTCTGCATCTGAAGTGAGGGAGGAAAGACTGTAGACACCTGGGGGGTGTGGTCAAGAACATCACAAGAAATCCCACAGAATCGCAGAATCAACTAACCTGGACTCCGAGTCTGAACCAACCATCAAGGAGCCTGCATGGGACCCACCTAGGTCCTATACATGGGGGTGACAGTTGTGCAGCTTGGTTTGTTTGTGGGGCCCCTAGCAGTGGGACCAGGATCTGTCTGTGGTGCATGAGCTGGCTTCTTAGAACNTATGTAGCTTGTACCTTTGAAACTCCTAGCGGTGGGAGCAGGGACTGTCTCTAATGCTTTGGCTGCCTATTGCTTCATACTGGGTTACCTGTTACCTGGCCCAGCCTTAAAATAAGGGGAAGTACTTAGTCTTACTGCAACTTGATATGACAGGCTTTGATGATACCCTTGGGGGGCCTGCCCCTTTTTCAAGAGAAACACAGGAGAAGTGAACTGTTGAGGGCAGTAGAGAGGAACTGGGGAAAGGGAATCAAAGGAGAGGAAGAAGAGGAAACTGCAATCAGGATGTAAAATCAAGAAAAAAATCTTAGTTTTAGGCTTAGAATTGACTGTGCAGACAACACAGCCTGTGGACTAGAACAAGCGAAAAATGACTCTTACCAAAGACAGAAATTTCTGCAGAAACAACAAAAAAGCAACATAAGATGACAGCCTAAATTAGGCATAATTTTCATGCTGAAATTCACATCACCTGATGGTGTACTTAAAATTCTAGCCTCTGCTTTAACAAGAATGAAGACAAGAAAAAGACCCTGAAAATATTGGGTGCATTATGTATGTATATCTGTATTAGATTCAGAAATCCTAGCTAATATGAGAAAACCATATCATTTCAAGAATTCATGGAAATTTGCTTCGAATTTTTGAAAATTGGTTTGAGGATATGGTTCACCTGGTAGAATGCTTTCTTGGCTTGCAGGAAGCCCTGGAGCACCTCTCTGGAACAATATAAACAGGCATGGAAGTAGACTCCTATAGTTCTGGTACCTGGAAGGTTGGGATGGGAAGATCCCAAGTTCAAATACTTGGTAAAAGAATGAATTGGAGGCTAGGCTGGGATAATTGCAAGAGACAATTTTTCTAAAATGAAAAAGAGAAAAAAAATTCACTCCCAATTCCTTAAGCATTCCTTACTAAGTATCTGCATTAAGTCCCCAGTGTGTTGTGTAAAGTCTCTGAACTGCTGGGACACTGTAATCATCCACATTTTGTAGAAGATGCTGAGATACACAAATTTTATTACTAGTATAACACTGGAGATTGAGTGAAGCACAGGTCTGCTCTGTCGGGTAATTAAAGGGGAAGGCATGACTGAGAGTGATTGGAGGCAGATAATGATGGACACATGGGCGGTTAGGAGATACTGTGAGGAAATGCTCGGCTTCCCCCTTGGCTCCCCTGGCTCTGAGCATCAGTCGCTGTTATGCAGCAAACCTTCAACACTTGCTTAGTTTCTTCCTCCCCTCACTAACAGAGATCGCTAAAACTCATCTTCCATTATGGAAAAGCTTTGTCCTGGGGCTTTTGTAAATGGATCCTTTGGTAGATCTAATTAAAAGGAGGGAATGCACAAGGGAGACACAGACGATCTACTTCAGCCTGCTACCATCACTTGGCAGCTTTATTATTTTTTGTGTGCGTGTGTGAGAAAAAATTTTAGCAATTATAAAACTTGAATGTGCAATTACTAGGTGTCACAGGCCTTGTTGTTGCTCGCAAGGCCTCTTTCAAATGTAAATATAGCATGTACATATCTGCACACAAAGGACTTTTTCATCTGCCATTGGAAATGAGGAACTGCCTGAGCTCTGCTGTACGCTGAGCAAGAAAGAAAAAGGGGCCCTGCTCCTTACAATGGGGTGACAGGAAATGTCTCTGTGGAAGTGGAATGACATGATGCCTTCAAAACACCTTTCATGTTTATGTTCCTCTCCTGTACTCTCTCAAATTAAAAAGCCCAACAGACAATGCCAGCCCCTTGCTCCTGTTAACACCACCATCCACTGGAGGCCTCCTGCCTGATGAAGGGTCTGATGTCCTCTACTGTCTGTAAGGAATGTCGACAAGCTGGGATATTCACTGTGCACTTCTTGCTCTGCATAAGTAATGAAGATATCTTGGTAAAGAGATGAATGGTGTGACCTTTTGAGGGTTTATTTCTTTCGATTCATGACAGGAACTTTAATTTTTTTTTTTTTTTTGGTTATCATCAATGGCTTCATGCAACAGGCAGCGAATAAAGAAAAAGAATATACTTTTCTCCCTTGCAGTTGTGGGCGCCAGCTTCCTTGCAGGCATGCTCAAGCTTTGAGCCACAGGCCATATGCACCCCAGGCAACTATCAATATAGCACAACACAAACTTATAAATTTACTCAAAGCACTATATTTTCTTTGTGCTCTTTGTTTTTATAATTTGTGAATCTCGAATATGGGCTTCATAACTAAAAAAGTTGTGTCCTGATGATATATCACTCATTGAAAAGTTCTGAGGAATCCAACCTCGCAGCTTATCTTTAAGTTCACCCTTGCAGTCACGCACAGAGAGGAAGTCATTGCTGTGGGCAGCCCCAGGAAACCAGTCTGGCTTGTCAGCTACGCCAGCTACAGTAAACATGTTCCAGGGTCATTTGAGATGAGTGTCTAAGATGCATTGTATTTTCTGGTTCTTCTTTCATGGACATCTGCTAACATAGATGCCATGCAGGTTACAGATGTGTGAGCACGGTCATGCTGAGAAGAAGGCCAGAGACATCACCTAGAGGAACCTTAAGAAATAACTAGCTGATGGTACTTCAGCCCATTTTAGACAAGGTTAAAAACAGAAAAGAAAAAAAAAAACACACTTGTGAAAACTAATATAATACTTTACTGATACAATAAAAATAGTTGCATAGGTCAGCAAACTCAGGCATTTAACAGATGTTATACTAATTTGGTGGGAAAGCAAATATGTTCATACACACATACACAGACACACACGCGCACATACACACATATACATACACATATAGCTGGTGAGTTGGTGAAGGTAACACTTAAATCACTTTGCCCTCCATAAAGTAGGCGGGCCTCATTTAATTTGATCAAGGCCTTAAAGAAAACAACAACCTGGCAAACAGCTGACTGCTGGAGTGGGGGCAGGGCATTCCTTCCATAAGAAAACCCTCTGAATGCCAGCCTGCCAGCCTGTCTGCAGGTTTTAAACTGACTGGACTTAGCACCTCATTTTGTCACACATCATCTCCTGACACCTGCTATCACCTTACCCCAAACCGCACAGGAAGCTCTCTTCCCTGTAGCTGCAGACAAACAAAGGCACAGCTCACTGCAGCTCCCAGCCTGCTGCTCCAATGCAGCTCCAGGGAAACAGGCAGCCAGCACATGTCCAGGCTCAGCATAGCAGAAACCCTACAATGGGGAGGAGTGGCAGGGAAGCTGCCCTTTGTACTGCACAGTGGAAGCATAGCACCTGAAGGAGGGAGCCCTTCATCCCTTTCCCAGCTTGTCTGTGCAACTGGGGCTGCTGATGGGAAGAATCGAGTCGGGAAAATCAGTAACAGTTGTCGCTGGCCCACAGTTAACTGCTAAATCGGAGTAGTTTTCTAACTGACCCTGCTCACAGCTCTGCAACACAGTGCCCTCCAGACGGAAGGACAGGTGATACCACAACAAGACCTTTGTGTGTCACAAATAGAGACAACTTCACAGGGCCTGTCCTAATCTGCAGGGTGTCTGGTGAGGTACAACACAGGAGACATCTCCTAGTACCCAGCTAGGCTCTATGCATTTGTCTATGCACTTGCATCTGTGAGGACATTTAGTTTATAGACAAGGCAAGGTAAATGATTAACAATAGCTTAGCTGGTAACAAAATAAAAACATTAGCCATAGAAGAAGGAATAAAAACCCTGGGTTCAGGCACAGAAATATTTTTAGCAAATCATAGAGTAAAATTTCCCACATCTAAAGAAAGAGATACCCATGAAGGTCCAAGAGGCTCCCAGAGCACCAAATCCACAGGACCAGAAGAGAAAGTCCCTGTGACACATAATATTCAAAACACTAAATGTACAGAAAAATGAATGATGTCAAAGCTGCAAGGGAATAAGACTAAGTCATGTATAAAGGAAAGCCCATTATAGTAATACCTGGCTTTTTCATGGAGATTAGGAGAGTCAGAAAAGCCTGGAAGGTTTTTCTCTAAGCTCTGAATAAACATAGGTACAAGCCCAGACTACTATACCTAACAAAACTACTATTCATAATCAAAGGCAAATGAAAAATCATTTCCTGATAAAATTAAGTTAAAGCAATTTAAGTCCACCAGTCTAACTCTACAGAGAACACTAAAGAGAAAACTTCAGCTTGAAGAGAAGGTTAAGTATATCCCAGAGGATGTGATACAAGAAATAAGTAATCACAGTTGACTAAAATAGGTCTGAAAAGAAAACAGGATAGCAGGAATAAATATTATTCAATAATAGCATTTAATGTTAATGGCCTCAATTCTCAAATAGAAAGACACAGATTAACATATTGGGTTAGAACACAGAATGAAGCTTTCTTCTGCCTCAGAGAAATACACCTCACTATCAAGAACAGATATTTTCTTAGGGTAAAAGGGTAAAGAGGTGAATAAAGGTACCGCAAGCAAGCAGATTCAAGAAGGAAGCAGGTGTAAGAGTTTTAATTACTGACAAAATAGACTTCAAATCAAAATGTATCAAAATAGATAGAGAAGGACAATATAAACATATCAAAGGAAAAATATAGCAAGAGCATGTGATAATTTTCAACAAATGAAAAAAAAATCTAATTTCATAAATGGAGCGTGGTGGCATCTAGAAACACACATTGATCTCCAACACAGTGCTAGTGAGCGACTTCAACAAACCATTCTCACCAAAAGAAAGGTAATCCAGACAAAAGATAACCAGTAATTAATTAAACACTGTAATTAAAGAGATTCATAAGGCAGAGGGGCCTAACGCACATTTACAGAACAGTACATGCAAAACTGGAAGAGGATACACTTTCTTCACAGAAGCTCATATAACTTTAGAAATTCCATCTCATAGAACTTTAGAAATTCCTAACAGACATAAGAAAATTAAAATAGCCTCCTAAATCCATTCTAACCACTGTGTCTTAAACTTGGATATCGACAAAAAATAGAAAATAAAGCATAAAGTAAACAAAACCATGAAAGCTAAACAACTTACTGCTCAATGAAAATTTGTTGAAGACAGTAATCAATAGGGAAATGAAAACATTTTAGCATGTCATGAACATGAAAATATAATGTATCAAAATCTATGGAGCATAATGCAGGGGTTGATAAGAGCATGGTTCATAACTCTAAGTGACTAAGTGCCTACATCAATAATTGGAAAGATCCCATATAGAAACCGTAATAACACACTGGAAAGCTTTATTTAAAAAAAAAGAAGAAGAAACACATCTAGAAAGAGTAGATAGATATAAACAATCAAACTCTGGGCTAAAATTAATGAAATGGAAATAACAAAAATAGAAAGGATGAAGGAATTGAATTATTTCATTAAAAGGAAGAATAAACTTTTAGTCAAATTAATCAAAAGAGAGAGAGGATCCACTAACTTTAATAGTGTTAAAGATGAAAAGGGAGACATTGCAGAAGACAGTGGAATTTCAGAAAATCACAAGGACATACATTATGAAGCAGCATTTCACCAATCCAAAAAAAAAGGGATGGATTTCTTGATATATAGGACCTACCATAGTCACATCAAGATGAAATCAACAATTAAAAAGACTCATAACCATTAATAAAATAGAAGCATTAAAAAACAATGTGCCAATTAATAAAACTCCAAGACAGATGAATTCAGTGTAGAATTGTACCAGAACTACAAATAAGAACTAATACCAATTCTCCTAAAAATTAGTCTCCAAAGTAGAAACTTCAAAGTAGAAACTGCAACATAGAAACTTTTACAAAGTCAGTATTACAACGATAGCAATATCGTACTGGCAGAACAACAACAAAGACAATTATAGATCAGTGTCACTATGAAAATAGATGTAAATATTCTCCAGTAAAATACGTACAGACTGAATACAAGAACCCATCTAGAAGATTATCCACCATGATCAGGTTGACTTCACCATCCCAGAAATGCAGGGATGGTTTAACACACTTAAATCAATAACTGTAACCTACCACATAAGCAGACTAAAGGACAGAAACCACATGGTCAGCTCATGAGACTCACAAAAGGCCTTTGACAAGAAATACTGTACGAGTTTTAGGTGGTAGGCAACCCCAAGGAAACGTTTCCAGGCACAGCAGGTTTGATGCACATATAAACTGACAAAAATTTGACAGCATGCTTCATAAAACCTGCAGAAATTCTAGCCAGACAAAATCTGGGCAAGGAGAAGAGGAAGGGGGCACTAACCAAGAAACACCTTGTGCTTGGTAGCCTGTGGAAGAAGGAAAATAAGTTTTCTTCAATGTAAAGACACTAGATACAACAATTGCATTGCTATGTGTATCTCTGTGAGGCTGTTTCCCAGCCCACGTAGACATTTGCACTGCTAAGTCATGGCCACCCAGAAGCACACACAAACTTTGGATGTGTCAGTATCTTTTAGAAGGATCTGTCAACAATCTAGTGTCAAGTAACATTGTGTTGAAAGGATGTTTTATATTCTTTGTTGAAATGAATTTATTCTCTGTAGAGGTTTAGCCTTCTAACCTACAGGAGTCTCATCAGCGTTAGCTCCTAAGAAGTCTCAGAAGCCTGGGTCTTCTTGAACAGCATTTGTTATGGTTGTCTCACAAACATGTTTCACCGCAGAGCAGGGAAGAGGGGCAAGGCAAATGTGTCAAATTTTGAAAATTTCTTTTATTTTTTGAAATTATAATATATCAGTTCCACATTCCTTTTTTTTCTCTGCAAAACCCCTTTCAGATTCATGGCCTCTTTTTTTTTTTTTTTTTTGTAGTGTTATATTCTAAACCAGTTTATTAACAGTCTTACTGATATGTATTGATAACTACTTAAGAGTGGTGATCTTGAATCTTCAAAGTATCAGATTTTGAAGCAGAATATTTGATATAGAAATAGTTTATAAAACAAAGAGCTCTAGAAATTTAGAGATGGATGACAAGATATAAAAACTGAGGAAGAATGGAAGACAAATTGCAGAATTAAAATAGATAAACAATGATGAGATTTGTAAGATCAATGAAAGAAGTTTAGAATGCAATTAATAAGAAAGAGGCAAGAAGAGGGAGGGTTTATATTTTAATGATTGACATTTTCCTGTTTTGTTACTGAAGTAGATCATTAAGTTTTCATTGCTACAATGTTATTCTTCATTCTGTTTTGTATATTGTACAAGTGATTAGTTTTTGTTATTTATTTTCAATATGCTCACACACACATTCTGTTTTGTTTTAAATCATCTCTCTTTCCCACTATCTTCCATAATCTTTCCTACCCTACTTCTACTGGCCCCCCCTTCTCTCCTAGATGCTCCCCTTCTCTTCCTCCATTTCTCCTCTATCCTTTCTTTCATATCATTAGACCCTTTCCTCCATTTTAGCATCTATGTCGAGGGAGGCTGCTCGTTCATTCCTGGCCACTTAGACCTGAAATAATCACTCGGAAACTATATTATTTGCAATACTGTTTGGCCAATAGCTTAAGCATATTGCTAACTAGTTTTTATATCCTAAACAAACCCATCTCCTTTAATCTGTGCATCATCATGAGGTTGTGGCCGACTGGCAAAATTTCAGCAGCCTCCAATGGAGGCACCTGTCTCCAGAAGCAGACACATGGCTTCTCACTGACTCTGCCTACTAGCTCCTCTATCTACATAACCAAGAAAAACAAAACATAGACAGAAGAACTTCCCACATCACATCTGTTTATAAAATAAGCCCTCATACACACAAATACACCACACACACACACACACACACACACACACACACACACACACACCATACCCACATATAGAGAGACACATATACATATACTGCACATGTGAGAAAAGTGATATTTCTGATCTAGAATATTTCACTTAATACAATAATTTCTGAATTTATCCACTAACCTGTGAACATAATTTTCTCTTAAAGCTGAATAAAAACCCATTACATGTTATGTATATCTAACATACTTTCTTATCTCACAGTAGATGGACACTGTGATGGTTTGAATGAGAAATGCTTCTTTTGGCTGAACAGTTGCTCCTTGGGTGGTGATTTTGGAGGAAGCGGCACATAGAAAGACACTAGGATTGGGCTTTGGAAGGTCATAGCTTAGTCCCACTTTCTGTTTGCTTTATTTACTTCTCTCAGCTTCCTGCTCCTGCCGCCATGCCTGCTGCTCACTTCCATGCCTCCCAAACTTGATGTACTCTTATCCCTCTGGAAGGATATGCCAAATATTTCCTTCTGTAAGTTGCATTGGTCATGGTGTTTGATCACAGCAGCCAAAAAGCAATGCAGCAGCTAGGTTACTTCCACTTCACAAAATTTGTATAGAGTGTAGCAGTAAACATGGATGTGCAACTATCTATTATGGCAACTTAGAGTCTTCCAGCTATACACTCGGGGCAGTATAGCTGTAGCTTACTGTATCATGTAAAATGGCATAACATTTTCATACATTGTACACATTTTTTGGAGAGTGTTTATCCAGTAACACTTCCTGGGAAACATTTATCTTTCAATATTTTGCTACAATGTCTCTGTGTTTGTCTTGACTTTATTTTGAATTTTTCTGGTTTTTCTTCTGTATTATTCCTGAAAGACAGCTTCTACACCTCATACAGATTGAAAGAGTCGTCCATTTGAAATAAAAATGACCAAGAATGAGCAGTCTATTTTGATCTTAGTTACATATAACCTAAGAAGTAATATCTAAAAAAAAATTCTGTCATTAAAATTCTAGTAACTGAAACCTTAAGCCTAATAAAATAAAATGTGCATTATTGTCATTCATATAAGTGTTATTAAAAAAGAGTTAGAAAGCGCTTCTGAGCCTGACTTCCAGACAGCAGTTTAACTGTGCAGGGGTAGAAACCATCCTTCTCAGGAGAGTGTAGTGTGTGTTTAGAGAAGAGAGCCACATGCACACTGAGTCCATTGGTGACCTTGAGAAATGGAAGCTGCTTTGCCCTGCAGAACTATTACATGAGGCATGCTGTCCTCTCAGGGAGTGCTATGCCATCCCCATGTTTGTACCTCTGTCTTCTTCCATTCAGCCCTTCTTTTCTGCTTCCTTCACACCATCCTCCTCTATTCCTCCTCTCTTCCTCTTTTCCTTAAATAGGGGGAAACACCATGACATCAAGCTGTCGGTACACCTGCATGTTATCCACACTGTGAAGCTTACACGAGAAGTACATGGAATTAGCAGTCACATAGGCACAGAGAGGGCTATTAGGGATTCAAGGAGAGATGAATGGCATACGTGAGAGGCTCAGGACACGTCATTGAGGCTGTGAGGCTTTTCTTCTGCCTTTGTAACAGCAATTCCAGTTCTCACTCTCTCATTACCACACAATGGTAACAAGAGGGAGGCCCTGGTATCAGGATGCACCTGCCATTCCTAATCTCTGTGCCAGCTGTATACATTACACATGTAGATTACAATAGCCCTCCAGCTGAATTACTTTTCATTGACTAAATGTTTTATGCATTTTATTTTCGTTTTATTAAAGCATTTCAAGGTAATCTATAATATGTATTCTAATATATTAGAAATAAAATATTTTAATATTATGTGTGTGTACCTACCAATTATAAAGAGCAAATGAAACTGATTCTTTGAATATAATGTCTCACGATTCTGTTATGTATCCATTGAAAATAAGCAAAGAGAGCAAATATGTGAAAGCCAAAGGAAGTGGTCCCTCTGACTGCAGCAGGAAGGAATTTGTAAAGTAAAAATGTAAAAGGAAGCTAATATTTATTATTATTACAGAGATAGCAAATATTGAATCATGAGAAACCTGGAAAGCAGATTAAGAATCCCTAAGGGTTACAATTAAATTTTGTGGAGCAGGAAAGTCACAGGTATTGAATCCAGAAATAAAGAAGAAAAACTTTATTGCAACCAAGTTCCCAATGGAGAGAAAAACCTTACTGAAAATCGTGCAAACACACCTGTCCCTGTGTACTCCTGACTTCAGTGATGACAACACCACCTAAACAGAGTGGAGTCTGAGATGGGGATCAGATAATCTTCATTTGAAATTGCATCTTTATTCATAATTTGGAAGCAAAGTTGGACCAAATATAAACAGAACGAAGAAATCCAGAGATTCTCACCAACCACTTGGGGTTTATTTTTTATGACACAGTGTTATTCTTTAATTTGAAGTTGCATCATCTTTCAAAAGATGACAATTAGCAGCAACTTTAAAAGTCTTGTTTAATCGTAGGAATCATCACATATTTTCATTAGCATAAATAATGAGTTTAAATCAGGAAGAAAAATACATTTCAGATTATATTTTTGTTATAGATTTAGATCAAAGATCAGTGATAAGAAAACAGCTTCACCATCTAAACTCTTTGTAGAAGGAGTTCTTTCTATTCACTATTGATTTATGATTCAAAGGTCATAAACTTAGTTGTACCTACATAGGTTGTGGCATCGTTCAACGGATGCTGCTGCTGATGGGAAGCAGTTTGCTTCCTGCTCTGCAGAAGATGACTTGCTGATAGAAAGGTGCTGAACAGGCGCTTCTGCGGCTTTGTTTCACTTTTCCCTCTCATCTTTCAAATCACAAATCTGCGGGCAAGACTGCAGCAGCACTGACTTGAAATGACTCATTTCTTTCGAGTCATGTTGGTTACAGATGTGAAAATGTGCTTGCGGGTTCTTGAGGGTTTTAATGAGATACGAATGCTGATCACACATAAGCAAAGCAAAATTACTATTCTTTGTTACTTCAGAGAGGATGTTCGGTACTTATAAGTACAGCTCACTGCTGAACTCGCAGAGAGCACGACATAGATAGAGGCATTTAAGGCCTTGCAGTCCTGCTGTAAGACCAGCCGGCAGTCTTTTTGCCACAGAAATGAAAACAGAGATATTGCGCCCCTTGTACTAAATGGTAGGGCGAGCCTCGGGGAACCACGAATTTTTTTGTTTGTACAAGAAAATTGCTTGGTGGTGACAGAAATTCATTTCAAACCTTTCAGGAAGTGTTGTATGATTTCCCCAGAGATCTCTCCAGGGGTCATAAGAGAAGAGGAAGCCAAACCTGGCCCTTCTATTCTCGCTGGAAGGAAAGAGAATTAATATAGGGGAATTTGAACTGTATCCATTTCAGTCAGGAAAACAAGCATTTACTGGTAGAAGTGCTTGTCTTGAGACTCTTTCATCTCTCCCCACTTCCTCTGACCAGCTCCGCACCAAATTATAGCAAATATTAACCCTGGCCAAACCTACCAGAAATATATCCCCATGTGCTTCTTATAACATAAACTTGTGTTTGATTAATCGAGGACATCAATATTGTTTTGCATACCTACAAAAGTAGCTAGAAACTAAGTAAATGGCCAAATACTTTCTGATATAGCTTTGTGCACTTAAAGTATGAGCTAATAGAAAGCCATAAATAAATCGGTGGCACCTTAAAGAAACAGTAATATTTAAAATTTGTTACTAAAGGCATTTATAGTTGACCACTGGATGGATAATATTCCACAGTTTGTGCCAAAAAGGATTAAAAAAAACTCACAATTAAAGGTTATAATGCTTTAATTCAGAAGTTATATTGGTAGCTATAAATTCTAAGAGTAGTTATCATAATAGTGTTGTGAGGATATGTGTTTGTGTGTGTGTGTGTGATGTCATGTGCCTGTGTATGGGTTTATTGTTGGTATGTTATTCGTCTTATTGATGTTTTATTTTATATTCTGTTTTCCATTTTGTGTTTTCTCATTTTGTGTGTGTTTCTTGTTTATTTTTGTTTTATTATTGCTTGATTTGAAAAAAAATGAGAGAAAGGTCTTGGAGTTGTGGAGTTGGGGAGGATTTGAGAGGAGTTGGTGGAAGAGGATGTCATGATCAGAATATACCATCTGAGAATGTTTTTTTATTAATAAAAAGGCATGAAAATATTGAGAAGCATCTTCTAGAAGTAATGTAAGAGCTCTAAGAGAAATATTTGATGGTATATACGATACATATACATCATATATTTTATATGATTGTGTAAAATTGATGACAGTAAAGAAAAATATAAGAAGAAAGAGAAAGCTAATCTGAAAAACTGATAGAAATGAAACAATAAGTCAAAAAAAGCTTCAATGAAAAGTGTCACTAATACAGGAATTTATGTGGAAAACAATATTGGGATTGGAAGAAAAAGGAGAAGAATTGTATTTCTCAGCAAAAGCCAGGAATCCATTTACAAAAATCCATGAGTCAGACATGGAGGTGTCTGAGAATCAGTGAAAGTACACTAAATTCAGATTATGGCCTTAGAGGTACATAAATACTATAATAAAAACATATAACACTTTGTCAGCAAAGTCACAAAACATTTTTCATAACAAGAGAAAAAAGAGACCTAGCCAAATATTACAGACTATCATTATAATTCTTGTTTCTCTCCATAACTTAGAAGGAGTGTATTCCTGAAGATAACACATATTTGAATCATATGACCTGGTCAGATCAGGCTTTATCCCTGCTGGCTAGCTTTCATAGAGTACTGGGAAGTAAAATAATCACCAGTCTTGTTTTGTGTGAAATCTGTGAGCTGCAATGACCACTTATATGCCCACCAGTGTGTCAGTAGCATAAATATTCTAGGAGTAATCCACCACTTTATGATAGCATTTAAAGCTCACTACACAAGTTGAAGCCTATGGTTGGTATCATCAGGTGGACTTAAAACCCTGAATGATTCTAAAGATGAATTTGGCACTATTATTTCATTAGGTAGACATTAGTAAACTCCCTTTAAGTTCTGATTTTGTTTTGAGATAGGGACCCACGTTGTAATCCCAGTCCACCTGGAACTCACTATGTAGACCAGGTTGTCCTCAGACTCACATAGCTCTACCTTCCCTGCCTCTTTTTCTGAAGTGCTAGGATTAAAGATACCCACCACCATGCTGAGCCCCTATTAAATTTAAAAATTTACATCTTTCCTTTTCACTTGTGTGCATATTTGAAATTTCTGCTTATTTTTATGTATATGTATGAGTGCTATGTCTACATGTACATATGCGTACCATGTGTATGACTAGTCCCCAGATAATGCTACAAGAGGGTAACAGACACCCTAGAAGTAGAGCTACAGATGGTTGCGAGCCACTATGTTCATGCTGGAATCTGAGCCTTGGTTATGGAAAGTGCCCAGTGCTCTTCCTGATGAGCCAAATCTACAGCTATCAACCTTATCATTGTAGGTTAGTGAATCCTTTCACTCTCATCAAAGTAGCTACACTTTTACAGTAGGTTATAAAAGACCCACAAATTTAGAACACTCCGAGAACAAGAGCCTACACCCATGAATTCACATCAGCCAGGTCTGTACGCACATGACCTGTACAAAGTCAAGTCAGAAGAAATTCTGGCATGAAAAGGGAGGTGGGAATGGAGCATCTGCCTACCTCAGGAGTCATTGGCGACTGATGGCAGATGGAGGAGGGACAGGTTTTTTTTCAGATCTCTGACCCTGGAGAAGCTACCATAGCATGGTCTTACATGCACTTACTAGCAACAGTACGAAGATTCTGTGGGCTAAATAAAATGTGTTATGCAAATCAGAAGGGAAAATGTGGGGATTTGATAGGAATTAAAGGAGAGGTAAAGGAGATAGCTTTGATCAAAACATATTATATGTGCCTATGAAATTCTCATACTAGAATAAAAAAAAACCGATGAAGCTATATAAATATGCTCTCATAGAACTCCAAGCTATATTATCAGGTAAAATAGTAAAACAGAAAGTTAAGTAGTATTTGTAATAAATTATGGAGTTAAATATGTGTGAGAGTCTATCTATATCATGTGGATACACATAATCACTCTCATTAACACATTTAGATTCGTGTACATAAAGAAGCCTCAGATATGGTCGCATTGATTAAATAGTTGAATGTTCAGAAAGCCAGGGAATTGAAAGTGAGAAAAATTCTCACTCAGATTTTGTAGTATTGAAACACATTATTTAAAATCAAATTTAAATATAAAAATAAATATTAATTCATGACTTACAGTTAACAACTTTCATTTTATTGTTATTTTCAGTGTTTTATATTTCATTTGATATACTGTAAGTGTTAGGGTAATTGAGTTTTGAAAACTGAAGTTCAGAAAGGTCATTGTTGAAATAATTGAAATAATTCAGTGGGCTAGAAATGTTCTGATAAACACATTTAAACAGTATGAGCCATCAAATTAACATTCTAAATTGTTTAAGTAATATTTGTTCCTATTCTCAAATCATGATTCACAGCTATTTAAAAAGATCTAGTCATCTGAGTTTATAAATGTCCCTTAAATTGCTATGTACAACCAGTAATTTGTCATCTTTAATTTACGTTCTGGAGCCACTCTGCCCAGATCCCCACGGTTACTGCGGATGGGTCACTTCAAATAAAGTCATCTAAGTATTGGACAATCCTGGTATGTACTCAGGAACAATAAAGAGGACATTTAATTGGAGTGCATTATGATTTAGACGATAACAGAAAAGGCACAAAAGCAAGTAATTTTTATATAATAAAAACTACTCTTAAGCCAGGCGGTGGTGACACACACCTTTAATCCCAGCAGTCTGGAGGCAAAGACAGGTAGATCTCTGTGAGTCTGAGTCTATCCTAGTCTACAAGAGCTAGTTCCAGAACAGACTCCAAAGCCAAAGACAAACTCCGTCTTGAAAAACAAAACAAAACAACAAAAAAAAAACAAATAAGTAAATAAATAAATAAATTGTCTTAAATCTAGAATGATAAACTAGATACAACTTAGTCTTGCAGCCACTATTGAATAGATGAGTGGTAAGGGTCCCCCACAGATAACAACATAAAACACGCCATCATATTTGTGGAGCATAATCTCTGTCTCCACAGTAGTTCTGTGTTGTGCAGCAGTATAAGTTGTGAACACAAGCCAGCTATCAAACAGCAAGGTCCATGTTCCATGTGATAATTTTCTCAAATTTGTACAGCAAGGAAAGCAAGTCATTACCTGACACTGTGTGCCTACATTGTTCATCTGGGAACTAATCTAGAGGCAAACATTGGAGAAACTCGGTATATTTGATACAAATCAGCAAGAACGTGGCTTTGAACTTAAGTATCTCATCCAAGTCAAAATTGAGTAACACTTCCAGATTACACATTTTATTATTTATGACACATAAATCTTAAATTTGTTTAGGATTTATTATAAACAGTTGTACAATAAGTAAAACTTTGGCATATATTTTTATCAAATGGATTTTGATTGTCAATGAACTTGTGTATGGTCATGTGTTATAGTTACATAAAGGGTGCATGCGTAGGGGATGAAAGCTATAGGTTAGGCTAGCTAAAATTAAATCTGGGTTAAGTTACATAATGCTATATTGATTCTATGTATTATAGTTCTAACTATAAAAATATTACAAACATCAAAATTAACTTGTATTAGTTTTCTATTGCTGCAGTAAAACATCAAGATCAAAAGCAACTTGAGGAGAAAAGGTTTATTTACTCTTTCATTTCCAGATAACAGTTCATTACTGAGGAGAGTCAGGGCAGAAACTCAGGCAGGGTAGGATCCTAGAAGCAGGACTTAAGCAGAAGTTCCAGAGGAATGCTGCTTACTGGCTTGATTCTCACAGTTTCCTATTTAACCTGGGCTCATCTCCTCAGGGCTATGACTAGTCTCAGTGAGCTGGATCCTTCTACACCAATTACTTATTAAGAAAATGCTCCACAGGTTTAGTTACAGGGCAATTATAAAGAGACATTTTCTAAATTCTTCTTTCCTCTCTCTCTCTCTCGATATATAGTATGTATATATAGCATGATAGCATTGTATATACTAAATTTATATACTAAAACCAGACACAGAGACATATACTATTACACACACACACACACACACACACACACACACACACACACACAAAGACTCTTTTGCCCAGCTTCATCTCTGTACATACAAACACTATAAGTGATGTCTTCATGGAAAAATATGCTACACTTGTAACTAAAGTGTATAGAAAGCAGTCAACATTTTGCCAGAGTTTTGGCATGTTCAAATAAATGTATCATATCATATTATTAGTATTTTTTGCACTGACATTTAAAAGGCTAGCAAGTGGAATTAATATGTGATATAATACCATATTTTTTGCTGAACATTAGTCCCTTGATGACAACTAAAATTGTATTAGCATTTTGTTTTCCTTCTGTTTGATATTTGCTTGCTAATTGTTGTAAAACACCTGATATACTGTAGCTCACTAGAGTTGGTATTCATATTTAACAAATTGTCTAGAGCTAAGAAATATGCTTGTTTGAGATCACCTAACTGGTTGTTGAGACTGACCAAATCTCATGCATAAATATAAATTTTAATAAATAAAAAAGAATAAAATGAATTTTATTTTCTACATTACTTCTGACACATTTACATGTATGTTGTAGAAGATATAGATTGAAATAAAGATCTATTTATCTATTTCCCAAGATCTAGTTAGTGTCTACACAGGTGACTACTTGCTTATGTTAATCCAAATCTTTCTCTGTGCCCCATGTACATTCTGTAAACTCACAAGCTGGAGTTCAATTTCCTATGCCTTTGAGTTGACGACATTCTTTAATGTAAGAATCTAGAACTGACTTGGAATCATGGTTCCCTATAAATATAATTATGAATTAGGTTACAGAGAGTTTTGCACACATTAATATAAGACGTGTTAATTGTATCTTCACCTGCAGTTCCTCTTCTCACTGCATCTTCACTGTAGGCCCTCAGCAATCACAAAGACCGGCAGGGTTGAATGTATTGATTCCTTTGGTGAAAGAGAACTTCATCTCCATTGAGCCTTCAGCATCACAGGTCAAGGGTTATAGCTTCAGGTTGTCAGGGTACAGGTTAGAGTACGTGAGGGTAGGCCTCCAATAATAGAGTGGCCCAGAAGCATGTTCATACACAGGGCTTGAGGATTTGTTGATGTAGCAACATGAAACTCTCCATGCAAGTCCTGACAAGATAAGATCCTTGGCTAGTCATGAGTCTTTTCAGTAAACAAGTTCTTGTCTATATAGAGCTTCTATTCTTTTGGAGGGTTAAGTACTTTTGTGTCTAGATAGACACAAATGTAATCATGGAAGACAGGAAAATATGAAAAGAGAAAATGAAAAGAGAAATCAGTAATCCTGGGGAAGAAAGTTTCAAGCACATAATAGAGAGATGAAGTAAGGAACAGCTACTTGGCAACATTTAATCTTGTAAAGCAATATAACAGCTTAGTTTCTTGTGATAAATACCATGACGAAAAGCAACTTGGGGAGGAAAGCATTAAATCTTACAGAAGGCAGTCCATTAGGAAGCCAGAACAGTAGCTTAAGGCAGAAACCCGAAGGCTTGATCAGACTGGTTTTAATCTGGCACTGTGTAGGTAATTATGGAATCACCAAGAGTGGGATGGACTTTTCCACATTGATCATTAATAAAAACATATTCACAGGCCATCTGATGGGGGGCGAATACATATTAGAAATGTGTGCTTACCAAGTTAGAGGATATAAATCATCCAAATTAAGAAATTGCAAAGCTTTATACAGGATAGATCATAAGTTAGTATTAATAAAACCAAGTTAGGGTAGAACACCAGAAGGAAACTAGACCTTAAGACTTAACATATATCAAGGCCGGAAAGATGGCTCAGTGGTTGAAAATACTAGCTGGTTTTGACAAGATTTTTAATACAATTCTTAGCACCCACATAGCTGTTTACAGCCATCTATCACTCCAGTTCCAGGGCATCTGACTACCTCTTCAATCCACAGCCACAAGACAACAAATGGTACACATAATGCAACTAGCCAAAACATCTATATACACAAAAGATGCGATAGATCAAAGAGGAAATAAAACAAAAATTTCATGAAATGCCATAGGCTCTGTCCAAACCTTACCAAACAGACTTGGTGGGCTTATCTTATGTTCATGCAGTCATGATTCTAAATTCTTCTCTGATGTGACAGACTATTAAGATTCTGTGAATATAGTGTGCTCTGCTAGGGTACTAAAGTAAATAAAATTAGTTTTCCTTGATTAATGTGTTTTTCAGAAGCCGTGTGGAGAGTCAAGTTTTGACAGAAGGTGTTTTTTCTCAAATTACATTAAGGCATCTTAATAGATGAGCATCATCCGAACCCTGGCTTCTGTGTTTTCCGTGAAATGGGAGGGAAAAGGTTGGCATGGTAAATATTTCTCTAATGGTGCTCAAGACAAGGAACTCAAATCCTTTTCTGTCACGAAACAGAACACAACATCAGCAACAACAGTGCAGAACACAGTCAGTGAGGCTAACCCTACACCATGGGAATCCATAGTGCTAGGTGCACATGCTTTACCAAATGAGAGTTCACATAAAAAGGATTTTAAACCTTTTACAGATTTCTAGTGTATTGCTACAACATTTTCAAATAGCATTTTTATAAACTGAAAGGCAAATAAAAATTTAATATATTGTATTCTATAATATATTGCAGCTGAAAAGAAACTGACTTTCAGGCTTCTCAAATATTTGTTCTTGAGTGGTCCCTAAGATTTAAGGACCAGCTACATTTTGTTCTGAGACAATGAAATTAGTCTGTACTGGCAGAAATAAGAGGGCAAGAAGTAACACATTTCTGCCTTTTATACACTTTCTACTTCTCAGAGAAGCAATTAACAATGGCAGTCTAATGTATGGCACCTCATTTATTATTACATCTTTTCTTGGTTCCTTTAAATCTCTTACTTTTTCATATGTGTTTTGTGCTTCTCTTCTCTGCTCCTGACAGAAAAGAAACTGGCTATAGTATACATGTACAGTTCCAGGTTTAATCTTTCCACGGGGTATGTATAAGATTCTATTAATTAATCTATTATCCATCCATTCAAACACACACCCATGTATCTAGACCTTCATCTGCACATTGCCCACCTATACATCCAGCCACCTACCCATTTATCCATTTATATATCCTTTGATCTACTCACTATCTATAGACCATACTGCATCTATTCATATATGCATCCATCCAACCTACCATACCCTATCTATATGTTAACTCTTTCATGTGTTCAGCATGCATCCATCTATCTATCCATCCATCAACCATCCACTACTTACTCTAAACATTTATCTATCTACCTACCTATTCTTCTACTCCACCTTACATAATCTAGTATGTATCCATCTTTCTTAACTGCAAGTTTAAATATCATTAAGATTAATAAATAGTGGTTTTTCAATGTTTGATCTTCTAAGTAATAATAAAAATGTAGTCAATTAAAAGGGAAAAAAGAGAATTTACTCCTATCACTAATCCAAATTTTGTTATTAAAATCAAATATTTTGCTCTACTAAGAAAATCTAGCTTTTTTTTTTCTTTTTCACCTTTATTACAGGAAATGAAATGAAGATCTTGTCTCTGAGGGTTGGCCATGATCGAAAGAAACTCATGGTTTTAAATCAATCTGAACATTTTCCATGCAAATTACATTTCTTACAGATTATGCATATTATATTGATCATCAAAATACATCATGTCACACATCCCAAGTATTGAAATGCCTTAAATTTGTACTTATACATCTGCCTACAACATCAATATTCAGTATCCTTTCACTATGACATAAAATTCTGTGTAGACGAAAGGCTATGAAACTAGGATCTTGGTGTTATGGATATTAGTACAGATATTATGCATAGTCCCCAATGTTTTCGCACTTTAATCAAGGTGTGAATATATGTTAGATGCAAACTCAGCCAAAAGATTTCTTACACAATTTAAAATGATGTATAATTATCAGGAATATCCCTAAATTATTTTGAAATTTTACACTTAAAGCATATAGGAATAGATTTTAGAAATGTTCCTCATCAGAAAAATAGCCTATAATTTTAATATAAATTTTAAAATAATGAGTGGTTTTCAATATTTCCCTAATTTATTTAAACATTTCCAAATTTTAAAAAAATTACTTGTTAATTTCTCCTTTTACTCATTTTAGTGCTTTTTTAAATTTTTTCTGAGATCATTAAAATTGAAAGCTACAAACTATTTGTATTTGAACCAACTGTCTTCTTTAAGACACTTTTACATTAATCCTCACTGAATTTACTCACATAACACTTCTTAGCATAATCAATACCTCCCCAATTTCCGCTCATTTTCTGACTTCCTCTCACCCCTAGCCGTGGTGCTGACATGGATAGAACCTTGGGTGTCTCCATCATTCTTAGTGTGCTATGGAGGCAGAGTAGGAGTTGATGGACTTGTTTTCTTATTTGGCTTTCCATAGCTGCAACCCCAATGGTGGGATGGAATGTCCTGAAAAGGGTCTTTGATAAGAAGGAAAGCAGGGGGCACGGTTTCTTCTGTCACTTGCTATCCTAAGCTGTTTCCTTTACCCTTTGACTGGGAAAGTGAAGACTTCTGACTTCTTATAAATTACCTAGGACATCTGAGTCGTCCTCATTCCAGGAGGAAAAGCACTAAGGAGATGGGCTTTGCTCTCTCTTGAACGAGCTAGTATGATTCTCTTTGTTACTAGGGAACTGAGTATAGGGAAGTGAGGGAAAGTTGTGTTATTTAAACAATGATTGCTTTTTGTGATGAGAAGATTGGAATCAACCTTGTTAACACTCAGGTATCTATTATTCCCTGGAGCATCAGGACGTGCTGATACTATCAGAAGCACCTTATTGCCTTTCCTTCCTTAAATCCCTATGTTCTTCACTTCATGTAAATACATAGAACAGGATGTACGACATGCACAAAATAAAATCTGGTTATGATATAAAAATGATATTACACATGACTTAATTATCCCATTTTTGTTTTCTGTTATAGCAAAAATAGTCAAGAGTTTGAGTTAGTTACTCTGTATTTTGTATCTTTGTAGCACAAATTCATTTTCCTGAAATATGTGACTGTTTTAGTTTTTAAGGTATGTTATAAAGAGAAATCCTCTTTAATTTTTTACAATTATTGACATATTTCCATGTTATAAGGCAAGGCAAGTTACTCAGTTCTGAGTGTATAATATAAAAAAGACACATCACTTAACCCATATGCACAGAAGTTTCAGGGATTATTTTTAAGTGGCAAATCAGAGTGTCTATTATGATAGCATCTGTTTATATTATCCGTGTTGCATCTTGTAAGCCTTAGAAGCTGCAATGGGTGTCGTGTAAGCAATCTAAGGGGTTGCATGAATGAAGACATCCTGTGTGATAAAACACCACTGATTTGGGATACAAATACTAAAAAAATGCATGCTGACCTGACAGCATTATAGTTTTGATTGATGACTGCATTAGAATGTCGCTGTATAAGACATATCTCCAGACAGGCAGTTGACACGTGAATTGAAATCAGATTCACAGGTGAAGATTATGTTTCTAAAGACAGCAGAGCTCGAGCGCCATGAAGTCCATTGTGCCTTCCTAGCAACTCTTCAAGGAGTGTTGGTTTCCCTGTAGTTTGTAGCATGAACCATAAAAACCATATTGATATCCATTCATGATTTTCTCCCTTGTTAATGTTGAGTAGCTTCAGCCTTGAAAATCAGCCATGGATCATGTAACCTCTCTGCTCCTGAGGCACCCTCTCACGCTTCCCTTTAAAGCTGGGTTCCTTGTGGACAAATGCAGGCTTCATTTCTATTTCTCACATTCCCGAAGTCGACTGATGCAGAGATCTAGTGCAGTATCCGGCACTCATGTTTAGCTCATGCTCCATCTGGGCAGAGATTCTCTGTCAGTCAGTCCCCTAATGTTCCTGTCTTAAACCACCGAGCTGTGAGAAAATAGGCCCTCTTCTCATTCTGCAACATACCTGGTACCATTTCCAAGGTAAATGGCCCTTTTCAATTTTCTACTTCCCTGCTTCCCTTCTCTGATGACTGTATTTGTGCAGGGTGAGGAAGGCTGCATTTGGAGTCAAATGTCTTGCCACTTTTCTCAAATGCTGGGTTGGTGACAAGATCATCCAAATGTTTCTGTGTCATTCTTGTAATATTTAAAGTCCGCAAGGCTGCCCTGCCATTACCTGGGCACATTTTGCAGGCAGGACAAATTGTAGGCTCAGGATTTTGTGGCTGGATTGATGTCCAGGTTCCACTGCTGGAAGCCTTGCCTGGTAAGGAAAGACATCCTTCTGGGATTCCCAACAGTGGGAGTGGTGGAGTCTCTTGACTCTTGCCTGCTTTTGGAACGCTTTTCCTCCTACTGGGTCATCCAGCCTGATAGGAAGGTTTGTTCCTAGTCTGTTTGTAACTTTTTATACCTGTGTTCAGTTGTCATCTCTGAGAGGCCTCCTCTTTTCTGAAAGGAAACAGAGGAGCAGTGGATTTGGGAGTGACGGGAGGTGCAAGGTAGCTGGAAGGAGGGAGTGGGAGGAGAAACTGTGGTAAGAATGTAATGTATGAGGGAAGAATAGGATAGATGATAGACAGACAGATAGATAGATGATGATGGATGGATGGGTGGATGGATGGATGGATGTTTAAAAAGAAAGAAAAGCCAGCTCTAAGAGAAACAAAAGTTCACTCGGTTCTACCTGTTTGTTTCTCCACCATAGTTATTAGAGCAAGAACTTCTGGTCTCCGAATATCCCGGCCCCTCTGCTTTGCTCACTGTGGCTCTGCTAAGCTCTCCGTCGCCCTCTTTCCCTGCTCTCAGGGAGATCACTTTGTCTAAGTACCGCCCTAGTCACAGCCGAGTGTTCAGCCATAGAGCGCCACTCCACTGCTCTGTAGAGGTCTCAGTACTCCACTGCCATCATCTCCCTGCAGAGTGCTCAGTCTCAGTTCTTCACTGCCATCTCTCTGCTGAGTGCTCAGTCTCAGTACTCCACTGCCATCTCTCTGCTGAGTACTCAGTCTCAGTTCTTCACTGCCATCTCCCTGCAGAGTGCTCAGTCTCAGTTCTTCACTGCCATCTCTCTGCTGAGTACTCAGTCTCAGTTCTTCACTGCCATCTCTCTGCTGAGTACTCAGTCTCAGTACTCCACTGCCATCTCTCTGCTGAGTACTCAGTCTCAGTACTCCACTGCCATCTCCCTGCAGAGTGCTCAGTCTCAGTACTTCCTCACTGCAGCACTGCCTTGACCACTCTTTAATCCTGCAGAATACTGACAGTATTTTTATCTTCATATTGTCCACATTCCATTTAATTTCATAAATTCTAACGTTGTGTGTGCTTATGACACAGAAACAAGAAGTTATGTTCCATATTATCTAAGATTTAGTTATTTCCAAGTTTCTATTCCTGGAAACCTTTTTTATTACTCAACTTTCAAACAAACAGTATATTGGATGTAAATTTCTGTTGTTTTATTTTGGTATTAAAATATCTATTTCTGCCCCATTCTCATCTTTTTATTATCTGTCTTCATATAGACATGCTATATATATATATATATATATATATATATATATATATATATAAAACTTTTTCTGTGTCTAAGTATCTATGTATATACTTACCTATCTTTCTGTCTGTGTCATCATCATTTACCCTTCTATTATCTATCACTAATTCTACCATACATTTACATATATATATTTATCTTCAATTTTATACCATCAATTGATTCTTATCTATACATCTATCATCTATTTATTGCATTGTAAATTCTATCCTTCCTATCCTTCCTATCTGTCTATCTATCTATCTATCTATCTATCTATCTATCTATCTATCTATCTGTCATCATCTATCTATCATCTAACTACCTCTCTCTCTATGTCTGTATGTCTGTCTATCTATTACTCAACTGTTCCCTTCATGCTCTCTCATCCATTCATGTAGCCATGCTTATTCCATCTACGACTGTTTCCATGGGCTGATTTCTGACCATGTCTACACACTTTATTCTTTCCATTTCCTTAGCTATCCCTTTAGGCATAATCTTCCATGTCAAGGACCACACTACACTCTCCAGCTGTGGTGCCTTTCAAAACACTTCTGTGCATGTGTGGGTCCTAAGGCTGTAGGAACTGCTGTGGAAATACCTTCCCCTTCAGAATCTAAAGGGGCTTTAGTTATCTGAATGCCCATTCCTGAAGCATGTGAGAAAGCTTTAATCCTCCTAAATCATACAATGTTGCTCTATACATTGAGCTCAGTCAGTGAAGTTGTAAAGGTAAAAATAAATAAAAAAATAAATACAGATATATGGTGATTGGATTATGAAATATCCTTGAAAAGACTTGAACCCCAGTACCATTGTGTCATTTCAGTATTCACTACATATTACCACATTAATTATGTAGTAACATAAATTTATAATTGATGGGCAAGAGGAAGTAGGTGACTGGAGACAGGCCTGTAGAAGACACATTGGCGCTCTGCTTCCTGGTTGTTATGGAAGAAGCAACTTTATTCTACCTTGCCCTTCATCCATGGTGCTTCTCCACTGCCACAGGATGAAAGGTAAGTGGAGTCAGCTGATCACCAACCACCGACTGAGAGTCAGCTGACCACCATCTGACACTGTGAACCGAAATAATTCTTTCTTTATTTAAACTAGCTTTGTTCAGATATCTTGTCATAGCCACAAAAATCCAGCTAGCAGAGGATGCTTTGAAATAGAATAGATTTGGCTGCACAAGTTTAAATTGCTCGTGTCAGTTGTCAGCAGTGTTCTAAGCATGTGTTTGTCCTTGACGCTTTCGCTGTGCCCCAGCTATTTGTATTTAGACAGTTTTATGTCCTGGAAAAGCAAGTTTCTATTTTTCATTCTCAAAACTGTTTATGATTATATTATCTTGTGTCTTGGCTTTTGCTGACGTTTGTGATTACCGGAAACATTTCTTTCCTAAATATACTTATAGCCTTCATTTATATGTGGGATCATTTTTCATGTTTTCTCATTCTCCTTTTAAGGGCAAAGGCACATCAACAATTGTCTGTCTGTCTTCAGAGGCTAGCACATAGCAGTTTCTTCTCTAGAGGTAAAATCTTTGTGCCTGTATGTGTGCTGTGTATAAATAACTGAGTATGGTATATAGACATTTCTGCTTGTATGTTTGTGTAAATATGGATATGCATATTCCACAGTGTGGAGGTCAGAAGACATCGTCTGACAGTGCGTTTGAGGCACACAATGTCTTTTGCTGATGACTGTGTGTATTCCAGGCTAGTTTCCCTTCAAACTTCTGGTGGTCTCCCTATTTCTACCTCCCATCTCACCTCAGGATCATTAAATTTAAGAACACACATTACTGTGTTTGACTTTATGAGGGTTTGGGGGAAACAAAATGAGGTTGCCTACCAACTAAGCAATATCCCTAGCTGTGCAGAGTGTTCTTGGTGGACAGGCATTTGAATGAGTCAATACAAAGTCCTTTTTAAGGCACTATGTTGTGGTGACCAATTCTGTAATGAGAACCTGGTATGCTTTTATTACTCTACATGCATCAAACTGTATTCCTAATAACCTGAGAATTAAATGGCTTATCATCTAAAATACCACTTTTACAAAGGACAATCACGTGTATTAATAAGTTGCCATGAGAACACTTTGTTTGCAAATTGTGAATTATCTATCTCAGCCATTATGAAGAAATTTTACTAACTCAAAAAACAGGGATTAGAGAGGTATGGGTATTATTGTAATATCAGCAAGAAAGAAGCAATGTGATTCTCAAAGGAACATACTCATGTGTCTATGTGTGTTTGTTTACACTGTGAGCTTGCCAGGTAATAAACAGACATATATTTTGCGTATTTGGACAATGCCAGAGTTTACTGGTTAATAAATTCACAATGTCAAGGTATGATGGCTTTAGTGGCAGTAATTTAGCAGATGTCTACGTTTTTCTTGATTTTCCAGGCCAAGGTGAACACAGATTTTGTAACAATTGATTTACTAAACTAATAGCACAAAATAAACAAAGCTGCACCTACATCTATATCTGCATTGTTGTAACTGTCTATCATCTATCTATCTATCTATCTATCTATCTATCTATCAATCTATCTATCATCTATCTATCATCTATCTATCTATCTATCTATCTATCTATCTATCTATCTATCTATCTATCATCATCATCCTCTTGTATATATCATCTATCAAACTAAGTATCTACCTATCATCTATGTATCTATGTATCTATGTATCTATCTATCTATCTATCATCTATCTATCCCTATAATCTACCGATTATCTATATAACTCATCTACATCATCTATTTATCTATAATCTATATATTTCATTTATATCATATATCTATCTTTCCAATTGTCATCTATATATATCATATATCTATTATCTACCATCTATCTATAACCTATTTGTTATCTACTGATCTGTTTATCTATTTTTTTGTTTATACATCTATCATCTATCTATCTATCTATCTATCTATCTATCTATCTATCTATCTATCTATCATCTATCAAATCTACAGAGTAGCTATCATGGGCTTTGAGGCCACAGCAGAGTTCCATGGGTTTCAGAAGTCAGCACAGGATGAAAACTGAAAGGTTCTAAACATGTAAATTTTTTTGAGAGCTGAGATATCCAACTGCTGGAGAAGCAGCTGCTGCTGTGAGTCAGGCTGCTGTGTGCCACAGGTTGCTGAGTAAGGCTTCACAGATGAGTCCAGTCATAAACATGAAAGTATGGGACAAGTGATGGATGCCTGTTGAGGAAGCTAACAGGTGGATGGCTAGATAACAATTCAAATTGGTTGCATGAACATTGAGGATCAAGCTGAGATGAAACCCCTGAAGGTTCTGCCATGAAGTCCTTGGGTGCACACAGGGCATGATCAGATGAAGGATCGATAGGGACCATTACCATCACAGTACTAGGTGGTAATGTCTTTCTGGGGTTCAGGTAAGTGTGTATATCCTTTCTTTGTCTGTTGTAGCTGGTAAAATTCAGATACATTCCTCTTGATAGTCCCAGTTTATGTTGACAAATGAATCGTGTTGCACCTTTTTTGATGACAGAAATTAGTCATTTATCGATCTGTTCTGTACAGATGGTGCAAGACAAATTATGCCATTCACCTGTCCCCCGAGGTGCACAGTCTTCTAGTATTCTTAAAATATCATCAAAAATGATTATCTCCTGGCAGGCACAGGCTGAAAATAATCACTGCTTGTACTACATGGGATAACTAACACTAGGCCACAGAATTAACTCTGAATACACATATAAAAACATACATATATTTATATTTGTCCCCTATTTCCCATATACATGTTCTTTCTCTCTCCTTCTCTCCTTCTAGGCTTTAATTTTTTAAATATTAACCTTTTTTCCATGTACCAAATGATTGCTGCCAGCAATTGCACCTTTATATTTTTCTCTTTTTACAGCTAGTAGTGCATAAAGAAAGCACTGCCTCCTAACTAGCAGTGACAGAGCCTTCTGTTAACTTCTTCCTAAATCCAACATATTATCTCATTTTCACCCTAGATCAACACCAAGACCACTAAACTCAACCTTGAGACCATGACAGTTTCAGTGGTTATGATCTGGAATGTGTCTGGATCCACGTGGTTTCTTTCTTTTTTAAAGTGTGACTTAGCAACAAGTTAGTTATCCTTCAAAAGGTTAGTAAGAACCTGCCTCCCCAAATGACTCCTTTGCTTCTTTCAGTCTTCTGAGTGTTCTCATTTAAAAACATCTTTTTTTTCTTCCTCAGAAACAAAATAAGGTTCAACTACAACTTTGATTTAAGATGCATTCACAGATGTAAACTTTTTTTTTGAAAACCTGAAGTTATTACTATAGGCTATTGATTACCTCCAATGTCAAAAATAAAAACCCAAATTCTTCCTACAAAACAGGAGAAAGTCCTTAATAAAATAAGTTATAAGGTGTCTATCACTGTGGGAGATGTGGAGGAGAATAGGGGTGGGAAGAAAGGGAGAGAGAGAGACACAGAGAGGGAGACAAAGAGAGAGACAGAGACAGAGAGAAAGGGAGAGAGAGAAAAAAAACATATGAAAGAAACCAGTTGATAAAGATAACTGGAAGCCTTCTCCAGCTATGCCTCATGTAACAATCGGGCATGCAGAGGAAATGCCCAGAGTGTACAAACATGAAAAAAGCAAGTGTTTGATAAATAAAGGCTCACGAGACTTGTGGAACATGGTATTTGAGCTGATGCCTTTCCTTAAGACAGTATTTTACTCCTGTTCTCATGGTCTCTCTCCTTAATAAACTGTCTTCACTAATCGGAGGTGAAAACTAGCCATGCATCATTGATGTGATACTTTATTCTGATGCTCAAGAATCTGGAAATGTCAGCAAGTGCCCTCTGAACTCAGATCTACTTCTGTATCATAGCTATTCTTGTTAATTCATTTTGAGTATAACAAAAAAGAGAAGCCTGGATGGCATTATGTGTGCTTAGCTGATTGGGTAGTGTTGATGACAGATCACCCCGTGTGCTTGTGGACAGAGGTTATGCAGCAATAGGAAGCAGAAGATGATATAAACTTTTGTAACATCAAAGGAACATAGCATCTTTGGATAGAGTCTGTGCTGTGTGTCGATATGGCTAATTTTTCAGTACTACTACAGAATGCTTGGCATAAATAAGGGAGAAAATAATATTATAGCTTACGGTTTCAGAGGACCCCTGGTAACGGAAAGGACTTGTCAGAACAGAGTCACACATGCATGACAGCCAGGGTGCAAGAAAGAAAACAGTGGTGCACACTGAGTGTCCGACTTTCTCCTCTCTATTTAGTCTATGGCTGGCTGTTGCCCCCATTTAGGGTAGATCATCTACCTTCAGTGAATTCTCTCTGGCAAGAGCTTTAGAGACAGGCCGCGATATGGGCCTCAATTTAACCTACTCTAATTCTAGGTGAATTGGCAGTGGAGATTAACTCTCACAATGATTGTTAATAAAGGGGCTGATAAAAATAATAGGTGATTTTTTTTTACTGACTGTTTAGTATAGTGTATTCATATTAGGGTTCTCTATCTTGGAATTGTGAGCTGAGTAAACCCTTTTCTCTAAAAGTACTTTCATCTGGGTATCTTATCAGAATGATGGAAATGAAACTGAAACACCACACAAATAATTTCATATTACTTATTAATATTATAGATTCATATATTCTTCTACATGTGGAAACTTCTTACCATCTTACTCTCTTATTAATCAAAGGTTTACTTTGAAAATTATGAGATATCTGTGTTAATTTGACAAATATAATTGTACCATCTATAAAAGGACATCAATAATATTTAGTAATTTGTTCTTGAGCATTAAATGAAATTTTATAAATAGAGACATTAAGAAAAATGCATGCACTCTATTTGCGAAGATATAATTTAAATATTTTTACAAATATGTATAGCAACAATACACATTTATATGCTTACCTGATAGTGGCTATAATTACAGTTTAAAATTTTTCATGAGGAAATTCTTTTCAGATAATGAGAACAAATCCTAACTTGTTTATGTATGGCTACTTATGTGGTTTGTAAATGAACCAATGACCCTCTGCAAATATTGAATTCCAACACATGGAAATGCTACGCAAACCTCATCCCATTTAAAATGCTAGAGTCAGTGAGGTCATAGCTAAAATAAAACACTATCCTATTATCTGTGGGAATGAACTGTTTTATATATATTTATTAAATGATGTAAATCCATTTTCCTACCAATGGCTTTTAAAGATGTTTCTAACATACTTCCTCATAAATCATATGCAACTTTATCCATGAATGCCAAGAAATAAAACACTGAGTGCATTATCTCAGGACACAATCTTCCTGAAGGGTCCTTCAAAGTGATACATTCAGGAAACAAGACTCGTAATTAAATTAAAGTGAGAAAAATGAGAGTTCTCATGTATTCTGTAGCACACATTAGTTTTGTAAGGCGCAGGGGTATGTCTGGTACTCTTCACAAACTTGGAGAGTCGCTTCCTGGGATGTTTGCATTGTCTCTGAACTCAGAGTGGTTTTCCGTCTTCCCTTTCACCTTTTCTGTCAACACTCACTTTTCCTCATACTAACAAAGATGTCTTAGTGATCTGCTGAAATGGACCAGCTTCACCTGAACCGTTTTCAATTCAATTGGTGCACATAAACATTTCCTATACCCTGTTAAGAGGCAAGCCTCT
>NW_026068062.1:2663139-2681529 GCF_014885135.2 Alexandromys fortis | reverse complement strand
TATATAATCTTTCCCCTCTATAACACCTGTCACCTGTCTCAAACTAAAAAATTCAATATTTAGGTTTCAAATTGAGGTCTCTGGTCTGTTTGGAACTGAATTTCGTACAGAATGATAGGTGTAGTGGGTGGTTTTGTGTGCCAACTTAAAGGAGCCTTAGATGAGAAAATGCCTCCATGTGATCCAGCTGTAAGGAATGTTCTCATTTAGTGACTAATGAGGGAAGGCCCAGCCCATGGTAGTTGGTGCCATCCTAGGCCTGTTGGTCAAGTCATGGGAAGCAAGCCAGTAATGACTCCGTGGCATCTACATCATCTCCTTTTTCTGGGTTCCTGCCTTCTTTGAGTTCTTTCCTGATTTCCTTCAGTGGTAAGCAGAAATACTAACATGTAAGTCAAATAAATCCTTTTCTCCTAGCTTACCTTTTGGTCATAGTGGTTCAACACAGCAATATAAACTCTAACTAAGATACTAGAGGTCTAATTTGATTCTTCTGTATGTGGGAATTCTGTTTTCTCGGCAACATTTGCTGAAGATGCCATTGTTTTCCAGTGTGCATTTTTGGAATTTTTGTCAAATATCAAATAGCTTGATTACATACTTTCATAGTTGGGCATTCTGTTTTGATCCACTGATCTACATGCCTGTTTTTATGCCAGTACCATGCTGAATTTATTTCTACAGCTATTCAATATAGCTTGAAATCTGGCATGGTGATTGTTTTGGCATTGTTCTTTTGGATCAGGATTGCTTTAATTATTTGGGTTCATTTGTGCTTCTATATTGTTATAGTACTTTCCTGTTGCTGTAATAAAACACTGTAACCCAAAGCAACATGGTTTGAAAGGGTTTATTTCATCATATAACTCCACACTCCAGCACTGAGGGAAGACATGGCAGAAACACGGACAAGGCAGGAACCTGGAGGGAGGAATGAAGGAAGGACCGTGGAGGCGTGCTGCTTCCTAGCTTGTTCCCCATGGCTTGCTCAACCTGCTTTCTTACTGCTCTACTTACTCACATCAAGTTCATATATGTCAATTGTAGGAACTTTTTATAATTCTCTGAAAAATGTCATGTTGGTTTTATTAGGGTTACTTTGAGTCCATAAATTGCCCTTTGTAAGATAGACACTTTCACCATATCAATTGTAGCTATCCATGAGCACAGAAGCTCCTCTGTCTTTTAGTGTCTTCCTCAGAGATTTAAAGTTTTCAGCATGAAGGTCTTTCATGGATTATAGCTAGATATTGGATTGTTTTTTTAGTTGCTGTGGAGTGTTCCCATGAGTTCCTCATCAATATTGTTGCTATTATTATATAGGAAGGCTAAACATTTTTGTGTATTTTTCAGGATGCCACATTGCTGAAAGTGTTGGTCATTTCTTTTTTGTTGTTGTTGTTTTCTTTTTTATTATTGATTTTTATTGAGCTTTACATTTTTCTCTGCTCCTCTCCCTGCCTCTCCCCTCCCCTTCAACCCTCCCCCAAGGTCCCCATGCTCTCAATTTAGTCAGGAGATCTTGTCTTTTTCTACTTTCTACTTCCCCATGTAAATCTCCCTTAGTGTCCTCACTGTCGTCTAAGTTCTCTGGCATTGTGATTTGTGGGCTGGTTTATTTTGCTTTATGTTGAAAAACCACTTATGAATGAGGACATGTGATAATTGTCTTTCTGGGTCTGGGTTACTTCACCCTGTCCCTGTAGATTTTTTTATGCTTTTTCTGCTAGTCTGAATTCTTAGGACACATTTGCAACTACAACACCAATGCCATGCAAATTAGAAGAGGGTGTTTTTCATTCAGCTAGATTTAATCTCCCCTAAAGGTGAAGAAAACACAGAAGAACAGAAGACTTCAGGACTCTCCATTTCAGAATAAAAAGCAAATAAATAATATATATGAGTGCCTGGCTTGTTCTGAAGGCTGGTAGTTCTTAAGTTCAAAGAAAAATTGTTGCCCCCGAAAGTCAGTTAACTGTAGAGACCCACAGTGCCATTCAACTAAAGATTATATCAGGTGACATTCCTGACCGTTTCATACTTCAATATTCTATATTATTTCTCTCTCTTCACACATGGCTCATCGTACAATCAAGTACCTCCTAACATTCTCTACAATGTAGAACATAATCTGGCATGGAAATTAATAAAGAAACATCCCTGATAATAGTCTTTTTCCATGTATGAATTTACATCAAATGGAACTTATTGAGATAGTTTCAGAGCTCCGCTTTCCTTTTCGTGCCTGTGGAGGGGTCCGTCTGCTCAAAGTTGCAATACCCCAGGGAACAGTTTCCCACCATATCTCACTGAACTATATACTATGATTCTTTTAAAGAAGTGGAAGATGAATCACTTTGTAATTTCTTTGTAGGCTTCAAGTTAAGTCAAATAAAATTTATGAGTTTTATTATTTGCATTAGGTCATGTAAACTGAATTAACTAATGATTTAATAAATATTTATTTTACAATATTTATTTTGTATTTATTTATATGTATATGTGCACATCTGTGTGAGTGTATGCTAAGTGTGTGTGGCTTTTCATGAAAGCCAGAAGAGGTTGGAGCTATCGTTACATATGGTTGTGAACCTCCTGGCAAGGGTTCTAATAACTAATCTCAGGTCCTTGGCAAGAGCAGCACATGTTCTTAATCTCTGAGGCATTTTTTTATACCCTAAGTTTTATTTATTATAAGTTTTATGATTAAGAACATAACTTGTATACCACTAAAACTAAAGTATTATAATGTGAATATAATAAAATACTTATGAAATATAACTTTATATATATAATAATTTCACTTTGAGAACTTTTCTCTTAAGGAGAAGTCAAAATTCCCCTAAGCACTGTAGGCATTTTTGAGTTAAATGTGAAGAATCATCAGTGTGTGCTCCTGTTCTCACATACTTAATAAGAGGCATTTTTGTTTTTCAAAAATTGACAAAAGAGCAATAAAACCATTTAATTGTAGCTCAGTCACATTGTTTACTATTTATCGTAATCTACCTAGACAGTCATAAGTTATCTTTGCGTATTGTGTTTACAATTTTGATAGATTATTAATGTGATTAAATAGTAAATTATCTTCTATTTTCCTTTGCTTCCAAAATGTGGGACTGGTACTTTGTTAAAGAAAAAATTAGTTCTTGAATGCTGCAAGCCTCCCTGTTCCTTTGGAAAATGAGTGAGCTTCTGTGATCATCTTGACTACCTGTTCTTGGAGCTTTCTTCTAGAACGTTAAAGCATGAAGGAACCTATACGACTTGCTCTCAAATCACCTAGAAGTAAATGTTCCTCATACTTCCACACATCCAAAGCTTTGCACAAACTTCCTCACATCCAAAGATGGATTAAAACTATCCATATTAGATCTAAGACCATAAAATATCATTTCTCAGTTTTCCTTGTCTGAAATATGAATAACCAATGGCAATGTGCCAGATTTACTCATCACAGTAAATTGAGAAAGATGTACTGAATAGAAGAGTCCAGGGAACTATGGAAACGTGGATGGCTGGTCATTCTGAGTGTTCCTCTGAGACCAGAGAGCAGTGAGCACAGCACCTTGTTTCTAGTTGCCTATTTCTCTGAGATCCAAGTAATTCTGATCATCACGATAATACATGTTTCATGTTTAGTCTAGCTCAACTTTCTTTCCGTCACACTCTAAACGTGGATTCCTATTTTAGGATCCTGATTACTAGGACTGGGAGCATCTATTTACTTTTGGGAAAATGGTTTCACTGCAAAACCACCCGAGCTTTGCTCCCATTCTTTTGTTTTCTTTTCCGTTTCAGTGCTGCCTTCGGCCCTTAATTTTGTGAGCCTGTCTGAGGAGTTTCTTCAAGGAGAAGTAGATGTAGATACAGCAATTATCTCTCTCCCACCTGTGTAGTGAGCTGGTGATGTTTAAAGGTCACCTTCACCTGGCCTCCTGATGGAAGCTAGGTTTCACACGTCGTTTTCAGCACCGTGGAAGGTTTTCTTCTCCACACCACTGAAAGCAACGTTATCAGTTTCCAACACAGAGGATGTGCCATTCTCAGTAGATGACAATTTTCCCTGTTCCTTTTGTGAAGATGAGTGTTTTGCACGGATCTTCTCACCAGCAAAGGCTGTTCCATGGACATCCACTTTCTGGTCTTAGATTCCAAGTAACTACTTCCTTTCTTCATTTATTTTGTCTTATGTACCTAGGAGCCCAACATGAACTGTACTGGTCAAGACATTAAGCATTAGACGAACTCCATAAGGGAACCTTGATATAAGTTCACAGTTCTTACTAGAAACACATGAAAGACTTTATACCTTATACATGTGAGCGCTCCTTTAGCTCTTCCAGTCTGCTTAGCTCTCTGACTTTTATCTTTCTACTTTAGGACATGGATAAAGTTGATTCCATTTGGTTTAGCCTCTGTAAAACACAGAAAGTGAGAATCATGGTGCTTAGATTCCAGAAACTTGAGCATTTTCTAATATACAAATACATAGTTTTATTTACATTTAACAGATCCATGCCCAATTTAAAATATGGGAGAATATTTTGATAGATAAAAGTGATTTGCTTTGGGCATAAAAACAAGTCTATGTTGCGTTCTCTGCTCCATCATATGTAGAAACCATGTTACTGCAGCATGAAAGAATTAGTTTTACTTTTTATGATTTAGGCCTATTAAATTCTGTGGATGTGGCAAACTGCTTTTGTTTGACAAATTGTTCAAGATTACAAAACTTAAAAAATATAATTAACCAAATTAAAATTTAAAATAAGCTATCACCTCAAAGGCTTGATAATAAAAATTTTATAACAATAGTCTAAAGAACAGAATGAATTGAATTAAATTGCAGTGTTAAATTTCCTATTCACCTTATAGTATAACAAAACATTAGAATGACTAATAAAATACTTTTGATATTAAATACATTTAATAAGAGAAAGGTAATAACATTGCCAATTACAGATAAGCATAATAGAACAGCATCATTGAACAATCTATGCTTATGGGCAAAGGCATGCATACATGTTGTTTATAAATTTTAATGTTGCTAACATAATTTAAAGTGAATAATCATAGCTGCTGAAGAGAGACTGAGCAGTGGTTAAGAGCCTGTGTTGCTGTTTCAGAGGAGAGCAGTTCAGTTCCAAGCACCCATGGCAAGTGACTCACAACCACCTTTAACTCCAGCTCCAGCAGGTCCAACGCCATTTTCTGGGCTCCTGAATACACATGTATACATGGAGAGACAGATGCATAAATAATAACTGCGTTAAACCTTTAAAAATGGTTACTCACAAAATACTATTTACCAGACACCAGTCTTTAGACTTTCTAGCTCTCATCTGTCATTACAAATCAAATAATTACTTTGTTCAAAACTTTTAAAACTCTAAATATTTAAAATAATATTATTAATAGCATACTATAAATATAGATGCAAGAAAATCAATATGCTTGATTTTTAAAGGGTATTTTTAAAGTAGTAAATTCAGTGAGACTCACATTTATATACTTTGATAACAACTGATATTTTCAGTAATATTCAGAGGTAAATTATTTTCTAATTGAATTATTGTCCTATGTATGTATACAGTTCATACATTCTTCAAAATATATTTAGATAAATTAAAAGTACTCCATACTTGCCCAAGCAGTATTTTTTTCCTTATAAGACTGTGAGCAACTTCGAAAACATTGAGATTGTTGACCACAGTTCCCCTAAGACACCTTTTAGCCCCTAGTCCAAAGGAAAGAAGCTATGGACTCCACCCATCACTGTACCATGTAAACAAGTTCCTCAAAATCAGCTAAGGCCATACCCTACAAGTGTTGCCTCAGAACCCCACAGACATTACCTACAAGCCTGTGCCTTAGAGTCAGCCTCAGTCTATGGCTGTGTGCCCCAGAACCCACAGGCATACCTGCACGTGTGTGCCTGAAAGATAGCAACTCCCGTTAATGAATAGTGATTGACTACATTTTCCTCCTGAGACACTATTTCCAACAATGGGCTACATGTGTATGAAAACAAGGTTGTTTTTCTAAGGAGGCTGGCATTTATAGTATGTTGAACTCACCATCCAGTGAAACAGTGTGCTTATGTGGACACGCTACTTCAATCAGTGTGGTTACAGAGACATGCCATTTCAGTCATTGTGATTACATACACAGGCTACTTCAATCCGTATAGTTACATAGACACACTACTTCCGTCATTGTGATTACATAGACATGCTACTTCAATCAGTGTGGTTATGTAGACAGGCTACTTCAATCAGTATACTTACTTAGACACACTACTTCAGTCATTGTGGTTATGTAGACACATTCCTTCAATCAGGTGGGAGAACACAGGTTTTGTTGTTTTAGAAAACACAATTGAAGAACAGTGTAATGTGACTTTTCTGTTATTGGCAGATAGATTAGTTGTGAATGTAAGACGTGTGACTCTTTCTTCCTAAGAAGATTGACCTTAAAGCGAGGTCACCCAGGGGCGCTTTCACCATATGTTAGGGTGTGACAGAATGAGAACGCTGATAGCGCAAATTAAAACATCTCATCACAGGCTGAATCCCATGGGATTTGGAAATGGAAAAAAAAAAAAAGACAAGGTCAGAGAAATGATGCTCCTTGAACAAGCTGTCAAGCTGCCTCCAAGGAAAGGTGTCCAGATGACTTCTGTATAAGGAGAGTAACTCACTTAAGTGTCGGGACAGAGCCGGAATGTGCTTTAATAAGCTCAACCAGGACTGATGAGCAGCGTTGTCCTCCTCCTTCTGGGAGTAAGAATATAATATTTCTTGTCAGTTATGTCCAGTTCTCTTCACAACACCAAATTTCTAATACAGAATTCAAGAGTCTACGTATTACAATTTTAAAAGTCACATATGATTTAGCTGAGTAACAGCAGCTGCAAAGACAAGTAGTCTAATAAGTTCTTGTTAAAGAAAACATCTTGGAACCAGTAAGATGGCCAAATGGATAAAGATGCTTGCTGCTAAGCATTAAAAACTGAATTTGATCCCTTAAACACATGGAAGAAGGATAGAAATGATCCTTGTAATTTGTCCTCCAAATCTGCCCCTAAAAATAAATAAGTAGATAAATAAAAATGAGGCCTGCGGAAGAGAATGGATTCCAGGCACGAGGAGGAGCAGAGAGCACGTGTGGGTGCGTGATTGAGAACAAGGTTGAGAATGGTCTCGGAAACAGGAACTAACACGAGAGAGGACACACATCAAAGCCAAGAGCTGCAGTGAGAACTGAGCACAGTGTGACAGGAAGCTGCAGAAGGTAGAGACAGGCAATCATGTCATGAGCAGAGGTTCCAAAAAAGACCGTTTCAGCGGTGTCTCGAGTGATTCAGAGGGAGATCAAACGCTTTCCCTAGGAGAATAGTTATAGAAATGCCTCTCTGCTTCAGGAGAGGCTATAGCTTTGACCTGAGAGATGGCAGGGGAAGAAGGCAGAGAACTTGACAACAGGTTTTAGCGGTCAGTTGACCAAACTGAGTAAAAGTCATGAGGGCACGAGAGGGGCAAAATGCAAGTGTGACTTTGGGTTTGTGTGTCCCTGTATCAGCCACCCACAAAATATTTATAGTTTTCCAAGATATTCCAAGATGAGGGTCTGGAGGGATGACAGCATTTAAGAACACTCACTGTTCTTATAGAAGGTCCAAGTTCAGTTTCTCACACCCTCATCAGGTATCTAACAGCTGCCTGTCATGGTAGCTTCCGCAAATCCGTTCTGATCTCTGGGAGCATCTACCCTCTAATACATATCCCAACACAGACACACATAGTTAAAAAATAAATCTTAAAAAAATTCTTCTTTGATGTTTATTCCTGGCATAAGATGTGTTTGTTTAAATCTACCTTACGTATTGAAATAGTGGTGGACATGTTGAAATTATACTAAGGAAAGCAGAAGTCCTCCTGTTTTTAATGAATACACCTTCAAGGACTCTTTTTAAGATTTTTTTAGTACAATAAGAAAAGCCTCGGAGATATATCAAAGACAATTATGATGCAAATGTTTTTCCCAAGCTTCAAGTTCTTATACTACTTTGAGCAAATAATTTGTTGACTGATGGATGATAATGTATTCACAGATGTGTCTCAGTTAAGATGGAAATTTAGCTTTGGAACCTTTAAATGGAAAAGGCTGTTGTCTTTAAAATATATTTTTATATATGCATTTCCAAACTGACAGGTACTTGGGGGAGAGCACAGGGACTAACTGGTAATTTACTGAGTGTGAGGATCACTTATCTCTGTGAGTAATGAGGGCCTGCAGTCCAGGGTGTGGGTGGGAATGTTCCACACCACACAATGGTAATGATAGCTCATCAGGTGGGGTGGAGGGGTGGGTCTGTGCCTCCGTGCAGCCTAAGGCACAGTGGCACTTTGCTGAAAGGTTACCATGTGTGTGCAGGAGAAGGATGCAGCAGCCTTATATTAATTGCAATGTTGTGTGTTAAAATAAATGTTGGGCATTCCCAGTGGATATTTTAAGAGAGTGTAAGTGACTATTATGCACAAATGCTTTGAGAGAAACCACTTCCTCCTTGCTGAAGGCATGAGGAGGCTGTGGCTTCCTAGCTCTAAAATGTATTTCCCACAAGTATTTCAGGATCATCCTATGAACTGGAACCACTGGATTCCTCCTGACTCTCTAAACCTTTCTATTTGCTTATCACAAATATTCATATAGTAGGGTTTACAGAAAGAAGCTATGAAAACAATAAAATATACATAATAATGTTAAAACATTTTAACCTATGTTAAGCTAATCTTACATCTTGGTACACACATATTATAAAAGAAATAAAAAACAAAAATCCTCTAAAAAGGCATAACATAGCATTTGTTAATACCTTTGTCACTAGTGCTGAAGACATACACTTTTCAGTGCTACAAGGCACACAAGCTTAGTGCTTTCAAGAAATATTATTTACAATTCTTGCTCCTCTACTTGATTAGATTCAGTATTTATAAATAGCTACCATCAAACAGATGAAAACAATGAATGAAACCTGCGGGTATGGAGTAAGAAAGTGAACCCTTGCAGGCTGTTGGGGATGTTGTTAAAATTATCATATTGGGCAATGAAAGGGAAGTTTATTTTAAAAACATTAAAGGCAGAGATTTTATATGAGCCAACATTCCTATTACTGGGTATATTACAAAATGCAATCATTATGTAAAATAGATAATCATTTTCTAGGTGAATAATTTATGTAAAGGAAATACCTTACTTAGTCTTTTTACTTGGGAAGATGAAGCTTGTTGCTGGCTTGTGTGAATTATCTTCCTGTTATTACTATGCTGTTAATATACAACAAGGAAACCATGGTTGCACTGTATCTTTAGCTACTCTATAAAGAAAAACCAAAAAGAATTTAAAACTCTTATATACGGAGACATTGGAAAAGATTACAGCTGGGTATCCTGAAGATATCCAGGCAAGTAACTCTTCAAACATCAAGATGACCAAGTGACTTTTGTAGGTTGGCAGTGAATCCTTAAATTTTTGATGAACTCTTTTTAGAAATCTTTTAAGTTTGTACAATAAGTTGGGTGGGAAGTACAGATACTTTCATCGACTCACAAATGTCCACATTTCTCTCGTGTCCAATGCCAGGTGCCAGAGTAGAACATCTGCTAATGAGCTGTCATTGACACAGTTTTAGGGATGACTTGGGTTTTTCATTGTATGATCCACGCCAATACCTACAGCCTCTTAGAGGATGATTTAACAACCTTAAAAATTCTCTTTACTATACCTGTTAATCTTTCCAGCTCTTTAAATCACTGAGATTAGATCAGGAGGACTTAGGGAGAAAATTTAAACACATATTACTAAGTGCAGGGACCCAGCTGAAAGGATCACCGGACTGTAGTGATAGGAGCTGTGGGGCTGCGTCCCCGGCACCCGGCCGCCCGCATGGCTAGGTTATGCCCGAAATAATTACACGGAAACTGTATTCTTTCAAACACTGCCTGGCCCGGCTAGTTCCAGCTTCTTATTGGTTAGCTCTTACATATTGTTCTAACCCATTTCTAATATTCTGTGTAGCCCACGAGGTGGCTTATCAGGGAGGATCTTAACCTGCGTCTGTCTGGAGTGGGAGAATCAAGGCGACTTCTGACTAAGCTTCTTTCTCCCAGCATTCTCTTCTGTTTACTCCACCCACGTATGGGTTGGCCTATCAAGGGGCCTAGGCAGTTTCTTTATTAATATGAAATCACTCCCACATCACCGGACTGTATTTTCTACTTACAATGACATCCTAGAGTGGGCAAAACTGTGGAAAGCATAAATGCTGTCAGCTGCCAGTGATTAAAAAAGAGGGAGCAATTCATAGATTTAGCAAAGAGGAAGTTTATTTCATTATCCTAATATTTATTTTTTATGTTTTCTTACTTTTATTTCAAAAAAATAATTCATTAAAACACAATTGCATCTTTTGATTCCTCCCATCAATCTCTCCCATGATCCTTCCTCCTCCCTCTCGGACAGATGGCCACTTTTTCTTTATCATTGTATTACACACACACACACACACACACACACACACACACACATACAGATGCATAAAAATATAAATACAATCTGATGAATCTGTTTAGTGTTGCTTATACATCTGTGATTTCAGGACTGGGTGCTGTTATTAGATAACCAATTAGGGTTCTCGCCCCTGGGGAAGACTGGTTCATCCTCTCTCTGCAGTCTTTAATTGCTGGAGTTCTCTAATTGTGGGGCTCTGTGAGATTTTTTTCCCCTTCCACATTTTACTTGTATATTCAACTTTGAAGGACACCCTGCTGATTTCTAAGTCCAGCACTTGTAGAGAAAGTATTGAAAAACATCCACATTCAGGTTTTTATATGGATATAAGTTTTCAGTGAATTTGGGTAAATACTGAAGAGTACAATTGCTGAACAACATAAGAATCTGCTGAATTTTATAAAAAAAAATCAAAACAAAACGAAACTGTCGAGTTGTATATCAAAGTAAATGTACCATTTTGCATTCACAAGTCAATCTAGCCTTTACATTGAACTCTTTTCTTTACTGGTCACCTTTCAATATAGAACAACGCATACCAATTTAATCATCCAAGAACACAGACCTTTCCTGATGGGTTTGCCCAAACTATTGTAGGTGGCAAGACAGGAAAGAATTGATTTACAAGGATCACAGTCATGCAGAAAGGAGCTGATGAGGAGACCAAACGAAAAAACAGTGGCTCACTGGAGGAAAACTAATGGGAGCCAAGATAAACACAAAGGCCTTGGGCATCCTTGGTGGTCCTGCAAGGAGAGATGATTGTCACCGCCTCATAGGCTCTCTGGGAACACAAATCAATTTTGTTGCATTTTAAACCCCTAGAAATTGCTTTGTGATTTTTCTTATTTATTTTTAAAGATATGGTTTTTTTTCCCTCTTAATAGACTGCTGAGCAACTAACTCCATAGCTTGTAAATCTCATTGTCTATTGATACAAAGTTTCTCAAATGTCCAAGCTTTATATCACCTTTGTATTTGCAGTCAGAGTCCAGCAAAGCCCATTCCTCCTGAGAAAACTTGACACCGCAATGGTAAAGACTGGAACATTTATAAGCAAGACCGATATGGGTCATCCCAAACCATTTGTAGATACATGTTAGCATGCCAGAGTGTGCCTGAAAGAGGGCTTGCCTCCACAGATCCTCCAAAACTTAACATCTGCCATCAGTGAAGGGCATTCTGTGCTCAGCCACTAAAGGTGGAGACAGGTACTAGCTGTGCAGCTCCAAAGAAAATGTAAAGACAAAGTAAAAGAAAGTAGAGGCAGAAGCCTTAGGCGGATAGAACACAGATGGCGAGTCTACCTTGTCTCCTCACTCCTCAAACAGGAGAGTGGCTGATATAGTACAGGACCCAGACTCAAAAACCAGCTAAATAAAGGCTCTTCAAAACTTCTCAGTCTCCTGACTGCACCAGAAAAATACCTTTATTATAATCTGATCTCCAAGAGATGCTCCTCCTCTGGGTTTTCATCCTTGATAAATGTTTCCCAGAGACTATCATGACATCTCCAATCCCCTGTCCTCAACACCGTTCACTTTTAATACTTCCTTTTTTTTAATTTGTTTTGTTTTCCTTTTGTCTTTAATTTGTGGTGATTTGGAAGTAACTTATTAAACTTTGGATTAAATAATGAACAAAGAAACAACACTTTATATTCAAAGGTTTTTATTCAAAGTTATTTATATTCAAAGGTTTCCTATTTATTCAGTACTATAAACATGTGCTACAGAATGAACATTTTAGTTTTATTTTAGCCTAGAAGCCTTAAAGCAAGAGTGAAATTTGATTTTTCATATTTCAAAAGTATTTATCACGGCATCCTTCCTTAGGTCTGTTGGATAAAGAAGAGATTGTGAAATATTTCTTAATCCAAAGACAAGTATTTAATGTGAGATGACATTGTAAGTAATTAATGATGGATGTATTTTGTCCTTATATGTTGTATCCTATTTTTCTGAGCATTATAGATAAAATATATTGACTTATTACTTATAACTCTTAACAGTTAATATGAATACATGTACATGTATGCATACACACACATACAAATATTTATGTTTATATTAACTGCCCCCAATCCAATTTCCCTTTTTATTCTCCACTCACATGGAAAGCAACAGGCAATTAATGACTGTCGGGGGGGGGGGCAACCATGAATGATTTTGATTCACTATAATAATAATAAATCCGATTATGTTAGACTCTGAGTCTTTGTATTTTTACCATATGTCATACAATAGGTGATTTCGAGATCTTGAACATACATAACCTTTCTCATTAATTGCCTGGTACTATACTTACCAGGTTCTCCTAGGGTTTGCAGCATTAACTTTTATACTTGTTTTATTCACATACCTAGGTTAATTTTATTTTATCTAAAAGTTTTATGCTAGCCTGGGAAAGGCAGATAGTTATTTTTTTCCTTCATACATCTGAAATGAGGCAGTTGATTTTCTTCTGACAACTCAAGGCTTTACTGATTATTTCCTTAAAGCTTATTGTGCTATGGATCACATGGGATAAGGTGGCCAATGAAAGTGGGATTTCAATAACATATTTCTGAGTAATAAACCAAACAATCTGAAAGCACTAAGCACTAACAATTTGAATACATGAGTAAATTGTAAAAATTGAAGTGTAGTTTGCAACCCTTTAATGTATGTTTGAGATTTTAGTTGTAACTCTTGTTGATTCGGAGAGAGGCTGACACTGGTTTCACGTCCCTGCAATAGCCATGCCTTTCAGAGCATATCTCACTGTGCCCTTTGCTCAGCCCAGCGGTGACAGCTTTAAAGCAATCTGTGTGTGCTGTGGCGGTGCTCGGTCATCGTCTTAGAAAAGCCAGTCTCCTGAAAGTCCGTGCTGTGATTTTGTTCATGTGTACCACATGGTCCAATGAGAATTAAAATTCAGAATGAATTTAAGTCTAGAGGCGAAGAACCCTGCAGCAGTCAAGGAGTTTCTTTTCCTTAACACAATATTAATCAGGCAATCTTTCCTCTGCTGTCACCTACCCTAACACCATAACCATGAGAGTTAATATGTCAACTTGACAGGGTCAAAAATTAACTGGGGACCCAGCCTCTGATAATGTCTGTCTGGGACTAGGTAGATGAGGTTAATGGAAGTTGGTAAATCTCTGCTAATTGGTAAGAACCTATGGACTGAGATCTTGAAGTAGCGATAGCAGAGGAAGTGAGCTGAACATTGACATATTCATCTTCTTCTGCTTCGAGACTGTGAGTGCTACGTGATGAACTGGTTCAAGTTCCTGCCCCTTGATTGTCCCACCATAAGGGACTTGACCCTGGAACTGTTGGCCAAAATATACCCTCCTCTTTAAAAGCTACTTGTATTGGAAAGTTTTTACAGGAAAAGCGGCTAGTACAAATTTCATAGTCAGTGTTCCGAAAGATTGGCATTCATAGGCTGATTTTGGAGTACAGGTTGGTGGAAAGTGTGCTCATGGTCCAGGCACGTGTTGATTTAGTGCCGTTCTTTACTGTTGTGCACTCAAATCTTGCTCAGAGCCTGATGGACGCAGTGCCTTGGTAATGCTTTTATTGGATAATAACTTCATCACTTGTAACATTGGGCCCACCCTGGTGTAGACTAGTCCCTGAGTACAGGGTTTGTCTCACGTAGTCACGTGTGGACCATATGATGTAGGCTGCCACTGCCTGGGGGAGGGGCAGATCCATGTACACTGTGCACTTCAGAAGCTAATATGATTTCAAGTGTCATCAATTACCCTCTCTATCTGTAGGAAAATGGTGCATGTGGGCAGAACTTGTGCATCTCTTGTCTCTGAACACACTTGGAGAGTAAGAGGCCAGATGAAGCTTTTATAATGAGTCTCACTTGGTATATATACATCTCAAGTTGCTTTATTTGACATAATCTTGAGGTTTAGAGAATTTCAGATACATAAATGCTTATATTTAAATAGAGCCTATTTATGCTAAGGATATACCAGAAGCCTAAAATTCATTACCAGATATTTTACCAAATAAGAATTGTTTTATTTAATTTTTATATTATATATTATCATGTTTCCCCCTCCTTTAGCGCTTTTCAAATCCTCTTTAACATCTGACTTATCCAGCTTTTCTCTCTCTCTCAGTCTTTCTCTCCACACACACACACACTCACATAAACACACACATACACAAGTGCACATTATTCCCAAACAAACACAATACAAAGATCAAAACAAATGGACAAAACTCAATATGATGAAAAAAATCAGAACAGAAAGTTCACATAACAGCAACCAGGTGTTGGTGGCACATGCCTATAATCCCAGCACTGGGAGGCAGAGGCAGGTGGATCTCTTTAAGTTCAAAGCCAGTCTGTTTACACTAGGTAGTCCCAGGAAAGGCTCCAAAGCTACAGAGAAACCCAGTCTTGAAAATTCAAAACAACAAAAACAACAATAAAAATCCCCAAACCATAGGAGCTGCCCTAGAATGTGGTGGATATGCCCAGTGAACTCCATTGGAGAAAGCAGATTTTCTTTTCTCCTGGTCGACTTTATCTGATTTAAGAACCATCTGTTAGCAAATATACCAGAAACTTCAGTGACTGATTTATTGAGACAGGTTTTCCTAGAAGCCATGGCTGGTCTAATACTCAATCCTGTTTCCTCAGCCCCCTGAGTGTTAGGATTAGAGGTGCAGAACAGCCCACATGAGGCTCAGAAAACGCTTGAGTTACTAGTTCAACTCTTAATCTAAAATTTGGGTGCAGTACACAAAACAAAAGGAAAACAGGTGTTTTAACAGACTCCACATCCCCAGTGATGGACAGAGAAACAAACAAGGCAAAACAGAGATATAAGAATGTTCTGAGGATTGTTATATGCTTGCTGTACTTCCTGATTATTCAAATGTATTATGAATGTAGATAGTTAATAAAAAGACACATGCTTCCCATTAGTTATATAGCCGCATTATCTTCCTTCCTCCCTTCTCTCTTTTTGGCTTTATGTTTTTATGGAAACTGGCAGAGGGCTCTACAGGTCACATGGGTGGTGGCTGAAAGCAAGGCAAGTGACCATGTCAATGTCTCCGACGCCTTTAAATTTATAGAGCACACTGGGGTGAAAGGCTTGCTGGTGTGGCCTAAAAGTAATTGTGTATTTAAACGATATAAAATTATGACCATGATGAAAACAAACTTTACTTCTGAAAAAAACGTGATCTTATTTTATTGTATTTTAATACAATAAAACCTTTGGTTTTGTCCTTGCTGTTCAAACACTCATGACTGAGCTTGCTAGGATATTGAGTTCTTTTCTTGAATATGAAAGTGCTGCCTAGAAAATAAAATAAAAATGGCTAATATATTTCTAAAACCAAAAATCTCACAACTAACTCCATGTGTAATATTATAGGTAAGATGATTTTGAAAATAATCTCTAAGACAATGAATATTAACATATCACAGATAAATTAATTTTGATGTTAAGAAAATTGCAATTATTTAAGTTCAATTTAGTATTAAATGCTGAGCAACGAAAAGCATACTACCTTTGAGATATTATAAAATATATGTTTAAAATAACAAAAGGAGAATGAGAATAATTTAAAAAGCATCTTCTGAAGTACATTAGACTTAATTCAAGAGCTTATTTTGTGGGGAGTGAAGTATAAAATGGTTTGCTGGAAGTAATGTACAAAATAATACTTTTAAGATAGAAAGAACAAAAATAATCACAAAGACACAGAGACATGTAATATGACAGCTGAAAAGTTTGACAACAAAAAATGGGACACAGTAAAAATTCGTAAGACTAGGTGAGACGGGAAACAAAGCCATGGCTTAGGCACCAACAGATGCCCGCATTGCCATACTTTTGTGGTTAACCTCTGGTCAGTGGTCAGCAGGGATGTTCTGTTTCCCTGTAAACACTGGTGTCACAGGCACAAGGTAGGGAGACAGAGTGGACTGTGTTTATGGGATGATAGCTTAGGCACATCAAGATGGAAGAGATGACTGGAAACACTGAGACCTTTAGGATGACTCATGAGGGCAGTGCCGCAGTTAAAGCTGGCATTATCCAGAGCATGGGGGAATGTCACCGTGCCAGGGCCTATGTGAGGGATAAGACGGAAATATGAGGAATCATGAGGATGAACTGATGTGAACATTGTCAAAAATACTATTACAGTGCCCCATTGTGCCATCCTGTGCTGCTTTGTGACATGACAATGGCAAATTGTGACGTCATATGATTAGTTGTGGCATCACAATGATGGGTTGTAGTATCACAGTTTTCTACTCTGCCACTACAGTGGTGCATTTTGCCCTCACAGTGGTGAACTGTGACATCAAATATCTTAACTCTTCCATCACAAATCAGTGTAGTTTTCACCCTTTATCAAAGAAACTTCATTTTGCAGCACATAGAGACAAATGCAGAGATCTACAACTGGTCACAATGCAGAGTACACTGGCCATAAGGTGCACAGCACCTGTTGATATAACTACAAAACACTCCCTACACCCCAGATGCAGAGAATATGGATGAAAACAAGCAGAAATATTGAAAAAAATCAGAGGAAGAGGGTACCAGCTACAAGGTTGTGTCTTTATAAGATGGGGAAGCTGCACTCAAGGAATCTCAACAGAATGGTTGCCTAAGCAAGAACTCAACAATAACAACACCAGTTGGCATACCAATATAGATGGCAGAAAGCTCTCAAGGCTCTACCATTGCATGAAGATCTAGAGACAGCGGCTGTAGAGACAGGGAAGATCTGTCTTAGTCAAAGATGAGACCCATAATCGGCTATCCACTACTGAGTGGTTAGTGTTGAAATCATACTCTGAGCAATACTAACTGATCTCAACAGGTTGTAGTTTTATATTTTGTTATGGAAATTCCTTTCACCAATTGTTTTCAAGTACCAGCCTTAGGAGTGACTTCTTGTCTGTGTGTAGAGAGACACAGAGGTCACAAACGTTCTTGGATTGTGAAGACTGGGTCAGGAGGCATGAAACAGTGTGTGGCTGGTTCCCTGCTCCCTTGGTCCCAGCTCCATGAATCTGTTTTCCCCGTAGCATCCATATGTATATATATATATATGGTTCTTGCTGCAAGTGGTATCCAACGTGGTGGTATGTGTCCCAGTACTTGGTAGGCAGAGGCAGGAGGATCTCAGTGAGTTTGAGGCCAGCTTGGTCTACAAAGAGAGTCCCAAAACAGCAAGAGTTGTTACACAGGGATCATTTACTTATAAATTTATATAATGCATTATTTGTATATTACTATATTTACTTGCACACATACACGTAACAAAAGTAATTAAAGTAGAAAAGGTCATGAATGCAAGAAGGGGGTAGAAACATAGAGGAGTTAGAGGGAGGGATTTTTAGCATAAAAATTTTGAAGGATAAAGCTCTCCGAAGTATCATTAATAACATAGAAATATATTATTTGTTTTGTTATTGGACTATACCATGTCATTATCAAATGTTATTACATCCTAAAAAACTAAAACAGTAAAATATATACATGGAACTTCCACACATTTTCCATATTTGATCTTCAACCTGATGAAGACCTGTGACTGCGGCTTTGGAATCACAGCACAGGTTCATGTGTGAAGAAAAGCCTGCCATGCAAATCTTCTCACAGGAGACAAAGGAGTACCCTGGAGGAAGAGTGCACATGAAATTGGAAGAGATGTTGAATTGCAGGCAGAGAGGGAGTTTTGCATGTTTTTCATCATTAAAGTATTAAAAATGTTGAGCAACTAAAATGGTATTGTTAATAAATATTGATCAAGATGGGTATATATATAT
>NW_026068062.1:2659376-2661735 GCF_014885135.2 Alexandromys fortis | reverse complement strand
TATATTATATATGAAATATATATTTTATATTCTTAAATATAACCCTCTCAAACCATATAAAGTTACTTGTTTGTATGTTCTCAGGGATGACCATGTGACATTTGACAGGGCAACTCATTGGTGTGCTCCTCCCTGGAGAGGGACAACTTACTCACAGTTATTTATTATTTATTTATTTAATCGCTTGTGATCTTATACTGGGTTGGACTTCCTGTCCTTCACAGGAGGCAGTGCTAGGTTGACATCATATAACAGCACTGTCTCCTGCTGCCACCCTCATGTTCTCTCCTTCAAGTTTAGGATCATCTTTTATTCCTGATTTCTATTCTGCCATCTACATAAATCTGTGTCAACTTTGCTCATTACCAGTGTTTGTTTCTTATGAAACCTGAATATTTTTTCTATTGCTTCATCCATTGTAATAAAAAAAAAGTGAGTCCCTGAGAAGGTGACAGTGACATACATTTTTGAAGCTTCTTCTTGACAGAGCCTTGTTTCCCTGGTTCCTTGTTCTCTAAGAACAGTATGCTGGTTCATTTTCCTCATAACCTCACAGGTTTTAGAGATGCACACTTTTGTTTGTACTGCTCACCTAATGTTGATTTGTATAGCACTGCTTCTTTCTTGTTCAGGATTCTTATGCATCCAAGGTTCTTAGACCCTCTTCTGTCTCTGGTTTTGCTTTGGTGTACCAGAAAAATAAGGGCACGGCTGCTTAATAGATTTATTATTTCTTTATGCAAAAGAAAAAATCATTCTCTTAATCTTCTGGATGCCAAATTGCTTTGAGGAATGTGTGTGTGTGTGAGAGAGAGAGAGAGAGAGAGACAGAGACAGAGAGAGAATCTCTGTGTGTATGCGTGCACATAGATTTTATTTCTCACCCTTGCCCTGGCTCCCTCCTCGATTCTTTCATTTCTTCTTCCCTGCTTTCCTGTTCTCCTTTTGAAACATTCTCTTTAGCCTTTGTTCTTTTAAATAGATAGAAACAGAACTGAATTCGATTCCTTCCACAGAACGCCATGAATTGTCCCTCTCTGGCTAGATTTTCAAAATGCAAGGGAAATTGTCACAGAGGGAACTTATTTTGGAATTCCAGAACTCATTTACATTCATATTGCGTTTTTTATCAAGGATTTAGGAAGGTCAAACATTCTCACTGATATCATATATAGACGGAGGTCACTTTTCTCTGCAGACAAAATTCCTTCATGATATTTATTCATGAACTGGGGAACACTCTCAACAGTAAAGTAACTCATTGCCCAAAATGTCTTTGCTGGAAAATTCAAATAGCCAGATGGTGGTTGTATAGCCTCCTATTATTCAAAATATTCTATTGTCAGCTATGTAACAAAGAGAATTTACATTGTAGACATTCAATAGCTCTATATCTTTCATATGAAGATCTACAAGAGACTATGAAGACAGAAACAAAAATAGTTCTCTTACAGTTCAAAATATCTGAATCTGTGAACAAATATATGTTAAATTTTACTATGTAAGGAATATAATCCTATATATGTTTTGCCTTACATTTTTCCTACCATATATGAAAACCTTCCTGTATCTCAAAATTAAAAAAAATCTATTATGGTTATTTATAATTAGTGATAACCAATCAAATAGTTTGTCCTGAATTGTTAAGTGTTTGTCACTCAGTAGACACCACTAGCAGCAAACAAATTATTCATGCTGCATTTGTATTCACCTATACTGTGACTATCTGTAAGGTATTCCAACAATTAATATAGTATACAGCTGTTGTTGGAAAATATTGAGACATACAATTAACACAGTTGCATTTATTATTATGAAAAATGCATTTTAACACTTTAATACAGGAATAGAGACCATTCATATTTGAAAAATATGATCAAAGTGCCTTTAGCATGTCTGATTAGACAAGAATTGTAAGGAAACAGTCATATAAAGTTAAATACTAGAAGAAACATATTTTGCTATTAAATGTTGTTAAACAGATGCCTAGCAAGATATTCATCAGTATGACTATAGGATAGGGTCATTTCAGGTTCTCTGACCTCAGCTGCCCCAGGAACTAACTGGGGACATCACCCTGGGCACCTGGGAGCCCCTCTAGCACCAAATCTCTTGCCGACCCTAAGAAGGCTCCCTTAATTAAGATATGTGCTTCCCTGCTCCCCTATCCAACCTTCCTTTATCCCAAACATCCCGTTTCCCAAGTTCCCCCCAACCTCCCCTTCTCACTTTTCTCTCCCCATCCCCCCTTACCCCCTCCCACCCCACCCCCAAGATCCCATTTTTTGCCCGGCAATCTTATCTACTTCCCATAATCAGGAGGATAGCTATATGTTTTTCTTTGGGATCACCTTCTTAT
>NW_026068062.1:2644697-2658931 GCF_014885135.2 Alexandromys fortis | reverse complement strand
GGGAGGGGGAGAGGAGAGGGAGGAGGAGGGGAAAAGGGAGATGGGGAGGGAAATGGGAGGCGGGGAGGAGGCGGAAATTTTTTTTCAATAAAAAATTATATTGAAAAAAAAAAACAGATGCCTAGCACAGAAAAAGAAGGGGAAAAAAAAAAGACAGATCAACTGTGTATTCAGTGTTACAGTGCTGGGTGTTTTTATTCCACGCCAACCACCCTTTTCATGAATGTACAATCTTAACATGGCATTCATGAGTAAATTTTGTCATATGCATATTGTTCAAAGAGGTAAAATTTGATGAATCTTGCTTTAAGTATCTGTATTTAAACACAAAAATATGAACACTAATAGGAAAAAACAGCTTCCATGGAACTCAAACTGGCCTTGAAGTCTCTTTAGTATAATTTAGTCTCAAACTCATGGTTAATGCTCATGCCACCTCCAAAGTTGGTAGGTCTATAAACTTGCAACACCATCAATTCAAATGCTAGGCATTTTAAAGACAGTGGAAGCGATTCTGAGAGAATATCTTAGGCAATATCTTTTACATGAATGGTTGTAGGCACACACAGGTAGACAGTCTATTAGACTACATGGAATAAAAATTTTTAGAAGGGTCAAAACAAAACTATGACGAAAGAAGCAGAATAAATTCTCTCTGTATTTAGCACCTTGTTATGTATTTAATGATACATATTTAATGCCCATAAAGTTTTTCAAAAGACACAGTATAAGTTATGATTAAGTGCTAAATTCTTCATAAGTTATATCTAGGCTGCAGATTTGAAGAGTTGGGGACATTTATAAGCTGAAATCATCAAATATCATCAAATAAGAATTCAGTAGGAAGATGGGAAATTTCTGTATCTTGACAAGGCAGAGAATTGTAGGGAATATTAATAATTGTTATTTATTGGTCACCTATACCTGTTTGGTTCTATGGAGGATGCAGTAAGAATATCCAAATTTCTTCCATGCAAGTAATGCATAAAACAATGCTGTATTCATTTAAATAGAGAAGGGTTGGGGCCCAGCCTTGAGGTGCATAAGATCGGAGCTGTATGCCTGAATATAGAGCTGTACCCTGGAGTTCTGGGATTCTGAGTGAAAACGGTGGGAGAGTGAGGACAGGGATAGCATATGTAGACAGACCAGCTAGCTTCTTTTTTTGACGTTTTCCAAATTCCAAAGGAAAAATGATATTTTTGACGGACCTGCCCACATTATGTCAATATGTAATTAGAAATAATAGCTTTGCGTAGATAAATTTCAATCCCTAAATGGAATAATTTTCAGTCTAAAGCCAACTGACAATTTAGAAAAGGAAACTGTCAACTAACTAAAATATGAAACATGAGTAACATGAAAGCACACAATGGCCTCAAAATAACTCCGTGACTATGATTTAGCTGAATAAGTTCTATCAAAAATAACTTATTTTTAGTATTTTGAGATAGGCTGTTGTATGTTAAAGACTGGCCTCAAACTCACTAAGTAGCCAAGTGTACCCTTTAACTCCTAATCCTTTTGCATTTATCTTGCATGTAGTGAGATTAAAAGTGGAGTCATCAAGCCTGAATGAAACCAGTTACACACACACACACACACACACACACACATAAACACACATTTAGACATGTATATGATATCATATTTTATGAATAATTTATCAAAAAAGCTACTAAGTTTGCATACTTAATCTTTTCATTAAAAAGATTGCCTTTTGTTTGAGACACTATGTTTCCTAATAATTCAGACTGACCTGACAATTAGAGGCTTCTGCCTCAGCCTCCTGAGAGCCAGTGTTGCATGCAGAAATCAACACATCCAACACACTCTTTTTCTGTTCTTTTTTTTAATATCAACAATAGAAGATATTGTTTAGCTCCATGGAATTTAACAAGATTTGCATATATAAAATATCTCTATTCAATAAAAGAAATAACAACTACAGTGTAATTCCTTTCAGGTTATACATCTTACAATAATTATATTAGTTTGCTTCCAATGCAAGGTGGTCTCTGAGATGTGTAGTTTTCAAATGTGTACTGAACTGACATATAACCATAGGATCACTAGAAGAGAAGAACATATAATACCCCAAAATGGCATAGATATGCATGTTTAACTGAGTGCTAGATACCATTGAAATAATAAGACCAGAAGCTCTATGAAAATGTTAACAAAATACAAACTTACATAAGAGGATACCAGAGGAATAACAAATGCATGCAAAGTTTACATTTTTCAGAAATAAGTGAATATAAAAACGATATTATTCTATTATTCATCTGCTGTGGCATATATATAGCAACTGCAGTGATCATTAAGGAATAATTCCCACAGCATGTGGGTAGATTGATAAATCAAAGATTTTGTGACCTAGTCATCTTCATCCTGGTGAAGTCCACTTGGCACAGCCATAGGAGGCTCTCATCAGTGTTTAGAGGGAAATCAGAGACCCTTTGTCAGCGTGTCACTAAAGAACTGATGGTAAGGTGAGAGAGATGGCTGTGAGGCAGTGCTCGGGTCAGTGTTCTAGCTGACACACAGCCGGGGGAGACCTAAGAATATTGGGTGGCTATAAATAAGAAGCAAAATCTGTCTAACCCATCCAATGAAATGTTCTTCAAATACATGCATTTGAAATGAAGCCTATGACCATGCGTGAAAAAAGAATAGTTGCTGAATTTGACAAAAAATGTTTTCTTTTACCCATTTTTAGAGGAATCCTGGATTTCTACAATTTACACATTAATCTTTTATTTTTTTTTTTTTATTCACGTTGCAGTGTAATGAACATTTCCTTGGGCAGTCCGCCCTCGTGGTGAATCACAGTTCCCAAATGCCTATTATAAATGACTCATGAGGTTACTTGTGAATCATTCCCATTCCAGGAGCTGGAAAAAGAGGGCACTAGGAATTCTGAATGCATCAAACATAGAAAACGCATTGCTAACTGTGTGACCATTGACTAACTATTCTCTGTGTGGGTTATTAGCAGAGAAGATGGGAATCAATGTCACATTGTTAAGTAAACATGGAGTCAGGAATACCTCTGCATGTAGGCTGCTGGTGTGGCTGGATTTAAGAGGATAAACCAGCGCAGCCATCTGTACTGAAACACAGGTGTAACTAACTAAACACAAGAGCACCGTAATGCAGTCATCTCTGTAACAAGCAGTGTCATCAGTGACCAACTAAAGTATCATCATATGTAGTAGTATTCCTCCAGGTAGTGTTACTGTGAAAACGTTAGCTGGTTGACTTTGAATGTTTTAAAATGAAAAAAAAAATGCTCTTAAGGTATTCTTACTGTGTGGATAAAACTTGCCTCATAAAATTTAAAAATGTGTTAGGATAGTTGAGTAATTAAAAAATAGCTAAGGTACATCTTCTAATGGAAGAGTTATCATTTTGCTTTTCCTAAGAATTGCTATTTGGGAAATTTTAAGAAAAAAAGAAAATTGGTACTAGAAAAAAATAAACACAAAACAATAACAACAACAAACACCTTGATCTCATTGGTACACTATGTTTGGTAATCACATGATATTAGCATCGGTTCATTGTAACCTTTTTCACATCCTTGATATATATGATTCTTTTCTACCATCATCCACAAATACATTTCTGAGCCTTGGAGAATTTATTAACTAGGTACCTATGACAATAAACTGATTATCATAATGGGTAACAAACCAAACACTGAGCAAGGAAAAAAAATATACTTTTTTATCCTGTTGTAGATGGAGTTTGCTCGTTCATTTTCTGACCACCCAGACCAGAAATAATCAGACAGAAACTGCTTGACTTATTACAACACTGCTTGGCTTATTAGCTCAGGTTTCTTATTGGCTAGCTCTTATATCTTAAATTAACCCATTTCTATTAATCTGTGTATCACCATGTGGTTGCGGTTTACCAGTAAGTTTCTACCTGGCATCTGGCATCTATCTCCTGCAGCAGCTACATACTTCTCCTTGACTCTGCCTTCTTTCTCCCCAACCTATCTTTACTCTGCCTTTCCATAGGACAAAATAGCTTCTTTATTAACCAACAATAATAAAACATATTCAAAGCATACAGAGGGGAATCCCACATCACAAAGTAAACGATATTTGGGATACTTAAAACAGCAATAGGAAAGCTAAATAATATGTTGAGCATGATGGCACTTCTTATAATCTGAACCAGGGATGTTGAGACAGGAAGATCCCTGAGCTTCCATGGCTAGGCAGCTTTACCTAATTTGTAAGCTCTAGGTTTCATGAGAGAACATGCCTCAGTAGAGGTGCACAGAGCTCTAGGGAATGGTACCTTAGGTTATCCTCTGGCCTGCATATGCACACACGCACACACACACACACACACACACACACACACACACACACACACAAAGTATATCAGCATGCTCACAAACATAGGTAGTATTGGAAGAAAATGACCCCCAAAATGAGTGGCACTAGTAGGAGGTATAGTTTTGTTGGAGTAGATGTGATCTTGTTGGTTGAAATGCACCACTGTAGAGTCAGGCTTTGAGTCTCATATATCCTCAAGATAACTGCCCAGTGTCTCAATTCACTTCCTGTAGCCTGCAAGATGTGGTCATAGCATCTTTACAGAGCAATAGAAACCCCAAGTAAGATAAAATTGGGACCTGGGACTAGAGGATTTCTGTGAAAGCCTGACCATGATTTTGTTTAGAAAAAATTGGACTTTGGGAGTTTGGGTTAGGAAGGCAGCAGAATGCTTTAAGTACTACTTAACTGGCCATTACAGTAGAAGAATGGAAGAGAGTGATACTAAGAGTGATTTAAGCTGTGGGGTCTGGCTCAAGCTGTTTAAGAAGAGAAGAGTTTTAGTATGTGACCTTGAGACCAGTCTTATGATATCTGGGTAACAAAACTGGCTGTCTTCTGGCCTTGACTTAAGATTTTGTGTGAACTCAACAGTTCTTTCTTACAGACATCAGAAGAGTACCATAAGTACACATACCATAAGCATGTAACAAATACATGCGCAGGATTCTAGAACCAGGCGTTTTTGCACAAAATAAAATAAAATTGTAGATAAAACAGAATAGATCAACCAGGAGTCTATGTTTTTATGTTCATGATTACAAGACTAGAAATGTCTTACATGTGATAGACTTCCTGAGAGATGGGTGAAGTAAAATGCTTTGTGGGCACTGCTGTAATGGAGTTTAATCCGGATTCATGAAAACACCCCTTGATGTGCTCTTAGGAAAGCACATACCAGTCACAATATATACATATTGTCATTTAAGTGACAGTGCTGTATTAAGTGAACTATTTAAATGTAAACGTAGGGAAAGCATGTCACTAACCTATGTCTTTCTACAGTATTAATGGTTTGAGATCACTGCCATTGTCAGCTTGTTGGCTATCATCTAGAAACATTCTTATTTGAGAATTAACAGCCAATTTCTGAGCCTGTAAGGTGAGCATTCTGTCTAGACATCCAGCTCCTGATTGACACAGACTGTGAAAATATCATGCTTTCCACTGTATTGTCTCATTTCTTTTTTTTTAATTGAACAGGTTTATTTAGCTCACAGTTTTAAATTATATATAAATATAAAATGATATATAATATTTCCAATAATGTTTTTATTTCAATAATAATTTATTCTCAATAATATATGTTATTAAATTTTTATAGTATATTCTGATCATGCTTTTGCCTCTCCCAACTCCTTCCCATTAGCCCCATTCCACGTGTTTTCTCTCTCTTTCTCTCTTTCTCCTTATAAAACAAACAAGCTAGTAAAAAAAAAGTCAGAATAATTTTTTAAAGGAAAAAAATAAGAGCTTATTTTGATAGCTGGTACTTACATTAAAGATAATCTTATGTCATTTTCCTCACTGCATGGCAGTGTGCATGGATGATGGCAAGTTTAGAATTACGAGAATGATTTAAGATTGGTGGTTGAATTATTTTGGCAATATGAAAAAAACCTGATTTTAAATCCACGTGGAAATCACACTGAAAATAAGTTTCACATTAATAAGAAATACTTGAAAGATATGATGACTGTCTTCATATAAATTTTCCAGAGCATGGTGGCGGCTGCAATAGTATAATAAATTATTTTATTCATCATTTTTTAAGACATTACTGAATCCTCTTACATACTCATGTAGCATAACTTAGACATCACTTCATAGAGCTGCTGCAAAGGGAAAACAAAAGGAAGTGCACTGCCATCAGGGTGTGTGGGAAATAATTTTCTACATCTGAACCTTTGAGTGGGAGATAAATGCATTCATCCTTTGAACAACCTGCATATTCAAATTAAGAGTCATAGTGCTGATTAACATTTAAATGAAAGTAATTATCCTTTTTTAAATGTAATTTTTGATAATGCATGAGGACTGTGTTTACTTCATTTCTACCACCCCCTCTCCCCATCCACCTCTTCCTGTGCACACTGTTACCTCTCAAATTCATGATCTAGTCTTTGATTATTATGGTTTTACATGTACAACCAACTGAGGCTCCTTACTTTGTACTTGTGTTTAGGACTTGTCATTTGGGACTTGATAACCTATGCAAAACGGATAGAAAACAGATTCCCCCTCTCTCAGTAACCATTGGTTGCCTGCAGCCAGTAACCTTGTGGTAGAGCTTTGTGAAAAATTTCCATTCCCATTGGGACGCCAGCAGTTGCCATTATACAGGTCTTGTATAAGGGCCATACTGTTGAGATTTCACTGGTATAGCTTCACAGGCAAGTGTAGAGGACACCATCAAGCAGTAGGTATCTTGGTCTTTGGACTTTTATAATCTTTCTTCCCTCTCTTCTGTGACTGTCCTTAAGCCTTAAATATATGGGTTGTGTTGTGGGTTTCCTAATTGAGCCAGGAGCCCACGATCACTTATGGTATGAATTTTACCAGGTGGGAATCTCAGTAACAGCCCCCATCATCTCCGGTGAGAGAGAAAAGCAACACCTCCCTTTAAATAGAGCAATGCATAAGTAAAATATGCTTAGAAGTTATAATGGTTTAGGAAAAGGACATTTTCTTCTAGAGTTTAGAAACTTCTCAGTCATTGCAAGTTGGCTAAATTTCCAGTACCAGGCATGAATTCCCTTTACTGGGAAACATTTACATTCAATTAGACAGCTGTTGGCTACCCCAGGATAAAAGTATCACTATTGTAACATTAGAATATCTTCTCAGGGTAGTAATTGCTGTGGATTTTAGACTTCACAGGTAGGTAAGACCATTGATTGCTTTTCTTTCTTGGCAGGTTGCATAGAACCTGCTGTACTGTAAGATCTAACCTTGGCTATCTAGGTCAGTTCTAGCTCAATTTTTCTAAGTTCTGTATCTGATATGTTAAATGTATTCAGAATAAACATACATATAGTTTATATGCATTTTAATTAAGGTTATAAAGTAATGTATCCCAGTGGCTTTTTCAAACATACTTAATATTATTTATTTTCCCTTCCTCCGTCTCTATATGACAATCTCTCTCTATTCCCCAATTAAAAATCTCTCAATAATCCTGAAAGCCGAAGAGAATATTATTTTGTATATGTACCACACTTTCCGTTATTTAATATTTAAGTTGTTCCCATTTCTAATTATTTATTTAAAGATGAACATAGCTAAGCAAGTATACCTGCTCAGATACTGAGATACTGAGTCTTGAGAGCGTATGCAAATGGGTGGAAGAGCTGAGTAACTTGGTAGATGTACTTTTAGCTTTTGGAGAATTCTCTGCACTGATTTCCATAATGGCTGTACAGTTTGCAATGGCAACAACAATGAATGAGAGCTGCATCCTTGTCTGCATCTGTAGTCCATTGTTTTCCCCAACTTATCCACTCTGTCTGAGGCATGATGGAATCCAAAATAGTTTTAACTTGTATCTCTCTGATTACTAAAGATGTCGAATAATTTTAAAGGTAATTCCAATTAACCATTTTATCTCTTCTATTGAAAATTCTCTGTCTAAATATGTAGCCCATTTTTGTTAGCTCGTTTTGTTTAGTTTTCTGTTTGTTTGGTTTGTCTTTGTTGTTTATTTGTTTTCTTATCTCTTATTTTATCTTTGTCTTTTCTGTTCTTCATATATTCTAGATATTAATCCTCTTTTTGACATACAACTGGTCAAGACTTTGTCCCACTTGGTGTGTTTCCATGACAAGAGACAGTGTTTCCTTTGCTACCCAAGCTTTTTAGGTTTTTCCTGATATTCCATTTATTCATTGTTAGACTTAACTCCTGAGCAAAGGGAGTCCTGCTCAGAAAGTCCTCTTCTGCATCGGTGTTTTCTGAGTACCACCCTTGTTTTCTAGTAGGTGTTTCTGTGTCCCAGCTTTCCCGTTGAAATCTGATTCATCTGGAGTTGACGTCTGTATTGGGTGAGAGATATGGGTCTAATTTCCTTGTTCCACATACGCACAATCCAGTAGTTCCAGCACCATTTGCTGAAATGATCCTTTACTCGTAGAGGTGTCAACAACGAAGCAACATTAGGCAAAAGTCTTTTGCTTTTAAAAATCTAACTGCTGCATCTCTCTCTCTCTCTCTCTCTCTCTCTCTCTCTCTCTCTCTCTCTCTCTCTCTCTCTGTATGTGTGCTTGTGTTTAGAAACTGAAAACACTGTCAATACAATAATGAAATTCCTACCTAAAGATAAGAAATGAAAGTTTTGTATGATTGTATTAATTTGTATGATTTGTATAAATAAGATTGATTAAAAAATCGAGAGATTGTCACTGTGGCATAGAGAAATAGAAGTAAATTCCTAATAAGTGTTTCATATGGATATAACCAAGAGAATGAGGGAGAAATATTTGTTACCCTAATAGGTAAAAAAAATAGAATTTTTCAAATAATGAAAGTCTAAATCTATGAATATCAAATAGCTGCAAGAACTCAAATGAAAATGCTCATATTTTCATGAACAAAAAATAATTTTAAATATCAAAGACAAAACAAATTTCAGCAGAAATAAATCAATAAATTAAAAAAATGCCTGCACTTTTGCAGATAAAAAACGTAATTCCCACCAAAAGGCATATTTTAGTGAGAATGCAAGAATATGTCTTCCAGTAGAATTTTCTTATTTTCTCTTCTTGAGTTTATAATATAACAACATTTTTTCACCCTCCAAACCTTCTTATATATCCTTCTCCACTCTCCTTTAATTTATGACCTTTTCACAAATTACTTTTGTATGCATTTATTTATATGTATATGTTTACATATATGTATACCTAAATATAATCTGCCTAGTCTGAGTAATGTTACTTGCATGCATGTTTTCAGGACTGACCACTTGGCATTGGACAACCAACTGGCATGCCAAAGACGATTTATCCCACTCCCAGCAGGACTTGGTTGCCTGTGTTGTTTGTCGAGGCTTGAGGCCTCGTCGGCCTCCTGCTATCCATTTTTCAAGTATATTGGTGTCATCCTTGTTCAGCTCACATTTGGTAGTCGTGTTTGTGAGGCTGTGTATCCAAGGAATATTAGAAGCTGAACCCACTGCGAACTGAAGCATCCTCTGAGCCTAAGAACTTCCTGTTCCCCTTTTCCACAATGTTCCCTGTGCCTTAGGTGTGGTGGTTCTTTTTAGGTTGAGAGGTTTAAAATTTCAAAATTGCTTTATCTAACTTTAAAAAAAAACATGCATTATATAACTAGTATCTATCATTTTATAGTATGCAAGGATAGTCTGTAATATCTTTCTTGCACTTAACTAAGATGTGTTACCCACTGTTCATTTTTTCCCTCCTCTCACCAATTCCTATACTCTCTCCAGCCTCAAACAGACCATTTTACTCTCAAATTTGATCCTATGAAATTTTCAATATTCCTCATTGGAGTGGAATTCTGTTACGCTTATCTTTCTATGCCCAGATTATTTTGTTCAGCAAAATAGCTTAAAATTTGTTTCACAGCAAGACTTTCTAAATATATAATGAAATCTGCACTAACTAAATCGGACTCTGTCAATTCTCTGTCTTTAACTGAAAATTATATTACCCTGTGCTCAGAAAACACCCGCTGGCAGTGCCGTGGCATCTCACCTTGGAAATGCAGTTACCATTTTCCTAAATACAAATTGCAAACAAGTAGCTGTTGCTGATTCTTATGTGGGGCCAAATAGTTAAGTTTGAAATTAAATATTTTAAAAATCACATTTTTATCACATGGCTACAAAAACGGTCGTTTATTTTTCACCTGCCGACCCACACACCTGGGTTAGAAATGGCTAAGTTTCTAACAATGCAGCTAAACGTAGCTCCGCTTACATAGCTGGAACAGGTACAGCAGTTTTTCAGTGGACTTGTCAGAAAACTGTATTACTGAAATAACTTCCTTTACTCTGCATTCACCAAGTTCCTAAAAATAACCATTATGATTGTTTACTAATAGCCACATGACACTTTCAGTCCTAATTGTTCCATTAGTCTATGCCGAATCAACTAAAAGACTTCCAGATTATCAAAGATATGTGAAATATCTCCCTAGCTCACACGGGAGAAGCACTGCTTTTTATTTAAGAGACCATAGGGTGTCTATTTCCATGGAGGAACCTGACTAAGGACAAAATTCAGTCCTGCCCCTAATTATCTGCAGCCTGCGATACATGCATCCTTCTCTTCACTAGACATCACAGTGGTCCGCTGTAGCTTAGTCAAAAGTTCCTCTTAAAACATCTATAATGAAAGGATTAGGTGACATCTAATTGTGTTTACCATACATGAGTAACTACATGCCAGAGGCATTTAAATTATCTAATTAGTTTATTAATTAATGGATTCATCCATATGTCATTTGCTTGGAGCAAGTGAATATACACATGGTTGTGAAGCCAGAAAGGCATGCTTCCAGCTGTTACGGAATGTTGGAAAATATAGACCAAGAGAGAGAAAATCCACATTTCATGTGGATGATTATGGTACACCAGTTTTTCAGTGTAATCACTGCCCTTTACAAGACTTGAGACTAATCAATTGTATTATTATTGTTATGGTTCATTTTCCTTGACTGTTCTTCCACTTTTGAAATCTTCATGCTACTGAGTGTGTGAGTGTGTGTGTATGTGTGTGTGTGTGTGTGTGTGTGTGTGTGTGCATGTGTACATGCATGCACCTGTGTGTTGTTAGTGAAGACAGTTTTTGGTTAGTCTGCTCCATCCGTCTATGAAAGTGACAGTGTCTGTGGTTCTTTAGACCTCACACTATAAAAATCGCTAAGTGTGTTAATTCGATTCGCAGAGCAGGCTGCAGGTTCCAGGGTCATCTCTACCCTGTTGGTTTTGTGAATAAATCAAACCATATTTCATGAGCTGAAAGTAGCTACTTCAAACACAGGCGTGCAGCACTCTCACTGATCACATCTAGATACCGAGTGTTTCCTTGTGAGAAATACACGTTTTTAACTTTTATTTTTCCCTCATACATTATATCCTGACTGCAGTTTATGACCAGTCTAAATCTATGTAGTAATTACACAAAAATTGAGCTATTTATATAAAAGATCATATAAAGGTCATGGATAACTTGAATGAAGTTGAAAAACATAGTTGGCATCAGAATATGGGCAGTTTGTATTCAAAGTAAAGAAACCTATCTCAGCCAGGCGGTGGGGGAACACACCTCTAATACCAGCACTTGGGAGGTAGAGGTCAGGCAGATCTCTGTGAGTTTGGAGCCAGCCTCGTCTATCTACAAGAGCTAGTTCCGGGATAGGCTCCAAATCTACAGAGAAACCCTGTTTCAAAAAAACAAACGAAAACGACAACAAGAAAGAAAACTACCAATTAGTGAGTGTATTTGTCCCACATAATCCACAAGCCCATTGGTTTTCATGGCTAGTCTATAACATACTTATTACAGAGACTGCCTTATCTTAAGCTGTGAAAGAGCTAATAAATTCCTTAGGGGTGCCTTAAACCTTGAAGAGTCCTGATCTTGACATGTACATAAATTTTTAAGGGAAGCATTTTTCAACTTCCCTTTGGCTTATCAAAACTAATGGCATCGTTATTGAGGACTTTGGGAACCTTATTAAGTTAAATGAGAACATGTATCCTGCAATATCTTCAGACTTGTCTGGTTTCCTTTTGTTGTTGTGATAAAAATTCCTCGACAATAACCGTGCCAGCTTATGAAGGGGGTCATTTCGGTTTACATTCCCAGGCTACAGTCAATAGTTGTGGGGAAGTCCAGGAAGAAACATCCTTAGTCAATAGCTGGAGAAAATGAATACATACACACTAACTTACCTCCTTTTTCTCAGCTTAGTTTCCCTGCTCAGAAGAGCAAAACTCCTCTCGTGTTATCTCCACCATTTCACCTGCACTCACTGCTCAATGTCTCCAGTCTGAAATTATCTGAGTATCGTGTTCATTCACCTCAGGTTCCCAACAATCCCCCCCCCCCCATTGTAGACTAGACCGGTCAGGGGAGAGTCAGGGTGGAAGTATTTCCTTCACCCCAGAGACCAGAGCTGATGAGTCACATGGGATCATGTTTGTGTTTAAGATCTGCGAAGACCCAAAACTGAGCTATCCTTTAGAAATAGCAATGGCCACTCTGGATACATGATTCTTTATTCGTTAAAAGTCTATATAAACTTTACAAGTCTATGCAAATTTCGTCCCAGCTGTCTTAAATTGAGCTCACCCTGATTGGGTTACTCCCCAGATTACTAGAAATTTCAAATAAAAAGGATGATTTGATGGTGTGAGAGGCTTTATGACCCTGTAGGCATCTGTTGTGGGTCACTGTGTGACACCATCTTGAGATGAGCAGGCATATGCTAGCCTGGATGAAGTCTTCTTTGCTTCCCATTTGCTAGGTCCTCCTGGTCTTACTTCCCTTATTGACCACAGCTTCACACCAGTAATTCCTCCATAGGCTAACTTCACTGTAGCTCTGACTGTCTGTTCTTGTCTTTGATCTTCTGGTCACACAAGGATAATTCTTTTGTATCTCATTTTCAATGAAAAAAATAATAACCAGATTTTTGATTGTTTCAATTTTTGTTTAAGAATACAATGTCAAGAACACAGGATTTACTGCGTGGGAAGATTAAATTCGAGGAACTATTTTTTTTTTCTTGTTAGAAAATGAGATTTGAAGGACATTGTACAGCAAATGAATGTCATAAACAAAGGGAAGGTATTATTATTTAAGTGAAGAATAACAAGCTGAGAGTGTGGTAATACATGACTATGATCTCAGGATTTAGGAGGCTAAGGTAGGAAGCTATTGCACTTCAAGGCTAGACTTGGCCACATCTTTTTTTTCTTTTTTTGGTTTTTCGAGACAGGCTTTTTTTCTGTAGCTTTGAGACTTTCCTGGAATTAACTCTTATAGACCAGGCTGGCCTTGAACTCACAGAGATCCACGTGCCCCTGCCTCCTATGTGCTGGGACTAAAGGCGTGAACCACCATCGTCACACTCACATCTTCATTTTCAAAAAATAAACAAAAGTTCACCACAACCCCCTCCCCAACATTTGAAGTTGTTTCATTTCCTTTTCAGTTTTCCAGAGAACTACTAGCAGCAATGACATACCTAGAGGGTAAAGTCTGAGTTAAATGATTCAACCGACCAGAAGAACAGCATGAGAAAGCATTGCCATTGAAAGGGAAGTTTTAATAGGCGGCAAAGATGAGTAGAACCCATAGAATGCATTGAAGTGAGGTATATATTCCTAAAGGCAACATATTTTCTATAGTATAAGTTTTAGAATTTGCCTTTGGAACAAAATACATGTATATGATCTTATGAAAAGCCAATTTAAAAAATATGTTAAATGTATTACTATCAAAAAAAAACTAAAAGATGAGTAGAGTCATAGTAGCAGAGAACCAGGATGACAGACCTGTGAATCTCCCTCTTCCTCTAGCTAAAAAGTGGCATCTAGGCAACAAAACAAAAGAGGACAAGCAGGTGACTCTTACCCTGAGCTTGAAGAGTTTTGGAGCAGCTACCAGAAGACCAAGAGAACTGGAGAATGTACTAGAGTCTAACAGATATGACTGATTGCATGCTGAGGACACTGGATGCTAAAGACTATCTCATACTTTTCCTCTTCCTCTTCCTCTTCCTCTTCCTCTTCCTCTTCCTCTTCCTCTTCCTCTTCCTCTTCCTCTTCCTCTTCCTCTTCCTCTTCCTCTTCCTCTTCTTCTTCTTCTTCTTCTTCTTCTTCTTCTTCTTCTTCTTCTTCTTCTT
>NW_026068062.1:2585916-2642791 GCF_014885135.2 Alexandromys fortis | reverse complement strand
ATATTTACAAGAAAATTTTCAGTGGAATTCAGGCATAGGTGGAAACTTTTAGGCTGATAGAAACAGACTCTGGTCAAATGTATGTATTCCTCTGGGGTCAGCAGAAACAACACGTATGTTTGTTAGTCATTTGTGGCAGTATCATACACCCTAACCCAGCCTCAGATTTGTTCAGTAGCCTAAACTGATTGTGAATTCAAAATCTTCTTTCTATCACTTCTGAAATGCTGAGATAAATGGAATTGGCCACAATGTCTAGCTAATTATTAGATGATATGTGTGTTGGGTACAGAGATTCCTTGTGTAATCTTACAAGTAAAAGCATTGATATTACAGTAGCAAAAAAATTGAACTGATCATTTTAAAAAATCAATGAACACAATGTCAGCGTTGTAAGAATACACCAAATCAATCATGCATTCTGCAGTAAGATGTTTTGTGTTTGCCTCTGACTGGAATTCACATTCAGGAGAACTCTATTGCTTTAAAAACCTGAAACAGTTATTTCAGCAATTCTCTTGTTACAGGCCTTACTGCCTCTCCAGGTACTGACTTTACTGATGTTTTCTTTTCTTCTGGCTGTCAAGGTAAACAACCTTAATGCACACTTAACAAGCAAGACCATGTAAGAATTACTATAAGTGCTGTAAGTAAACTAGTTCTCTTTTGATTGGTAGTTTAAGCCATGGATTCAATTAACTTGCCAAAATGAGGCATGGAATTAAAATTGATTCTTATCCAAAGAAGAGAGAAAGTTGAAAAGCCAATATAATTCACATGTTGAAATGTTTCCAAAAGGTTCCAGAATGATAGAATGATTGTTTTTTTATTTTTTTATATTTATTTATTTATGCCAGGATATTCATACGAGAGTATTCCTATCCTAAGCTATTGTCACATAAGAGTTAATAAACCCCCGAACAATAAGCAATTCAGTACTCCAGGGGAGAAGATTTAGGTTGTTAAGCACCATACAAATGGACACTGTTGTTTCTTATTTTCTGTCATCAAGCAAATATATTACATGCCACTGTTAATAGCAGAGACACTTAGGCACTTTCCTAAACAGCAATTCTATTCTGAAGGAGTAATGATTAATGTTCTTTCTTTAGAATGGAAATAGAAAATTGCTTAGCTACAAACCATTCAATCTTGTATTATTAATTATGTAGAGAATTTCAGAATATAATGACATTTAGATAGCCTTGCAGGAAGGATTGTCACTAAGCAATGCACTGACAATTAGCTAAGAAATGTGTCATGTATATTTTATCCATATGTCTAGACATCACCTTTTTATAAAAGTGTGAAGGATAAAAATATTTGTCAGTCATTTTTAACATTAGCCATATCTTCTTTAAAGAAAGGGAGGCATTCTAATGAAAGGAAATTATTTGTAATTACAAGTCCAAAACTTTCTTTTTTATTTTTTAATTGAAATTCTCTATACCAATCCAAGTTCCCACTTTCTTCCTTCCACTCTTACCTTACTCCCTTTCCCCAACTCCCATGCACTCCTCAGAGAGGGTAAGGTTTCACATGGGAAGTCAAGAAACTTTAGCATATTGCTTTGAGGCAGGATGAAGGCCCTCCCCACTATATCTAGACTGAGCAAAGTATCCCTCCTAAGAGAATGGACTCCAGGAAGTCAGTTCAAGCAGTAGGGATAGATAAATCCTGGCCACACTGCAATAGCTCCAAGACTGTCCCAGCCATACAACTGTCACCCACATTCAGAGGGCCTAGTTTGCTCCTATGCTGGTTCCCTTGCTGCTAGTTGAGAGTCAGTGAGCTCCCATTAGCTCAGGTCAGGTGTTTCTGTGGGTATTCCCAACATGGTCTTGACCCCTTCACTCATATTATTACTCTTCCCTCTCTTTGAATGGACTTGATGGTCGATATGGGGGAAGAACAGAGAGGGAGGGAAAGGAAAGAGATATCTTGACTGACAGGTCATTATGGGGTTAGCAAGAAACCTGGTATTTTTCAGCAGCACATACTAATTTACCCCTTAATGCAGTTATTTATTCCTATCCAGAGATTCATTATATTTATTTACTTTTGAAATGTTGTGGATACCACTCAACACTATCAACACTAGGAGAAATCCTCTACGGAGTCATTGCCCAACCCTGATCTGCATCCATAGAAAGCATTTTCATCAAAGGGCAAATGACATCAGTTTCAGCCAGAACTAAGCCAAAACTCTTAATTTACTTCGGACCCCAGATCCTTAGTTTTAGGCTTAAAAAATAGACAAAATATAACCTTGTAGAGTTTTTCCTGCAAGGATAATCTAGGGAAGTGCAAGCAATGTAGGAAGAGTCTACTAGACACCTCAGCTGGACTCTTTGTCCATTCTAGTTTTCATGATATCTGTTATCAGCAGTGTTGGGAAGAGTGCTGGTTATGATGTAGTTTATTCATCTTTCTGGAAATTAAAATAATGACCACAGACTTACAGAACTGGCACGTTACAGAAAAAATTAGAACATCAGTGTATGGTAGACGTTTGTCTTTAAGAGATGATGACAAAAATGAATAATGTGCTGGGATTGTTGTAGACTTAGCTATAATTAATGGAAAGTAAAATTGAAGCAGAACATCATAGAAACAGAAGCATGGGGTGGAGGAAGCAGATCATTGGAGGCCAGGAATCACAGACAGCAGAGAGGAACTCTATGATCTTCCTCTTTCAGCTTTAAATATACATAGTTTTCTTTCTTATTAGGTGCTTTTACTCACCTCAGAGTGTGTCTGCACCCTTGAATTTCTGTTTCACATACAAATCTTCTATGAAAATTCCCTCCCACATATATTTAACATAAATACACTAAAATTCCTTCAATCAAATCAAATTGAGATTTAAGAGCATTACAGATGAATGCCGACCTTCAGATCTCTGTAAACAAATATCACACTTATTGTCCTGTACAGTAATTGAAAAGACTAATCCATCTATTTATGAGAAGCAATGCTGATATTTTTTTACAATAGAAAGTACGGGAAACCAGAACATGGAACAACATAACCTAAAGTAAGAGGAATGCTGTAGAGGTAAATGCCTGGGGTTTCCCTTTCTCTTCTGGGAAAAGTTATTTACGATACAGAAGAATGATTCTCTTAGTACAGATGCCAGAAGCAATGCAGAAGAATGGTTCTCCCAGTCCAGAAGCCAGAAGCAAGGCTGACAGCAGTAGAACAAGTGAGAAGACATTTAGAGCTCTCTCAAAAGGGCAGGGTGGGCACATGTAAGTCCAGATAAGGCTCATCTCAGAAGGTACACCCCAAGCATATCTGAAAACTGTGAAAGTGATTCTAGAAGATTAAGGGTAGGACAACTGATGGTTAGAATTACAACCTTAATAGCAGGCTTGATCCACTAGTTCATTCACATTCAGTACAACATATGTACACACTATAATTGCATCAATAATATAAAAATGCATCACATGTAATACAATTAATACTTTTGTGATCAAGTGAGAAAACACAGATATTTTTCTTGTTCTCCTTCATGTCCTATCTGCTATATTTTTTACTATATTTCTGCATGTTGAAATATGGAAGCGGCGGCGTCCCCAACACCCCAGCCGCTTGTCTAGCTCATGCCCGAAATAACAACACACAAACTGTATTCATTTAAGAACTGCTTGGCCCATGAACTCTAGCCCTTACAGGCTAATTCTCGCACTTGGACTAGCCCATTTCTGATAATGCGTGTAAGCACCCCAAGGTGCGCTTACCGGGAAGATTCTAGCCTCTGTCCATCCTGGGAGAGTTGAGCATGGTGTCTCTGCTCCAGCAGAGCTGTCGGGTCTCTCTGGGAGCAGAGCAGAGTCTGACCTCACTTCCTCTTCCGCCCAGAATTCTATTCTGTTTCCTCCTCCCATCCATGTTCTAAGCTATGAGGCCAAGCAGTTGGTTTATTATAATTAACCAATGACCTTCCTCCATCATCTGCACAGAATATTCTATTCTGTGAATGTATATATTAATCTCCCAACCAGTAATCAACTAATTAACCTTTTGGTTATTGTAGCTTCATAAAGAGACTTACAAATGGGTATCATGTTTCCTCCAATGTTCTTTGCCTTTAAAAAAATGCTTTAATTCATCTTGTGTCTTGGCCTGTCTACATATGTTTGTAAATCATAAGGCATATCTATCATGAAAAAACATGTCTTATGCTAGTGTTATAAATTCTTGGACATGACCTTCATACTACTGATACATTGTTCAGATTTACATATCTTTGATATGTGTATAGTTATCTCAGTAATGCCAAGTACATATATCTATGGCAATATGTGCACAGATGATAGCAATTTGTTGAATATAGTTAACATACGGCCATGAGTTACACTGCTCTTGAGTTTTGCTTGTTTGTTTTTATATTAGAACAAAGCTTGGTTAAAAATGATTTAGGAAGATGTAACTTCATATTTTCTTGAACGAATTGTTTAATATTCATTTTACCACTTTAATGTTCTCCAAACGTCATCACAGGAACTCTATATCTAATTCATGGGGTGAAACAGTGTAGTTCAGAATCATGCAAGCATACACAACATGATATATACACCTATTTCCTTTTCTTATGATGTGTTAAAATGTGATTATTTTTAGCTCAAGACTGTCCTATCATACAGACATTTTTTTGCTTACTTTCCCAGATTGTCAACAAATTCATAATCCTCCTATCTGAGACTCCTGAATAGCGTTGACTACAGGTTTGCACTGATAATCTCAGGAGCATGTTTTTTGAGGTATGATATAAAATAGGTCAGGAAATGTATGTATCTATACCCTTGTTAAAAGGATCTGTAGAAAGCCCCACAGGTTTGACAGCACAATATCCCAGGATGGGGAGTATCACAGTAGGAAATCCGGGCTGGTCTTTTCCTATGTCTTCTCTTTCTCTCAATTTGATCTACTTCTAGGTGTCTTCAACATGACTAGGGTGTTTGTTTGGTACAAACAGCACTTTCTGCCTGGTCATTTAAAATAACAATTCAAACTAAAATAGAACAGTCCTATTCTTGTGTTCTTCTTTCAGATCCAGAGGCAAATTTCTGTAGTTCCCTCATCCACTTTACACAACAAATGTGTATGACAGAATTGTCCCTAAAGCCACCATATATGAGGAAGCTAAATTATTTTCAGTGATTAGAGGTGAAGAAAATCAGCTAGAGGTGTGTGGTCACATAGTCTCAACCCCATACAATAAGAATAGCAGCAACAACAGCAAACACACACTCACACACAAACATACGTTGATTTTCCTCACATGGTATGTGGAGTTTTACTGTGGAGTGGACACATAGAATATCAGCACAATATTTTTGAAGGCAAATATCTCCAAATGAGGAGTGCCCAGAATCCTCTTGGACCCAATGACTTATTCTATGCTGTCTAAAGCAAGAGAGTGTATGAATAATACTATTAAAATTTTTAAAATAAAACTGAAGCATTTTTCCAAGCATTTATAGAGAAAATTACTTCTGCCATGGTCACTATAAAATAAACTCAGATCTACAGTCCTCTTCCCCTAAACCAGTAACCATTCTAACATTCCCTGTGTCCTCAAGAGCCTTGTGACTTACGATATTTATAAAGAAGACAAATAAGTACTTTTCATCATTACCTTACATGGGACTACCCAATTCCTTAAAATTTTTTCAGAAGAAATGCTTTTCAGCAATAGAGTTTTCAAGTTTAACTTATGTTCAAATACTATATAGTAAGGTTAGAAACAGATATTTCCTAAAGTTTTCTACATCATAATTCAAACAAATATAAACATGAGATCATGAATGCGAACCTGTACTCAACACCCACCACTCAGGAGGCTGAGGTAGGAGAATTATGAGACTGGTGACAACCAGAGTAAATAAGCAACAAAATGTGTTTGTGATAAAAATGAAAATGAGCAGACATGGTAACGATCTCATCTTGCCTGCTTCTAGGAGATACAAGCTGGAGTGTGGCCAGCTTTAGAAGAAAACTTGGGACTTTAGAAAGAGTTAATGACACAGTTGATTGAGAGAGTACTTGTCTTGCTAAAGGCAAATTATTTAGCTCAAGTCTCCATTGTGTCAGCTGAAAGAATATATAATTTTAAAAAATCAATGCAAAGCCGGGCGATGGTGGCGTATGCCTTTAATCCCAGCACTCGGGAGGCAGAGGCAGGCGGATCTCTGTGAGTTCGAGACCAGCCTGGTCTACAGAGCTAGTTCCAGGACAGGCTCCAAAGCCACAGAGAAACCCTGTTTCGAAAAACCAAAAAAAAAAAAAAATCAATGCAAGGGTTTCACAATGCTTCTGTACAGAACCATGGCCTGAAATATCAATGCCAGTGAATTTGTTTGCCCCCTTACTTGTATATAGGATGAAGGTCATAAAAAATGTGTTTAGCTAACTTAGGAATTTAGAAAGAGTCAGGGTCCATGTAATAGAGCTCTTAGAGCAAAAAAGAAATGTGAGACTCATCATATGGTATATAGCTGCCATTCAACAGGGCTGCAAAGCACTGTCGTTGAAGAATAATGTTAAATAGCATTTTGACTAATGTTTTACACTCACCTATGCTTATTTTTAAGCATGCCAATTAATGGTATTGTGGTTCTATTTCCTCGTGCATAAATGGCAATAGACGTCCTTGACAAGCATTTTAAAAATTGAGATTCTATATATGAGGCATGCAATTATACTATTCATATATTTATATAGAAAGAATTTGGGCTTAATAATTAAAGCCTCCATTATAGACAAGACTTCATTTTGCCCATAAATAGGAACACAAACCTAAGTGAACCAAAGAGAGGAACAAAATCCCCAGACGTGTGGTTGCAGTGTATGGCCAGCTTCTCACGTGTCTCAGCACAGAAGTTGGCTGCCAGCCTCTCTCCCATAGTGTGGCTTCCCTGCCTGCTCTAACTACAGCTTCCTAGCAATACCCTGGTTTGCATCACTGCAGTCACATGCCTTGGAGCGTCTGTTAAAAGCCATCTGCGTTTTAACTCTAGTTCTCTTTATGCTTTCCTTGAGTGATGGAGGCTGGCTGAGTGCTACACGGAGGTGCTTTTCTTTAATGCTGCCTCTGTCTGAGTCCTGCCTTCAGTGGGTAGGGCCTGTATGTTACCTGCATAGGTGGATGGAATTTGAATGCGAAGGCTTCCAAGCTCTTTTACAGAAACTTATATCACCTATTAAATAAACTCTTTCCAATTTATAAATTACTGAGGCACAGGGCAACACTCTTATGTTCCTATGTCCCAGTTATATTGTATCATGAATGAGGTCCTAATGTCATGTTTTTGTTTTTCATCAATAATAATTCAAGATCTGAGCTGAGGGCATAGCTTAGTAGGTGAAGTGCTTGAATAGCTTATATGAATTCTTACATCCCATGCACGTCACCACATGAACCGGGAATGGTGATAAAAATGTCTACAATTCCAGTCCTAAGGAGCTGGAGACAAGGCCATGTTTAGCTGCATAAAAATTCAAAGTCAGCCTGTAATACATGAGACAACACTGTCTCAAATGTTCTTGGATGACAGAGATGGCATCACCAACAACACTCCCAAACTCCAGTTGATAGTTAGTGCATCAATGTCAAAGGGTGATTTCCTACATTTTGGCACGGGGGCCATAGCAGTTAGAGAAGAAGCACAGAGCAAAAAATGAGAAGTCAGAGAAAATTGGACTATTTTGGAAGGTAATTAAATCACAATATTATGTTTCTAATGATCTAGGACAAATAAATATATGGTTGTGCTCACAAAATTAAGTTCAATTTTGCCTGTGCTATATGGCACCTGGTATTCTTCTGGCCCTCATAACCTATCTTCTGTGACACAGGAGTGGTAAAAACCTGAATTAGGCCAGGTGAGTAAATTTTGCTTAGTAACAATGACAGTAGTTTATAAAATGGTTTTTGATAGATTTTTTTTCATCTATGATTCATCAAGATAAGCTTTTTTTGATCCTTGAAGTTTGGGTGTAACTATTAAGAACGTTCCTGACTCCAAAATATGTCATCTATGTGGTGTGCTTGTTCCACACAGAAAGAAACAGTGTGTCACAGAGAACACAGGTTGCTAGTTAAGGAGGCATATATAGGAGGACAAAAAGAAGAGTTCCTTGCTGCGGTCATTAAGCAGCTGAGTCACCAGACTTGAACCAAGGGACTCTTTCTATTATTCACCTTCACTGTTATGCGTCTTTACAAAGAAATATGTATGGAAGAGAGAGGTTGAATGACACTTTATCAATGGAAAGCCCTTCCCAAAGAAAGAAGCCCTTCATAAATTTATAAAGCCTGGCCGTCAACTGTCACCTGTTATCATGGTATTTTTTTTATTGTCAGGATATCTATTTGCCTCTCTAGCATTTTACATCATAATTTGTGGGTTCATGTGTGATGTGGGAATGTCATATATCAATCTGTTGATTTCATTGGTTAAGCAATAAAGGAACTCCTTGGCCCTGATAGGTTAAAAGATAGATGGGAGGAGGAAACAGAATAGAATTCTGGGCAGAAGAGGAAGTGAGGTCAGACTCTGCTCTGCTTCCAGATGGACCGAACAGCTCTGCTCTCTGGAGCAGAGACACCATGATGGACGGAGGCTAGAATCTTCCCGATAAGCGCACCTTGGGGTGCTTACACACATCATTAGAAATGGGCTAGTTCAGGTGCGAGAATTAGCCTGTAAGGGCTAGAGTTCATGGGCCAAGCAGTTCTTAAATGAATACAGTTTGTGTGTTGTTATTTCGGGTATGAGCTAGCCAAGTGGCTGGGGTGTTGGGGACGCAGCCCCGCCACCTCCTATTTCAGGACTCCTCCTGTGTCTGTGTCTATGTGATTTTAAGTACATATATGCATAGGGAAGTGTACAAGTCAGAGATTAGTAATATGGGATCTCTTCCTCAATTGCTTTTCATCTTATTATTTGAAACAGAGCTATTATTAAGCCTGGAGCTTTCCGGTTCAGCCAGTATGATTGATCAGACAGCCAGAAGCAGGAGTCTGCCCACTTCTACTTTCCTGATATTAGGAGTGTTTGTGTATATATCAACCCCAGATTTCTATGTGGGTGCTGAGGAAACACACTCAGGTCAAAACTCTTGCTATCAAACACTTTACTAATGAAGCATGTCCCAGCCTACAACCTTACATTAACTTTAATTCTGTAGGTCAAGAAATAAATATGAGATAGTTGTATTATTGAGAAGTTCTAGGGGTAGATGTGAAGAGATGTGGTCATAGAAAGAAGAGTGTCAATATACCGAGCTATGTGGCATATAGCTCTGTAGACCTTGCTAACTGCCCATCCCATAAAGATTTGTGTCTTCTGCTCTTGATCATTTTATATAGTTGCTTAGGAAGAAGAAATGTGTAATCAGGTCATGTTCCTCTCTAATATTTGACAGTTATTCTTCAGTTTTTTTAAAAAATTGTTTTCTTACCTCAGGCTTCACTACATATGCCTTAACAAATGTCTGATGATAAAGATGAAGATAAATTTTGAAGCACTTACTCTTGTTAGAGTTAACAAGCATTAAGCCTTGTTAGAAAGGGTTGTCTTTTCTCCTGCAACTCTAAAAATTAAGTAGTTATTAACCAACCATGTAGTTGCAATGAAAATAACCTAGTTCAAACCCAGGGCAGATTAACAAACAGCTGAGAATTTTCAACTGGTCTCAGACTCACAAGCATTCACATCCAAGTGCAACCACTTAGTCTCGTTGGGCAAGAAATTACAGATAGGGAGACTTATAAATAAGTCAGACCTTTTCCTCACAGTTGCAGAAAGGTATAGATTCCAAGATGAAGAAATAGGCAGATTCAGAAAATTCATCTCGTGAAGCATTTAGCTTATCTTTCCCTCTAGTAGTTTTGAACTTTATATTACAAAATTAACATATTTGATTCACTTTGAGCTGTACTTCTGTTCAAGGTGTGTTATTCTAGTGTAATATAATTTTCCATATGATTATAGCCAGTTTTCTCAGTGCCATTTATTGAAAAAACTAATTATTACACATGATGTGTTTTGAGGCCTTTATCAGAAATTAGAAGGCTATTTATTTCTATTTATGTGGACTTTTTCTGGGTGTTGTGTTCTATTCTATTGGTCTTAGCTTTCCTTTCCTTAGTATGCTATTTTTGGTACTGGGACTCTGAGGTACAATTTTAAGTCAGATAGCATGGTAGCTCCAACACTCCTCACTCTGCTTGCTATTGCTTTGAATATTCAACAGACATTGTATTTCTATATGAATTCAAGAAATTTTTCTTTCTAGTTCTGTGAAGAAGATTAATGGTATTTTAAGGGCTTTGTTGTCATTTTTGTGAGACTACATCTGCCAGTCCATGAGCATGGAGGATCGTCCTACCAACTAGAAACCTCTTCAACTGCCATCTTTCCTTCCTTCCTTTATTCCTTCCTTCCTTCCTTCCTTCTTTCCTTCACTCCTTCCTTCCTTCTTTCCTTCCTTCAATTTTAAATAATTTTTCGACATAATACTTTTATTTTAGAGACATCTTTTACCTCCTTGATTAGGTTTATAGTGTAGAGTTTTTCTGTTTTAAAATTGCTACGAATGGTAATATTTTTGTTAATGGTAAGTAGAAAAGCTACTTATTTTTGTACGATGATTTCACATCTTAGCTAAAAGTGTTCTAAGAGTATTTGGGAAGGCTTTTAAAGTTCTTAGTATGAAGTCATGCCATCTCAAATACAGATACTTTGATTTCTTATTTTTATCTCCCACTCTTTTAATTTTTTATATTTTGTGTGTGAACATTCCCCTTCATTTGGAACAATGAGATGACTTGTGTTAACAGAGAATGGAAGGAGATTTACAATCTCCTGGAACTGCAGTTAAAGATGATTGGGGGCACCCACCATTTAGGTTCTGGGGACCGAACCCTGGTCCTCTGACAGAGTACTCTTAGCTGCTGAGACACATCTCTGGCCTGATTTGCATAATTTTTATTTATTTACCATGTAACATGCTCTAGTTAGCATCTTAAGTATAATGTTATAGAAAAGGAGAGAGAGAATGAGAGAGAGAAAGGGAGAGAGAGAGGAAGAGAGAGAAAGAGAGAGAGAGAACCATTATGTCATCCCACAGGAAGTAATTGCAGTTTTCTGACAGGTTTATTTCCCTTAAATTTAGGTAAAGTTTCATACATCTTATTGTACTGTCTGTTTTTGTGTCAACTTGACACAAGCCAGAGTCATTAGAGAGAAAGGAGCCTTGGTTGACAAAATGCCTCCATGAGATACAACTGTAAGGCATTTTCTCATTAGTGATCAGTGAGAGAGGGCCCAGCCCATTGTGGTTAGTGCCTCTCCTGGGCTGCTGGTCCTGGTTTCTATAAGAAAGCATGCCAGTAAATCTAGGGAAAGCAAGCCAGTAAACAACACTGCTCCATAGTGTCTGCATCAGCTCCTGATTCCAGGAACGTGCCCTGTTTGAGTTCTTATCCTGATTTCCTTTAGTGATGAACAGCAATGCTGAAGTATAAACTAAATAAACCCTTTCCTCCTGAACTTACTTTTTGGTTCATGGTGCTTCATCACAGTAATAGAAACCCTAAGTCAAATTGGTACTAGGAGTCGGGTATTGCTGTGACCATATTTGGGGGAGGGTTATAGAAGGACTTCGGAACTTTAAGCTAGAAAAGCCATTGAGTGTTAAGAGCTCAGTGAGATGTTCTGTGAGAACTTTGGAAGATAAGAACATTGAGATCAGTGCAGAGGACGGAGGCCTGGCTTGTAAAGTTTCAGAAGGAACTTTATAGACTCTCTCTGGGCTATTTGCCTTTTTGAATTAAGATTTTGTAGTTCTGGGTAGTGGGGACTGAAGGAGCAACAGTGATTAACAAGATACCAGAAATATTAAAGAAAAAACTTTGCTTTGTTGGGATACTTGATGGGGGTTGGAGCTAAGAAATTAGCAGTGGTGAAGAGAGACCAGCATCACTGAGGTGAAATCTTGTGGGAAGTGCTTTCTGAGAGCCCAGAGAAGCTGTGTTCCATGGGCAGCCAGTTACACCGTGTGTTAGCAGCCAGACACGGTGATGTTTAAGAGTCTTCCAAGTGGTACTGTTTTTAAAGACATGAAGGGGTCATGAAGAGCAGCTGAGGCTTGGGACTGTGAGAGACCATAGAGGCCATTAGTGAAGGTGCAGGTGCAGTCTACATTACAGTAAGTCCCTAGACTGAAGGGCTCATGCAAAGAAGTTGAGGCTTGGCCTCATGAAGAGAGCCTGTGAGAGTCTGTAAAAAGGAGCTGTGGGTACCACAGAGGGAAGACCTGGACAAATCCTTCGGAGGAATTCACAAAAACATGAGTGAAACCCAGATAATTGGACATTGAGTTATTTATACAGTTGGAGTTTGGTTTTGCTTGGTTCAGATTGTGACAGTGTCCTGGTTCTTACCTGTTGAAGAAGATATTTAATTTCATTTTGGTTTTTTAAAGGCACCCACAGATGAAAGACGTGAACTTTTTAAAGAGATTAGATAATTTAAAAAGTTTGAATTTTTAATGTGTTTGAATTTGTAAAACCTTTGGGACATTAAAATTTTATGTTTTTAGTGTGAGATCTTGGGGATGAATAAGCAAGGATGTGGTTTAACACTGTGTGTAGAGTTGACAAGGGTTAAAGTTTATACAAGCTAGAGTCATCAGACAGGAAGGAGCTTCAGAGGAGGAAATGCACCTATGATATCCAGCTGTAAGGCATTTTCTCAATTAGTAATCAAGGGATGAGCACCCAACCCATAGTTGGTGGTCCAACCCCTGGGCTGGTGATCCTGAGTTCTCTAAGCAGGCTGAGAAAGTCAGGAGAAGCAAGCAAGTAAGCAACCCCCCTCCCGCCAAGGTATCTGTGTCGACAATGCTCAAGTATAAGCAAAAAAGAAAAGAAACTACCAAAAATAAAATAAAAACATTGCTACCAAACTTGCATTTTGGTCATGGTGTTTCATCACAGAAAGAGAAACCATACCTAAGACACTTACATTGTGATTTCTTTTCTTTGTAACTTTGTACATAGTCTTTAATATATTTATTGGAATGGTCATAGGATTTCTGTCTTTCAGTCGATTTATTCTTAGAATTACGCTTATTGATTTCTGCCTATTGAACCAATCTTTCGTCTCTGGAATGAAACCAACTTGGTCATGGTATGTGATCTTTATAATGAGTTCTTCCTTCCTTCTGTGCATATGGTGTTCCTTAATATCTGAAGTGCTGGCTGTTTCCTCATGAGCTGCCTTGGTTTTTATTCGTCTTATATTTCCTTCAATTTTAGAAGCTGTTTTTGATTGATATAACAAAAAAGGTTAAATAGTTTTATTCTCAAGACTTTAAATATGTATTTCCATTTTTTCTGGCCTTTTGTGTTATGAATAAAAGACCAATGCCATTCTGATCGATATATTTTCTCTGAAAATAAGATGATATTTTTTGCCTTTACAGATTCCGACTGTTTTCTTTGAAATTTCTTGTTTCATTGCATATTTGTATAGTTAATGCCTTTTTATTAGTTGTCAGGAGGAGATTCTTCACTGGTCATTAACTTTCCAATTTTGGTTTCTAAATAATTCTTATGTTTTTATGATCATTTACTCCTCTTGATTGGAAAAGTTTTATGCTTTAATTTCATTCCATGACTTTATTATGTATTTCCATTCCTTGTGTTCTGGGTTTGGTTTCTTGATTGTGTCATAGATTTATCAGATACTGAACTCATATTCTTGCTTTTGTTCATCATCCTTACTATTCTTTTGATGTGGGATTTCCAAAAATGACTGCTGAAGTTGCCTATGTACATTTTTTTAAAACACACTGTGTCTTATTTAGAGGTCTTTTATGTCTGACTGTATTCTATTGCATATCTGAAATAGTTTTCTGACAAGGAGCATTTTAAAATGGTAAGCATTGTGTTTGCCACAGCCATGAATGCTGGCTCTACTTCTCTCAGCCTTTCAATAAGACAGAGGTACCTTTACCTCCAGCTCTAGGACCACTAAGTAGGAATTGTGGAAACAAAATCAGAACCTCCTCTACCCTCCCCTTCAGCCCTCTTCCATGGTTCCCATGCTCCAAACTCTGTGATTACTCTTAGTTGATGAGATCTGTTCTCTGTTACTGAGCAGATTTTTGTTCATTTTTAAGTCTGAGTCTCCTTCCACCCGAACCTTTGCCTTTCTGCTGTCAGTCCTCCTGTGCTCCATACCTGCCCCCATGGAACTTTTCTCTCCCTGTGGCTGACAACCAAAAGAGGCTCCCACAGCAATGGTGGTTCCTGCTTTTCAGGGCCCCGTGGTAACTCAGTCTTTTTAATGTGGACTATCTCTGCAGATGGTGCCTGAATGCTGTCCTCCAGGACTCGTGGGTGGTAAGATGGCACTTCTGGCACTCTCTCTGAGAGCACATGTTATTAGCTGTAGGATGATGTTTCATCTAAAGCTCTAAATGTCCCTCTCTCTGCATTGATTATGTGAAATCATTAATTTGGAGTTGAAAATGCTGGATTAGAATTGAGATCAACTTTAATTGGGAAACACAGTGATATGGACTTGTCTCAGCCGTGGCTTGTGAATACAGCATGCCCCTCATTCTGATCAACAGTCGGGAGGACCTGGCACTCTCCTGAAGATGGCAGCTAGTTACTGATTGAAATACTTGAAAACATTGTTTTGACTGAGATAACCCAGACACAGAAAAACAATTATCACATGCACTCACTCATAGATGGTTTTTAAAACATAAAGCAAAGAAAACCAGCCTAAAACCATAGTCACAGAGAACCTAGATAACAATAAGGATCCTAAGAGAGATTTACATAGATCTAATCTACTGGGAAATAGTAAAAAGACAAGATCTGAGAAAATTAGGAGCATGGGGACCTTAAGAATGGGTTGAAAAGGACTGGGAGGGGAGCAAAGAAAAATGTAGAGCTAAATAAAAATCAATTAAAAAAGACAAAAAAAAGGAGAAATACTTGTACTTGTAGCAGAGTAAAATCAGTTTTGATCTTAGAGATGTTATTATGAGACTATTTTGAGGGAACTTGTCTGCATGGCCATGTTGTGAACAGCCTTCGCATGAACTCAGAATTCTTAGGAAGGGATACCATGATGTTTCCTAATAAAAATTAGTAATAGTTCAGAGTGGGCATTATTTCCTTTCTAAAACTCAATTTTAATATAATTTTATAATTTTACCCTCTTCTCCTTCCACCTTCTATTATGGCCCTCTATTTCCTCTCAAATTTATGATTTTTTTCTCTTTATTGTTGTTACATACAAACACACACATACATGCATACATACATATACACTTTTGGATGTGTGCACAAAAGTATAAATACAACCTACTGGATCTATTTTCCTTGTTTGTGCATATATTATTCATGGATGATCCCTTTATATTGGATAGCTAATTAGGAAACTTTTCCCTGAAAGAGTCGAATTTTTGCTTTTTTTTTTTTTTTATCAGTGCCTGTATTCATCTGTGGTTCTTTTTTAAGTGTCCAATGATGGAACCCTGAGAGAGGTTTTCCATCATCAGCATTTCCTTGTCTATTAATCATTTTCATTCTTCCTGTCTTGTATAAGCATCCATTTCTAGAATATGTAGTTTCCAAGCAGACTTACTGATATTCTATTTTTTAAAAACTTTCTTCTTCATCTCCATTTTACATTTCTTCAATTCCTTAGGAATGGTGAATACTGTGACAGTGAACATTTGTTTTATTATTGTGAGGAAGTGTGTGTGTGTGTGTGTACACAAATGCAGGCACATGAATAAAGATGCCTGCAGATGCCACAGTTGATAAGAGATTCATTGAGCTTAAGTTACAGGTGGTTGTAAACTGACTGAGTTCAATGCTCAGACCTGAACCCAGTTTCTCTACAAATGAGTTGTGAGTTCTGATCTGCTAAACTGTCACTCCAATCTCTGATGTTATTTCTTTAAAAGCATCGAGTCCAGCCCATGTCTAGTACATGCAATGCTATTACTATAAAAAAATGATACTGAAAATTTGTGAAAAGGGAGAGTATGTTGATTAGTTTTATGCCAACTTGACCCAAGCTAGTTATTGGAGAGGAGGGAGCTTCAAGTTAGAAAATTCCTCTATAAGTACAGTCTCCAGGTAAGCTTGTGGGGTGTTTTCTTAATTAGTGTTGATGTTGGAAGTGCCAGCCCATTTGGGGTGGTGTCATCCCTGGGCTGATGATCTTGAGCTCTATAACAAAGCAAACTGAGCAAGCCAGGGGAAGCAAGCCAATAAGCACCACCACTCCCTGGCTTCTGCATCAGCACCAGCATTCAGATTCCTGCCCTGACTTTCTTCCTGGATGAACAACGGCATCGAAGTACAAGTTGAATAAACCCTTTCCTCCATAAATTTCTTTTCCTCATGCTGTTTTTCATAATGACAGTAACTGACTGAAAGAGAGAGGTGAGCATAACCTCTCCAGTATCACTCTTTTCCATATACGTTCAACTTGTCTTCAGCACACATACCTTAGTGTTTCCCTTCAGCATTCCTCAGCTTTATACTAAAGTATTTAGGATTTATTTTATTGCTATCTTTTATTTCTGCAATTTGACTATTGTTCTCATTTATATAAAGACTCACTGTTTTATTTTCTCCCAGTTATTAAAGTAGAATTTGAAATGCTTTAGTAGGAAAAACAAAAAAAAAAAAAAAAAAAGAACAAGATTGAAGAGCAAAGCAGTTAAAGTCTTCAGTAAATGTCCAGGGATGTCAAAGAATAATGATCATATTTTACAACAGTTAAAGTAAAGAACATTCTATGACTTCTGTAGGAGAGGGATCTGCTATATAAAGTCTCTTTAACAACTTCAGCTAATTAAGCAATGGATCTGGATCATAGTTATTTAATATGAGAGGAAAAAGTCAATAAATTGCACTCAGACTTTAAACACTTGTCGTTCTGCTGTGTCATTTGTACTGCTTAAATCATCTATTTTTTTAATTAGAATTTCCGGAAGAAGAGAGGGAATAACAGCAGGTTGTGTTTAAAGACACTGATTGACAAAAGATCCCCTCACAAATGCCAGTAGAGCATTTGGAAAGTCAAATTGGCAAAAATAATTGCTGGTCATGCTTTGAGCCTGGTAATTGAACTCCTTGTTCAAACTGCTTAATATTCAACAACCATTTAACCACTCTGTGGAATATCTTGGCAGTACAGCGACAGCTAAGGGAGCAATACACAAGCTGACAAAAACTTAGAAGATCTGGACCTGAGTTTTATAACAAGCTTTAAATTGTTTTTCATCTTTCCTAAAGGCCCAGGTATTAGTAATTATTCTACATTTGATATTGGTGAGGGAGAACAGATACATTTCTAATTACAACTTACTATAAGAGTTATACAAATTATCATACAAGACCTGAGACCAATCAGACTTGCAACTTTCTTTCTAAATATTCCCAGGACTTAAAGGAAGTGCAAGATTGCCTGTGAAATGATTCTCGAAGGTAAAACTTAACACACTGACAGCAGACATGTGTCTGGTGTGACATCTGATTCTGACTTCATTTCCTTTTCATTGTGGAGATTCAGAACTCCCAGTACTTTTATTGAAAAGTATTTTTACTTTTTTTTTTTAACAGATAAGTCAACAGCGTGAGTGTTGTTATCTTTAGTCCACAAAACTTTATAACAAATAAATATCTATTATAACAATTAAATATCTTACAGATCACACCATAAAGTGGGGGGTCTCCACCAATCAAACCCATTACAATATCTTCCTTTAAATGAAGAACTCTGATTCTCACCCAGCTCTCCAACAATGGGATTCCTGGAGGAATCATGGACTCCAACTCTGAAGTACAACACAGGGCTAGGTGAAGGATTTATTGTTTTTGATGATTCCACTCCAACTATATCAGCACTGTTCAACAATTTTCTTGATGGCACCAGCAAAATGGTCATATATGTGACTCACCAATTCAATATAGACAGTTTTTCAATCTTCCCCTGAAGTTTGGCCTTGTGCTTCTAGTCATATATGTAGATTATATTTGGTTGTCTCTCAAAATCTACCCCTCTAGGATTCAAATCTTGATTTTCAAATATACCATACAATGAATGCTTTAATGTATGAACTATTTTTGTCATGTAAGGATGGAGAAGTAGGAATAGTAATGAGGTAATATGATGAATGAGTGACTTAAGAAAATCCATGCCTGGTATGATAAAATTCGCCAGGCCCCATAGCTGCAGAGATCATAGATGCTAAGGAAGATAACCCTGCCATTTTCCTAAACCAATATAATTTCTAGCTATATTCTAAATACATATTTTTATACCCACAGATAACTGTAACTCTCATCCCTCATTAAGACAGCTTGTTTTTTCAATATATAAGACAATTACAGAGATACAAAACTGGTCAAAATAAATAGAAAAAAAATTGTGGGGTACCATACCCCTGTTGATGTATTTGTACTGCAACTTCAAAACATAAGGTTTAGAAAAAATCTTGGGAAAAGAGGCAAAGAGATGATAAAAACCAGAGGACCCAGTAGCCTGCTATTTGATAGTGTTCCCTATGTGTGAAAGGGAACATGTACCACAGTATCTCAGGCATCTGATTGCCTAAGAAAGACAAGCATGAGAATGCCAGTTGATATTCTAACAAGGGTGGGGAACATACACAGGATCCCAACCCAAGGTCAAAAGCCACAGGTGGTCAAGGCTTCTTCCAGAGACAACCTCCATGTTTTGTTTTGTAGCCCTAAGAGGTCAGCTCTGGCCTTATGTACATGTAGATAGCATATTAATTTCAGTTACCTTGAGTTTAAGCAAAATAATATAGGAAATTGGGAGATAAAAGTAGAAAATTGAAATATCTGTCTTCGTTCATCTATCCCCTTATGTGTGGCATAAGGCAGAAAGAACACAAGATCTGCTTTAGGACAGATCTACAACTTTATTTATAAAAGTGGTGCAGGAGGTCTTTCTGTCTATGTGCTGCTTTCATTGGTTAATAAAGAAACTGCCTTGGCCTGTTGATCAGACAGAACTTAGGTAGGCAGGGGGAACTGGACTGAATGTTGGGAGGGAGAAGGGCAGAGCCAGAGAGACTCCATGGGTCCATCGCCAAAGATAGACATGCTTTGCTGGTAAGCCACTGCCACGTGGCTATACACAGATTAATAGAAATGTGTTAAATTAAGATGTAAGACTTAGCCAATAAGAAGCTAGAGCTAATGGGCCAAGTAGTGATTTAATTAGTACAGTTTCTGTGTGTGGTTATTTTGGGCTAAGATAGCCGGGTGGCCAGGACAAACAAATGGGCCCTCCTTCCAACAGGAATGAGTCTCACTGCGTTTCAGTATGATACTAGCTGATTATATGAATTCCCAAAATGTGTTTTTGATTTTGTTTGGTTTGGTTTTGAGCACACAGCAATGCACAGTAGCCTCCAGCATGGGAACTTGTTACAGCAGATGTTGAAATCCTCAAAATTTTTTCCCAAGAAGCAGATAACATAGATCAATGCGGTTTTCTAGCAAACCTGCCAGGACACATTAAGCACACAAGTACCCCACAGACACCTCAATATAATTGCATGCTTCGTGGATTTATTTGATAGGAACCAATTACATTTTGTAAATTTTCTGTCAAACATAATAGTTACAGTTTTAGAATGCACCATCAGAAGCCATTTTTGAGACACTAATTAAATACAAATCCTAATTGCATATTAAGGACATATTCTGCTTGTGATTATAAAACCATATTGTCAGCATTCAGCCATCCAGAGATACTACTGAATAACCTTCTGTTATTCTAAGAAAGTTTTATCAAATCCCTTGAGGACAAATAAATTCTTCATCAAATGCTGTGTGAGTAGCTGATTAATAGAAGAATAAAATCTTATCAATAAACTGACAAATTTACTAAAGTATGCCACGTGACCCTTGTCATAATCAGCTGTCAAACAAGATTTGTAGTCTGATATTTCTACTAATTTTTAATGCCTGCATGTGTGTCTCTGCATTAGTATGCCACGTGTGCATGAGTGTCTGTGGAGGCCAGGAGAGCAGGTGGAATCCATGTAGGTAGAATTACAGGCCACTGAATGCCAATTAGTGCAAGTGCAGAAAACTAAACTTGGCTGTCAAAAAGAGCAGCCAGCAATTACTCTTAGCCTCTGAGCCATCTTTCCAGGCCCAGCACTATTTTTATATATCAGAATATTATGCTTTTTAAAGTTTCTCTCTTCTTCACACTTTCACGTTTTTCTTATAAATCACCACTGAGAAAAAAAGGAAGCAAATGTTTCATAGATATTATTGAATCTTATTAGGGAATGGGATTTAGGAGTCAATGAGGGCGGAGTTTGAACCTTGATGGCAGGGTTGACAGTTTTGTGCTTTGAGCAAGTCAATCAAACTCACCAAGCCTTAGGATTCTTATCTTTTTTTAAATTTTTATTTATTTATTATGTATACAATATTCTGGCTGTGTGTATGTCTTCAGGCCAGAAGAGGGCACCAGGCCCTATTACAGATGGTTGTGAGCTACCATGTGGTTGCTGGGAATTGAACTCAGGACCTTTGGAAGAACAAGCACTGCTCTTAACCTCTGAGCCATCTCTCCAGCCCTAGGATTATCATCTTAAACTGAGAATAAACATTAACGCCAAAGGTTGTCACAAGAATAGCATAAGGTATTTAAGGTACCACTCAGCATTATGGCCAGCCACTGAAATATTCTGGACCCTTCATTTCTACCTATTGCTGTCTTACACTTTCCAGAACTTTACTGAGGTAAAAAGTACTACAATCGTAACAAACATTTTGTTTAAAAGAATGAATATACATTAAACTGGGTGTGAATACTTTTTCTCATATCATAAAACCTGAAAGCCTTTATTAGACACAGATAAACACACCCGGACAGACAGATAGACAGATCACACACACACACACACACACAAATGCACCTCTCTCTCTCTTTCTCTCTTTCACACACACACACACACACACACACACACACACACACACACACACACACGTATATATGCTAGCCTAGTGGTTCAAGCATTTGACACCAGCTATAGCAGGATGACAGCAAGTTCAAGGCTTCCCTGGGCTATAGAATGAGTTCAATGTCATCCCGAAGATGATTACATTTAGTTAGACTGTGATTAAAAATAAAATATGAAATGAGGGCTGTGGCTACATCTCAGTAGCAGGGAGCTTGCATAAGACCCTAACTTTAATACCCAGGACATAACCTTCCCACCTCACCTCCAAAATGTATATTTTTTTCTTCCCTGTTACTCTGTGCCATTCTTGAATTTTATTGCAGATTTAATTTGTTATTGCGTATTCATCCATCTGGCATTTTATTTCCCCCATTCTCATTGTGTTTAAATGAATGGTCATATTAAGTGATGCTCTCAGGATTACACATGCAAATATCTGGCTTTCCTTAGCAAAACTAATGACTAGGTTTCCATATTGCTTTCATAATAACAGTAAATACAATTCTAACATTATTCCGAGAGCTGCGTTGGGAGAAACGAATGCAGTGTTATATCAGAAATTAGATGAAAAGGGAAGCATGTTTTAATGACTATTGCAACATTGTACAACAACACAAATGTCAACGCTGTCATAACAGAAATTATTCTACAATTGCTAAGAGTAAGGCTGTGTATTTTGGCTTTTTGTGTCTGTTAGCATCACAAACTGTGAGTATATTTACCCGTGGTCAAACCTGTATTATTCTTTTTTTCCCAAAATATTTGAAGATATAGATTACTGAAATACTGTGTTGGAAAATGCTGAACCAAATCTTTTACTGAAACGTTGGAAGTTTGGCAGAGTGTGGATGAGAAGGCTCTCTTTCACCTGTTGTAAGTTTCACCTGCTGAGTGTGGCTTGTTGGCTCTTATGAGTCTTCAAAACAGTTCCTACAGGTTTTCAGGGTATTCATTTTATTACATTTTCATAAATCATAAAACAATTCTCTGAATTGATATCACAAGACAGAAAGATGTACCCAGAACCCATCTGCTGGTCTCTTTGTATTATATCACATTGTTTTACTCATAAGATTTTACATTAAATATCTTGTCAAAACAAATGTTCTGTTCAATTAAATTTAATTTACCTTGCCCATCCATGCAGGTTCAACAGCACAGTTAGCTTGTTTTGAATAGCACTTGCATGAATGTGGTGGGCAAATGACAAGCTGAACATCTAGGATGAAATTACCAAGAGTAAAGCTAAGAACTGTTCCAGTGACCTTAAAACTGCACTAGCCAGCCCTCCCTCTGGTTACAGTGGCTCCATACCCAATTTTACACTCATTATCAATCTCTATTTCTTCCCAAATAGTTCCTCAGGCTTCCATATCTGTAAAGAGAGTTCAAATAAAACATCTCTATATTGTATATGTGCCTGTATGAAGATATACTCATATGTGTATGTATAATAATGTATCTATATTTATATAAAGTTAATCTGGCATATTTTTTAAATTTTAAGACATTTTTATGTTCTTATTGAGAGCTGTCATCAGAGTTTGTGGTGATGTTTTGAGCGTGCCATCCAGAACTGTGACGATACCATACATTCACACTTGCAATTACTCCTTGCTCAGTTGGTTTCAAGCCCTGATCACACTGTTATCTGTCTACTCTTCCTCATCTTAGGGTAATTCAGTCTAAACCCTCATCACTAGACTACTTGACTCTTTGAATTGACCGGCTCTAGCTCTGATAGACACCTTACAAGGCGTAGCAAGCACGAGCTGCTAATGTCTTTGCTCAAGGCACAGGCGGAAATCAACAAAATATGGATATCTGCACTAAGCAAGCATTACTGACATGTACATGCAGGTAAATAAAAGATAAAATGCATCTTTTTTAAAAAGACTCAAAATGCTCAAATCCTAAGAAGGGTTCTCGGTATGCTGACTAGTAAAACAGATCCTAAATGATAGATAAAGTGACTGATTCTAATTGTCAGTTCAGGCTCCCCTCAGTCATTCCAGGTCTCGCTGACATCTACGGGTATAAGGTATATGAGATTGCTGCAGTATGAATGAAGACATATAAGTAGCATTGCTCTATCACTGCTCAGGAATCTGCTAACACATATGTGTCCCCATGCTCTATGAACATTAACCTTCAGTACACTCAGCTTCTAGCTCTTCCAGATTCCCAATGACAGAATTTTATCTCAACTGTATCTGCATCCTTAGAGTCTCAAGATATCTGTTTTGCTATGTGCCTCAAGCTAAAGTACACAGTCCTGTTAAACCCTTTTATGTCCTCAATGTTAATATCAGGCAGTGCGCTTCTAACCAGTAGTCTCAGAGAAGGCATGAGTATGTGTGTGTAAGTAAGAACAAGCAGCCTAGGCAAGTCAGTCCTGCAATGTATGGGTCTCCTAGTTGGTGTGCCTGTTCTGACCTTCAATATTCAGATGGATCTGAGCATTCCATTTTCAACCTGCTCTTTAGATGTGACACAGTACAGCTAGGAGAGAGAGAGAGAGAGAGAGAGAGAGAGAGAGAGAGAGAGAGAGAGAGAGAGAGAGAGAGAGAGAGAGAGAGAACAGGACTGTTTCCCAGGGATCCAATGCACCATACTGGATAACAGAGAGAAGTCAAACACTTCCATAAACCTCTTGTTAATATTCTTTTCACCCACTAGACTTTGCCATAGTCATGTACAGGCATGAAGATGCGAATGAGAATGACGACATACAGTGATATCGACAGAAACAGATGGCAGGCAGAATTTGGCACCTGACACTAAAGTTTGCTGGTTTTCAAAACCTTGGAAGGACGTAGCTTTTTGTCTCTGTGTGAAGAAGTGGCTTTCTCCCTATTCATTGATATATTGTGCCTTTTAAAAAATGACTATAAATTAAGATTATGTAAATGTGGTCTCTCATGTCTAGATAGCCATCCATGAGGCCCCAATACCTGCTGCACTCTAAGGAGTACTGGCCAAAGACTGCAAATGCATTGAGGGAGAAGCCTGAATAACTTCTCAGTGGTTCCCACAGGCACTGCTCCCATCTGCGCCTCTTCTTTTGCTCATGCCTATGACAACCACTGCTTTGCATTTAGAACTGCAGAGTTTTGGCTTCTCTCCAAGCCCTTGAGGAGAACAGTTGGAGTTACTCTTGTGCTTCTGGTGAAAGCTGAATTATGAAACATTTCCATGTCTAACAAGAGTCGAACTGTACTTTAAACCCTTTCCGACTTAAGTCAAATATCCCGATGTAGAATGAAGGTGGTGACTTTGTGTGCAGAGCTTTCCACCTTATCGTTTGGACAAGTGATCCTTTGTGTTTCCTGGCCATCCTAAAAAAGAGTCTCGTGCAAGTTCAATAGCTCTTTGTTCTTGTTACTTTTTCATGTTTAAGGATATGGGCTAAATAGTAAGGCTATGTTTATTTTCATTCTATTATGTTTAGTAAGAGTCACAAATGTGACATTTATATTCCTCAAAAGATCAGTTAATTTTCACATTAGACCAAAATCATGAAATATTGGTAATTAATTAATATTAGAATTAATAATTGACAAGTTCGGAATGTGTGTGTTTGCGGCATGTGTGTCTGTGTATGCACACATATTTGTGTGTATATAAACTTGTAGATGATTGTGCACACATATTATATGCAAATGCACTTGAAGGCCAGAGTTGACAGAAGTTGTCTTTCCTAGCCTCTCTCCACCTTCTACGTTAGTGCAGATCTCTCCCTGAATGTAGAGCTTTCTAATTCAGGTGGTCATTCTACTTGCTCTGGGAATTCCCTGATCTCTGCATCTCACTATCAAACACATTGGCATTTCCTGGGTCCTGGAGATTTGAACTCAGGACTTCACAATTGAACAACAAAGATTTTACCCACTAAAGTATCTCCCCAATTCTTCGTCTGTTGATTTCTAATTATTTACTAGGTATTGCTGAATTGTCTTACTTGATTTCAAATGAAGAAAATTAGTGAAGGGAGTTATACACTTTCTCTTCCCTACATCCATTTCTACTAAAGAACTAACTAGATGGAACTGTAAGGATCTCTGACTACATGCTGATATTTTTGCTTTTATTTATCAATGATGTATCTAATGACTAAAATTTCTATACTGTAGTAGATAATATTATTTAAGTTATTTAAAGATAAATTAATTAATTAATTAAAATTGTCCAAGTTAAGTTACTTTTGAAGAAGATAAAATATACCTTAGTGAAAGTATATAAGTTCTTGAGTATCAGTAAAAAAAAAATACTCTGACTTGTTTCTCTTTTACTTTTTGCTTTTATTTTTGCATTAAATTTATCATCAATGATTTCCTGTTAAGCCTGCTTAGACAGGAGTAAAGTTGAAGGGATTTTATGGAACGGTATAAGCACTTTATCTTTATTTCTTATCATTACATTTAACAACAAAGTTACCAGAGACTTGATGAGTTTTTCCTAGATCATTCAATTTAGAACCCTTTTTGTCCTTACATTTTATCACTACATAAAATTAGAATTAAAATGGTGTGTACAGTTGGCATACACAGATGGGACAAAACCCAATGGCTGTTAAGAGACTATTAATTCCTCTCAGGATCAGAGATGAGCAAGTGTCTAGGAATAATACTGAAAGTGTTGATAACTCTGCACACAGAGAGGAAAAAAATCAGTTCATTCTCTCTGTTGAAAGGAAATTGGCTCTCCAAGATAGGCAGTTTCATACAACTGGTAATCAAAACATTGAATATTTTTTAAAAATCTATGACTAGGAACTAAAACAAGTTACTCTTATCTGGAGTTAGAAACTTCAGAAAGTTTAAAATACAAAATTTAAGGACCTGATTTTAAATCCTGAAAGAAGTTTTATTTGGGTTCTGTTGGTTAGTTTGAATGGGTGATGTCTACCATAAGCTTAAGCATTTAAACATGTAGTCTCCTACTGGTGTTGACAGAGGTTTCTATCCTGCCCAGTCCCGCAGTCATTCAGTCTCAAAGAAGTACACAGAAGTCTACATTAATTACAAACTGGTTGGCCTATTAGCTCGGGCTTTCTGGTTAACTTGTAAAATTTACATTAACCCATTATTCTTGTCTATGTCAGCCACGTGGCTTGGTACCTTTTATCAGTGAGGCATTCTCATCTTGCTTCCTCAGTGTCTGGGTTACTCCTGCAGAGTGACTCATTCCTCTTCCAGAATTCTCCTGTTCTTGTCGCCCCATCTCTATGTCCTGCCTGGTCACTCCAGCTATATGTCCTGCCTGGCTACTGGCCAATCAGCATTTTATTAAAATACAAGTGACAAATCTCTACAAAGTATAAGACCAGTGTCTCACAGCACACTAGGTACCTCTGTTTGCGCAAGTGGGGATGAAAGGACCTTGAGGATGCTGCTGGAAGTAGTAGGCCATTTGGGGAGGTATTTTAGAGAGCATAGCTTCACTCTACTTCTAGTTTGCTCTGTTTCCTGTATAGGAGAAAGGTGTGAGAAGCCAGTGTCCTGTTCTGGCTGCCTGCTGTCACACTTTCCTTCCCATTTAGTTCTCAGTTTTCTCTCTGTCTCTCTTTCTCTCTTTGTCTCTCTCTCTCTCTCTCTCTCTCTCTCTCTCTAAAACACAAACACACACACACACACACTCACACACACACTCACCCCACAACATACACCATAAGCAAAGATAAACTCTCATATGACTTTCACTTATTTTACTTTAGCAAAATAACAAAAGCACGGGCAGGTTGTAAAACAAACTGTAGACAAGTAATACATATCTGAGTTTAGTTTTACCTTGATGTTTACATGTAGCTGTCCAAGAAGCAAGAGGTACAAAACTGTTGCAAGGAGGGCTGCTTGTTGGTTCCCAGCTGCTCAGTCCCAAAATAATCACACAGAAATGGTATTAATTAAATCACTGTTTGGCCCATTAGCTCTAGCTTCTTATTGGCTAACTCTTATATCTTAATTTAACCAATTTCTAGTAATATGTTTATTGCCATGAGGCTGTGACTTACCAGGCAAAGATCCAGTGTCTGTGTCTGGCTGGGCTACATGACTTCTCTCTGTCTCCACCTCCTTTTTCACAGCATTCAGCCTAGCTTTTCCTGTCTAGTTCTGTTCTCCCCTGCCATAGGCTCAAAGCAGTTCCTTATTAATCAATGGCAATCACAGCATACAGAGGGAAATCCCACATCAACAAACCTTGAGTCTTGTGATAAAATGCAAAATAATAGAAATGGGTTAATTTAAGACATAAAAGTTAGCTAGAAATATGCCTGAGCTGTTGCCCAAACAGTACTATAACTAATATAGTCTCTGTGTGATTATCTTGCATCTGGGCAGCCAGGAGCAAACAGGCAGTCTCCCTTTACAGGCAATTGACTCCCAGGTATACATAATCAAAATAATGCCTTAACAGAAGCTAGAGCAAGGCATAGTTTTGCTTATAAAGAATAATTTTACCAATAATAATACATTTATAAATATAGTTGTGAATATATAATAGAATATATTTAGAGATTATTTTAATATTTTTGAATAATTATATATTAGCTTAAAAGAGAGAAAAATGACATTAAGAGGCTATAGGAACAATAAATGGGACATGATAAAAAGTTTTATGTGAGTTAATTTATTTCATTTTTTCCCTCAGACCCTATTAGTCTGATTTATGCCTGCCATAGTGACTCTTTCTGAACCCTGAGAGATTTAGAGGTGCTTAACCCCAACATAAACCTAGATAGCAACTAATATGAGAGCTATGCAGAGATCCTACAAATTAAATCAGTTTCAGCTCCAGATGAGTATAACTCTTTTCATTTACATATTTTAAGAGGCAAGAAAAGATAAACATTTTACTTTGAGATGGTAACCACAGAAACAAAACATGCAGTTAGAGCGATACACTGGACTGGGTACCACAAGCCAGTCTTTTCACATGCCAGCTATGTTGGCAGAAGGGCTGTGCACTTTCAGTTATAGTACAAGCATAATGCACTTGTTTTTCATTCCAAGAATGGCATTTACTACCACGAAGTAATTGCCTCTAACTCCAAAGTAAAATAAACAATAAAATGTTAAATTAGTTTTATTGCTATTTCACTATCTCTGGTAATATATTCCCATTGAAATCTTAATAATCATTTCAAGCTTGCATTTTTGCTTGAAGGGCTAAACATTGCCCACGAATAAAAGCTCAATAAATAAAAAAGCAGAAAACACTGGAATTGTGTTCATTATTATTTTAAATTTTGTTCACCAGTGTTCTATTTTCTTTTCACCGTATTCAGTTCCTCCTCGCAGTGACAGCACAATATTTGAGCCACTGTTCCTTATATATTTTAGTTTGATTCCATTTACTTGCCTGATTCATAAATAAAACTGAAATCTGATAAAATAATTAGTAGTCAAGTTTGATCAAAGCCCATGCTGTGCTTGTGCCGTGGCTGCCAAACCAACTCAGATGCGAGAGCTTGACAACATGGTAATTACTCTGTGTGGAATGTTCAAAATCTCTCCAATGCTGTCTTGTCAATATGTTCCCCATGGGGATTTGAGGTGCCAATAGGTTCTTTCTAGCTCATAGATTGTGTTTCAGTCAATTGATCTCAGTGCTTCCAATTTCTTATGAAGTTTACTTTGTTTCAATCATTTGTTAGCAATGATTTTAAAAAACAAATATGTATGTATTTATCTTGCTTCTAGTATAGGAAATGCAATTTTCTATGTCTTATTTACTAATAGTATATTGTATTGTTTTTACAGTCAGTGCCTTATTGTATGTTGCTTATATATCACTAGTTTTTACATTTCTTTAGATTATGATTTTAGGCAATCTGAAAGGAATAAGCTAGGGAGATGGATCAGTGACTAAAGACACTTGCTGTTAGAATAAAAGGACTTGAGTTCTGCTCTCCATCACCCAAATAAAAGATCAGGGAATGGACAAGAAACCCTTGTCCTGAGTAGTGGATAGGGACACCACAAGTTTGCTAAATAATAGGCAATTCAAAAACTTAAGTGTTCCAGCATCAGTGAGAGATGGTATCTCCAGGGATTATGGTGGAATTTTTAGGGATTTGAAACTCCAGCACCTAACTTTAAGTGATTGGTAGATGAATTGGGCAGAAAGTAAGAATCTGATGCAAATTTTCAATTTTACAATTACAATACACACTGAATGTCATACATATTATAACATAATAGATGACTATAGGTGCCATAGACTTTTGTATCTTAGTAAAGTTAAAGCAATAAAATTGTACAAAGTATTTTAAAAACATAATAAAATCACAATAGAAAACAAAAACTTTAAAAAAAATCACAGAATGTATAAAGAGTAAATTCTACACTATATATAAATCACTGATCAAAAGATTATATATAATTTTTGAACAAATAAAAATCAAACATTAAAATATGTAGAATCTAGTAGGAGCAGGAAAATTTATAACATTAAGTCCATATACCATGAATACAGAATATCTTGAAGATTTTGGCTAGAGACAATGATTTTTTTTTTCTCAAGAAAGACTACAGGATAGGCGATGTATATGCTGATCCCTCTACAAGGGAAATAACTCTGGAACAGGATGACTAGATGAAGCATGATAAACGTTGTTGGCTACTGATTCCTCCTGGCTTATTGTTACAAGTATCCTTTCACACAGCATGGATAGAGCTTAGTATACATTCCAAACAGACTTATAAATTTAGCAAATGTCTTTTCCTGTACTTTCCCATCATACAGAGACTGGACAGCAAATGACACAGCTAACTCTCCCAGCACTTGACCATTATTTCAATTCTCTCGGGTTGCCCTAGAGATGCTATCACTTTCAGACAACAGAAAGGAATCTAGAGAATACAACACCCACATTCACAAGAGTTGGGATAGGTATTTTTGCAATAATTCAGTAGGTTATGGATGTTTATAATCATTTAGGGAGGTGGGTTACAAGTTGTTATTGGTCATAGTTAGGGAAGAAACTAAGTAAAGGAATGTCATTCTAAAAATAAAAAGGAGGATTATTAAATATACTTTAAAAACTGAAATGATAGCAAAATAGAGTACATAATTGAATCTGCTTTAAACTAAAAAACGACTATTAATCTCAAATATTTACATGCATGTGCAATTTTAAATATTGATACAGATTTAAGTTTAATTTTTTAGAACATCCTCTAATTATGTTCCTACACTTGTTTAAGGTATTTTTTGTATAATGATACAAATTTAATATTGTTTTTCTTATACTGCATATATGTTTCTATTATTGTTTATGGTATTATACTTATGCAACTCATTTTAGAATGTAATATATAATTAAGAAATATAGATTAGTAGTTATCAATAGTAGTCAAACTTGTAGTCATGTTAGGTATGTTTTCAAGGTCATACAGAAATATATTTTAGATATGTAGATGTTCATTCTAGGAAAACTCCGTGTACAAATGTGTAAATGTTCACATATGGGTGAGCAGAGATATGCATGCGAGATGTTAATACTCTAAAGATAATGGGAATCCTATGACTTATTGTCATGAGTTTAAACATGGAGAATCATCAGGCTGAGATAATTCATAAAAAGCTAGTGGCTCCATGGAAAGAAATAGCATGGAAAGAATATACAATTCATAATTTCACATAGTTGATCTACAATATTCAAATTCACAGACCCTAAAATATTCAGTCTTATAGGATGAACAGTACTTACATGGATAAGGGAAATTGAGATATGTTGGCTACAGATCAAATCCAGCACTATAAAGTACTTCAGTTCTGGAGAACAATTGAACTTGAGGTATTCCATCACTTTCAATGTTTTAACTTCAAGTTTAATGCAGAGTTTTGTTATATTTTATCTCATTTCCCTCATCTCTTTCTGGTTTCAGTCCACCATTTTTTTTCTATCCACAAAATATCGTGTCCTTTAAAACAACAGAAACTAAAAAGTACTGAAAGGGTAGATTATTAAATTTACTTTTAAAATAGAAATGGTATGATAAAAGAGTAGATTATTGAATTAACTTTCAACTAAAAAAAACCCGTTAATTTCAAATATTTTACCTAGGTGTGGACTTTTGTATATTGATAAGATTTAAGGTTATCGTTGTTGCAACATACTCTATATATGCCCTTACTCTTGTTTAAGGTATCTTATGTATATTGATACAAATATAATGTTATTTTTGTTAGACTGTATACATGATTCTACTCTTGTTTAGGGTATTACACTTATGCTGCTCATTTAAAATATAATATATAATTACGAAAGAGATTAGTAGTAGTTGGACTTCTATACCCCCTGAAGATTCTGGACTCTTGGGGTGCACTGGCCCAGGCTTCAGAGTATTGGGTAATAATTATGTATTACAATATCACGCTTCTTTAGAACCCAGGCTGTGAGTGTGACAAGCCCTTCCCACTGTCTGTATAATGAGATGCTGTGACAAGTCTCCTTTCTCGGTGTAGTCTGTAGTGCATTTACTGCTGCGCCAGGGAGGGGACTTTGCTGTCGCAGCACTTCTTCTCATTAAAGTGCACATTCGTCTGGAGACCCTGCTGGGTCCCATCATTTATGGATACGATTCTGACAGATGACTGTATTGTATTTATATCTGAAAGTGTATTAGAAGTTAGAATAATTCTAATGCTAGCATAATTGTTTCTTATGCCTGTTGAATAAAAATCTCACTTTGAAATCATTGTTTAAACCCCACCTCAAAGTGTCTAGCCCAGCACGGAGTCCTTAGTGAATCAAAGGACATATCACTACCTTAACTTGGTGCCACTTCTGGATGGATCTGTCAGCCTGTCTGTCCATGCTGTTCGTCTCACAGTGTTGTCTAAAGCATGTATTCCTGGCTTGTCCTCGGACTCTCATAGAAAAGGCTGAGTACTATATGAAGAGTCAGCCTCCTTTGTTTCGTGCAAGATGCAAACCATGGCATAAACTTCCAAGGCATAGTTTCAGCATCTTGGACTTCACCTTCCATGAATCCTTGGGCCTACCAAACAAATTTATCTATCTGCATTTAGAGATGCAAAATGATTGTGCAGGCAGCTATAATATGAAAACTGTTGATACTGCCTAGGCCAATCTCTCAAATTAAACACACACACGTGCACATACACATACATTCACACATTTACACACAGAGACACACATACACACATACATGCACCCCCACACATACATACACACACTCGCACAAACATTCATATATTTGAGCACTTTTCCCTTGATTACTCTGAAATATTACTGTAAGGGTATTTTATGGTTATACACAAACTGATGAAAATGTCTTCCTTTTGAAAACTGAAAAAATAAGAACACCATTTTCAAAATAAATGTTATTTTTCTTTTATTTTTGAGACTATAATTTCATCACGTTCCTCTTTTCTTTCCTGCCTCCAAAACTTCCCATATACCTCTCCTTGTTCTCGTTTAGATTCATGGTCTCTTTTTTGTTAATTATTGTCGCATGCATATATATGTGAACACACACACAAACACGCATTTCTAAATATAACCTGTTCAGTCTATATTGCTATCTGTCTATGTGTTTTCATGACTGACCACTTGGTATTATATGACCAACTGGTATGAAAAACAATATTTAAAATTTAATAGGTATTCATACTATAAATGGGGTTATAAATTGTTATCTTTCTAGTAAAAATGATAATAAAAAGAGGATATGCTGGAGATCAAAAGGAATACTCGTGGAAGTGGGTGGAAATGAGGTATGGGCAGATCTTGTAAACAAAATAAAGAGTGCATGAAAAAGCAAAATAGAACGCTACAACCTCCCAATGGGGAGAAATCCACTAAGACAGGACTGTAGAGAACAGGATACAGGAAAAGAGTAGATGGTACACTCAGGGTTAAAGAGTTAACTAGCAATATGAAGATCAAGAAGAGGAGGGGTGATTTGGCTAAATCTAAGGAAACAAAGGAGCCTTTTGAAAAATACTAGTTAGTACATCGGAGAGTGGTCATTGCCAAGACTCATACTGGCAGAGTAAAATTTAGCTCTAATACTCAGCTGTGGATAGGCCATCTACATCAACCTCCCTCCATTACAGTCTCAGAGAACTTCATGGATGGGGGCAGATGAATGTAAGAGAAAGAGTATGGGAAGACAACTGTAAAATGCTGTTTTCATCACAATACAGCTGTGACACACACGAAGTCACGGAAGCCCTGGTAACCCGCACAAGATCAAACTGGGGAAAACTCTAGCCACTTCACACCTGTGGTGCTTTGAAGGAAAATGGCCGACAAAGAAGGTGTGGTCTTCTTGGAGTAGGTGTGGCTTTATTGGAAGAACTGTGTCACTATGGAGCTAGGCTTTGAGGTCTCATATATGCTAAAGCCATGGCAAGTGAGGCAATCTACTTCCTGTTGCCTGCATGTCAACATGCAGCAGCTCCCTCTCCAGCACAATGTCTGCCTACATGCTGTCATGTCCCATCGTGATGATAATGGACTAAACCTCTGAACTGTAAATAAATATCACAATTAAATGTTTTCTGTATAAGAATTGCCATGGCCACAGAGTCTCTTCACAGTAATAGAAACCCTAAGACAGTCATCCTTATATGAGGTACTATTGGCAGCAGATGGTTGATGGAAGAGACCTCGATCTCCTTTGCACGTGTGGCCTCTGTCACTGATGGGTTATTCCTGTCTCAGAGGATGACCACATACACATGTGCACATGGACTGCACTAATTGGGCTCAGGGTTATTAACAACAATAAAAAATAAAGAGAAAATGAAACTTGGAGGGATTCCTTTGAGGGAGAGTCGGAGCAAGAAGTATGTAGGAGTGGATAGATATGATGAATATATACCACACAAATGAATAACACTTTCAAAAAATAAAAGTATTATAAAATATATTTTGTTTATTCCTCCTACTTAAAGTTTTTATATACATAATTTTGTATTTTTAATCCTTTCTCAAAAATATTTTTACACAGACTCACAAGGTAAGATTTTTATAAAGTTATCATCAGAATTCCACAGAAAGAGAAAGTAGAAATTCTGGATTGTTCACTATCCTAAAAAAAAATAATAAGGTGATTTAGATGGGGAAAATTAAGATTTAAAGACTGATAAAAGTAAAGTACTTTTCAGGGAGTGCATCCAAATTGCTCTCTGTTTTCAAATCTCTTTGCCTGAATAAATAAAGACACTGGAGCCATAATAAACCACTTAGCACGCAATCTTCATGTTGTGGTATCTGAGGTTTGGAGAACAGCATTGAAATATGAGAAAGTTCATTCTGGGTTCCCTGTCAGGAGTACATGCTCTGCCACTAGATGGTGGCATGAAATTAGGGAGCCTCACTGTCCCCATGAAGACAGATACCCTAAGAAAGTTGATGGCCAGAGAAGCTGTTCGTACATGAAAGGCTACTAGTTATAAACAACAATTTCGGCTAATTTTACATGTCTGTTTATTATATATTAAATTGAAATTTATTATGTAATTTTAATAGAAACGGTTTGAAATGTTGACCAAACTTCATATCAGCCATACCTGAGCAAATTGGTAGTACAGTTGGACTGTCGGACCAGCAAGGTAACTGACTCCTTACACAACACTGACAAGGACTATGCACAATGTTTGTGTGTATCCAAATTCCAGAAAGGTAAAAATTATGGAACTGTTAAATAATTGTGGCATCTTTTTTAAAAGAAACAGGATTAGAAGTTATTATGGTTTTCTCATGGATTTCCTTAGGCCAATTCACAAACAAAAGATTTGGCACTTTGACCTTAAATTTCTAAGTTAATAAAACTGTTTTGTTTTTATGAACACACACACACACACACAACTGGAACACTGAAAATGAAAGAGTTTAAGGTATTTGGCTGTTCCTTGTGCAGCACTTACACCCTTTCTAATTACAACACTGTGGCAAAGTTAGCATATATAACAGTGTGGTAATAAACAACCAAAACATCTATGTGTATGTTTTGATAGTGAATAACTTTGAAGTGTCTTGGGAAAATGTAACTGTACAGAGGTTCTTCTTAGAAGTGCCCCTAGAAAAAAAGCCCAACTGTCTCACACTTTTTTTTCTACTTAATGGTTCTAACAGCTGGACTAGTGTGAATACTGAGAAATGTGTTGTATCACTCAGATGAAAAGAGACATCAGACACTGAAGGGAAAGATGATACATTGCTTTTGTCTTTTTTCAGTATGAAGAAATTTATCTGTCTGGGAGTTCATGCCTTATATGTCTACACATCTCTGTTCTCTACCTGTATAAGCTTAAAATTTATAAAAAAGAATTATGAATATCTAAACATAACAAGTTTTCAACTATCTGTCTTAGTAGCTAATGAATCATTTGCATATTCAAGATCAATTATTTTTCAGATTCATATCTTTTATTTTAGTGATCTTTGCTTTTTTTCTAGAAATGTAACTCATTTTGCATGCAAATTTAGCCTAGACTATTGCAAGGAAGTAAGGCCACTTGTTCATCCCAGCCAACTGGCTAGCTTAGCCACAAAATAACCACGCAGAAACTCTATTGATTAAAACACTGCTTGGCCCATTAGCTATAACTTCTTATTAGCTAACTCTTACATATTAGTTTAATCCATTTATATTAATTTGTGTAACACCATGTGGCAGTGGATTACTGGCTAAGTCTTGGCAGCATGTTTTACTCTAGCAAGGCTCCATGGCTTCTCTGTGACTCTGCCTTTGTTCTCCCAGAATTCCATTTAATTTTCCCTGCCTACCTAAGTTCTCCCTTATCAAGGCCCCAAAGCAGTTTCTTTATTAACCAATGAAAGCAATACAAAGACAGAAGGACCTCCTATACCATAGAACCCCTGCCATTTGTGCTTCTTAGACTGTTGTTTACTGTCTTCTGTGAGTTCTCAGAAAACCCCTTGAGCTGATCTTCATATGATTAGTCCAGGTTTCTTAGTGTCTGTTGTTTTGTTTTGTTTTCCACTCCATTAACTAAACTATGTCAGTTGGTAATAGCCGTGTTCCCCCAAAAGTTATACTTCTGAATATTATGTAGCTGTGGTTTTTTTCTTGCAGTTTGCAAATGTTCTATGAGATAGAAAAAATAGAGAACATGGTTTCAAAAATTGTCTCAGTCATTTTAAATTAGAAGCAGAAAATTCAATCAGGTATTGCATTTGTTGAAGAGCATTGGTTATTTTTGTCTACCCTGGCCTCAGTTTCCTTTTCTCATTTAATAATTGAGGCTTCATTTATTCAATGTTATGACTCTTAAAGTGACATATAGACTTTGATAAGAGCTAAATATCAGACTGACCAATCATGTCCTCATGAAATTCATATCTGCAAAATGGCCTCTTGTTTTCTGTATTTATAGTATACAAGTGACCTTTTACAATTCCATTCCCATTTGCATATTTATTGCTGTCATTACAGTAACAACACATGTCTCAGAGAGTGAATGTGATAGAGAAATGAGGAAAAGTCAAATGACTTGCTTGATAGTGAGTATGCAGGTGTTTACCCAAATATATTTTGTTATGAGTTAGGGTGGCAAATATGGATAATATAACTATGCATTGAAAATACAATGGGGTAAAATCCCAGTTCTCTAAACTATATATGGAATTATATAAAAAATCTCATGCAAACTCAAGCAAGATTTTCTTGGCATAGGCTAAGTGATTCTGAAATATGCTTTTGGAGAATATATGGTGACATTTATCGAGGTTAAAAGATGTTAAAAGTCACCAGCTATAAGACACATGATAACTTGGGACATGGAAATTAAAGTCAGAGTGTGCCAAGTTCTAAACAGTGCAGGGGAAAATACATAGGTGAGTCAGGAAAGATAGCACCAGGGGCATTTTATGGTGGTGGAAGAGTATAGCCATCACAATGTGGTGAGAAGATAGATCACACATATTTTACCATCTTTACCGCACTCTACACTATGATAATGGAAAGTTCCAGGTTTAAATACTATACTGTAACTGCATAAGTTATAAGCATATAGGAAACTTTATCAACATACTCACAAACATTTGGGAATTTGTCTCTGCACATAACTGCCTCGAAATGAGAAGCTGATGATATAATGCAGGGCAACTATAAACCACATGGTTAATTCCCTGTTCATATGCAAGATGTAGTTAGTAAAGTAAAATACGTAACTTTGTCCAGTTCACACAAGGCAAATACATGCCTTTTAATTTGGTGAAGTTGATAATACTTCCGTCTTTATAGCACATAAAATACTTTTAGGTGCTGATGAAGTGGATCAGCAGTTAAGAGAATGTAGTGTAGTACTTTTGCAAAGAAACTAAATTCAGTTCCTGACACCTGTTTCAGGTTGCTCATAACTGTATAACTCCAATTTCAAGAGATCTATTGTGCCCTCCTGTCCTCTCAAGGCACCTGCACTCCCGCACACATATCAGCACTGAGACACATATATACATGTATTTAAAGAGGAAATGAATACTTTAAGCAAATGTTTCATATAAAGGATTGGGTATTTATGAAATTGGACTTCTCTTATATAAATGATATATATGTATACAATGTACACTATAATCATTTTTAAATTCTTTTAAATGTGTTTACATGGAAATCTCTGTATCCTTAAAATAATTAATTCCTTTCAAATTGAACCCCCATAAAATGCTTTTGTCACACAAATTATATCAAATTAAATAAAATTATTTTTATCATGTAAGCTCTGTTTATCTCCAAAGTTAAAAAGCTTGAGGAAGCTGGGAAGGTACTTATAATTGACATTTCAGAAGTGATCACAGATAGCTCTTACATAATGCTAATGAAGATATTTAAACATTAATTGTAAAAATGTACATACTCTTTTTGTTTTGTGTCCTTGACAATCTGTAGCAAATACTTAAGGAAAAATAGATCCCTGTTCAAGGAATTATATCCAAGTAATTCAAGTTTAAGTGTAGTGTCAGAAAGCAAAGTTGAAAATTAGTCTTCAAGGAACATATTTGGTTAGGGCTTCCATTGCTGTGATGATATACCCATGATTAAATGCAGTTTGAGAAAACTGCTTTATTTCATCTTATACCTTAGAAAACACAGCTTGCTACAATACAGAGAGGACCAAGAGTTGAGTGATCAGCCACGCAGCAGGACGCCCCACTCTCTAGACCCTCTATAGTGGGACAAAACTCCAGGCCCCTCCCCCACCTGCCTCAGCTTCTCGAGCCAGCCAGCAGGAGAGTTTTCTCCAGGTAGACTACCCCAAAACCCACCCCCATCCACTGGACCCTGCAAGCTACAAGCCCCATTCCACCTTCATACTTGCCTATCATCTTATCCTTTGTATTCCATTGCCCAGAGAAGTGAAGGTAAGAATACAAGACATGAACTAGGAAACAGAAACTGAGACAGAGGCCATGGAGGAGTGATGCTTACTACCTTGCTTATGTATGACTTACTCAGCCAGATTTCTTAGATCCCAGGACCTCCTACCATGGAATGGCATGGTCCAGGGTGCTGGACCCTTATCAATCACTAAAAAAAATACATTAAAGACTTGCCTACAGGCCAGTCTAATGGGGGTACTTTCTCGTTGAGAGTTCTTCTACACAAATTACTTTAGTTTATGTTAAGTTTACATTAAACTAGTCTGAAAAAGAGACATTATTTAAATAGTAAGTCCAGAATTCATCAGTATTGCTTGATGTATTTGATGTTTTAAACACTTGAGATGCATTGAATTTGATCACTATTTTGGTTGATAGTGGTTCCGCTATGAAATTTTACCTACCTTAAAGAGTATAAAAATTATGGTGACTATTCATTTACTAAAGTATTAAGAAAACAGCTGTACAATAATGAAATATTATGACATTAGCAAAATGGACAAACTGATTTGTGACTTGTCCTTTTCCACCTACTAGCTGAATCTAATATTGAGGATCTCAACCAGGCAAAATCATATAAAATTAACGGAGTATAAAATTAACACGTGACTCCTCAACAGAGAACATGGAGAGGATATAAGGTACTGGAAAAGAATTCATTGAAGAGTTGATGTCAGATAAAAATCATCTTCAATAAACAAAGACATGAGAAAAGTTTTAGATATTGTACTACATAACTATTTACTCTGAATTGACATATTCCAATTTGGAGGGAGATGATAAACTCATAAAACACAGAAAGGTAACAAAACCTGGAAGATTCAGAAGACTTTGAGACTTAGAAGACTCCCCGAGTCTATTGTTGAGAATGTGTAAACAGTAGACCGTTGCTGCAGTTGAGGGGAGTCTTCCATGGAGGTGAGTGAAAGTTGGGCAGGGAGCTATAGGCGTGTCTCTTCCAGGATGGATAGTGATAATTCCATCAAAGCTGCTTTTGAATCACAAAGAATGTAGTAAAGTAGTAGATGGAAAGTCTACATTATTAGTTATTGCATTAATAAAAAAATTAATTGAACCCTCCAATTAAATGAAAGCACTTGATAAAGTAGATTTAATCATCACCCCTAAGGTAAGTTATCTACAAAATAGCAACTCCAAAACAACTAGAGTTGAAGGCAAAAATTAAAGAGGACAAGTATTTCATAGGTGTAGCATGAAGGCAAGTAGTGTGGCCATAGCAAAGTATACTGTTAGAAAAAAAATTGCGAGAAAGGAATATCATGATAGAATTGACAATCAAAAGATAAAAGTGTAAATGTTGGTAACTTACATGAGACTTCAAGATCCACAACGCTAAGCTCAATAGAAATACAGAGAGAAACAAGCATGAGCAAAATTAGTTGGATGTTTCAGAAACTCAGCAGAGAAGTTGAAGATGAATGAAATCTAAAGAATCTCACAATACGAGCTCCTAGTGCACCGAATGCATATCCAGACCACCTCCCAGTCACCAGAGAAGAACACTCTGCTTCTCAACTGCACACAGTACATCACCCAGGATAAAGCATATGTTTCTCATCAAGCCTGTTTGAATAAATGATTTAGAGAACCGAAATAAGATAAAGTATGTTTTCTGACCACAGTGGAGTAATGAAGCACATCAATAACAGAATGTAATGTTGGAAATGCAGAAACGTGAAAATGAAACAATCTTCTAAATAACAGATGGATTAAACAAATCATAAGGCAAACCAAGAAACATTTTGACATAAATGAAAACAAAACAATCTACCAAAAGTGATGGAATACAGCAAACATTCTCTGGTAAGACAATTTATACCTACAAGGGCATTTTAAAAATTTAAAAATATTTTGAAATATTTTTTGTGAAATATTTTATATTTTTAAAAGATATATATCTAAAATGTCCTATTTGTGTGTGTAATATAATATGCAATTTACATACAGAAGCCAGAAGAGGACATTTGATACCTTGGTGCTCAAATTGGAGTTACTGTGTGTCACTGGATGAGGGTGCTGAGAACTTGGCTTGGATGCTCTGCTAACTGATGATCAATCATTGCAGCCTCATCCCACTATTCCAAGCTTTACCTGTCATAAATTGGTTAAGGACAGTTAAATTCAAGGCAAGTAGAAGAAAAAAATAAAGATTAAGAATGAGAAGAAATCAAATAAAATGGAGTGGTAAAAGTCAATAGATAATTTTAATGATGGCAAAAATTGCTCACCCTCAACATGGTCTAGGTAATTTATTCCTTCCCCTGCAGAGACCAAGAAAAGCAGAGAGAAAGAGAAGATAATTAATAATGAAGGTTAGTGATTGACTTAATAGAAATAAGAAGTTTATAAAGGAATATGATAGTTGCATGACAAAACTGTTTATTATATAGATACAGTGTTACAGTTCCTAGAAAAGCACAAGATTGTCTCTGGAAGAATGACAAGTATAGCTGGAGGGAAAGCATATATACATATATAATACATACATATCGACATGTGTAATATTCACACACATAAATACATATATACACATACACACACATATATATACATATACACATCATAATACATACACACACATATGTACACATATATTTGGGACTGCAAAGGCATGAAGCTGTGGTCAAACAGGGCCCTGTAAGGAACACCAGAAGCAGATTTATTAAACATTCCAAACTTATTTTCATCTCTAGAAGCTCTATTGGGTTTTTCATTAGTCGAATTCAGCTGGAATTTAGAAATGCAAATTCTTCGGGAGCATATGGAGAAACAGGAGAGAACACTGTAAGTCAGACAAAAGATGAGGCAGATAGGACAGAAGTGTAAACCCACAGTGTCTCAAGACTATTTCAGTATACTATTTAATGCAGATGGAACCCCAAGTCTATTAGTCAGGACATCATCAAATATATAGAGAGGAATAACATGGATTCCTTTCATAGACATATGTTATAAATTTGCTATTGATATGCAATTGGAAAATGTCTAGGCAATTGTCTATCACTGAATATAATTTCCAGAGCCTACACTTGTTAGCTGGTCAATGACATCTAGAGCAGTATCTTCTACCACCAATGATTTTACCTCGTGTTATGTTCTTAACTGCTATATTTTATTGTATAGGTTTGTGATCCAAATTTTCTTTCTCTTCAAGTGTCATAATTTCTCAGCTGTTTCCAGCTTCTTGTCTTATATTTACTATATATTATAACATTAAAAGGATATCTTGTATATTGTGCATCATCCGATAATTCCTTCTTGGTGTAGTAGTGTATCAGTGAGCTCATCTGCCTTTGCACCTGGAGTCTAATTTGCATAATAGACCTCTTCGCTGTTCACGGGCTCATCGAACTGGCTGGAATTACAACCCTGCATCACTTGGGGACAGGAGAGAAACTTGTGGTTGATTCTCCATGGCCATATGGGTCATCCATCACTGTGAAGCTGACACAAGAAACTGAAATTCACCTCTTTAGGTGGTAGTGGTTACAAAGTGAATGTAGACTGTTACAGATTTGTGTGTAACTAGGAACAGAACTGACTGAGATGGCAAAGGAATGAGGAAAAGACAATCAGATATATGTCAGTGGATCTGAGCCTAGGCTGCTGGGCACGGCTGTAGCACATCAACATCATGCGTTCACTTAGGATTTCATACAATAAGGACTTCCTGGTGCTCCTCACAGAAGCCTTCCCAGAATAATACATCTTTCTCATTTGGAAACTGTACCATGTATTTCCCACTAGGCTAGTGCATGAATCATACAACAGCAAGCTGTGCTTCTGATGATACTGTAAACTGTTGATCCATAAGAATTTATTTCAAAGTTCTAGATAAAGAAATCATTCAAGGTTGTGGAAGAAGTCTGCTGTATTAAAGAAGCTTGAGAAGACATAAAAGGATTCGAATTTTGTAATTTCATTGATGTGTCATGATATGACAGTTTTATATTTTGTAGTTCAGTAAAACACGGCATAATAAGTAGAAGAGGTCCAGTCTGGCAAACTGATGCTGGTGGTTCCATAGGTCTCTTAAAAGTCTTAATCTGATTTCTTTTGTTTGCATCATTTTTCATAGCAGTGCCCTGTGCTGTGCTAACATCTTATCTTGGACCAGAAAGATGATAGCACATTCTTTATTGTTTTGATTGATTGGTCTATTATTAGACACAAAAAAAGCATAGGACTTGTAAAATTAGGTTCTGATTCTAAATACTTTGGAACCTTTTTCTGTGGGTATCTGTTTCCAAGATTCGGTAAACAATTTCAATCACAGTGGTGGGCTCTAGAGGAAACTATGAACTTTTGTTTAGGGACCAAGAAAAAGTAAATGGAGTCAAGGTAAACACCGACAGAAAACTAGTTTTCTCTTTTAACTTTGGCATCTTGAATTAGCTTTGTGAGCTTCTATGGTTAGATAAAATACCATTTCTGAAATACTTGAAAAATTTTCTCTCTCAGACTAAGACAGTTACTTTAGTATTTTCCAGAAAATAATCTTTATTTGAAGAAAAGATGACCTGATAAGTATTCATGGGAACACAATATGTGTAGGCCATCTCATTCTCTAGAAGACAAATATTTAAATAATAAAATTGTCCATAACCTGCCAAATTTTCATAGTGTTCTTTCCACCTACAATTTTTATATTATCCTATCTTCTTCATTGTGTCTGCATGAACAGCAGTTAGGCACCAAAGTGAGAACAGAGTCAATGTGATTGAAGAACACTACCTTTGTAGGTATTTTAAATGTATGATGGTTAGCTAGCCTCTAACGACAAGGATGTCAATTTGACAGAGTTTAACTGTGGGGGATATTTATTTTTAAACATACTTCTTAATATAGAAGTTGGGGAAAGTTTGAGGTAGTTTGATTAGTATTTCTGACATATTTTATAAAAATGGTTTGGCTCAGAAAGAATTATGCTGGCTGGTTTATTGTCATTTAATACTATTTGAATACAGAAGGGAAATTATTTTATAAAAATTCCTTTATTAAAAGTTTTCTATTCTATGACACTTAGAAGAAATCACTGGGTGCATCATTGTGGTATGTAATGGTGTGCATGGCTTCCTTCCAGAAGGAATCACTGTTTAGAAAGCAGCACCAATAATTAAAGTACAGAATTCTCCCGGAGTCTCATACCAAATGCTTCCCTACTCAAGTTACAACTCAACAGCAAAGGAACATTAAAATTGCACTTATGTTCACTAGAGGGGGAATTTAAACCATAGAGATGGCAATTATCAGAGTCCATAAAGGGAGTGGACAGCACAGCCTGTAGAATATGCGAACAAGGCATTCTTTTTAAGCAGGAAATTCTACTGATGGGATGTTTTAGGTAAAGAGAAAGATGAGACCTGGGATAAAGCCAGTTTTTCAACATTTTTCTTTGTCTTTCAAAGACAAAATACAAAATTAAGTCTTGTGTCTAAATACTTTCTAATACGTTTTAGTGGTTTGTTGATTGGTGGGTTCACATTCCCACACTTACGGTTTCCCCTGTGTCATCAGTTCATAGTCTCTGTTAATAATTAGATGAAATCACCATTCTGATATCTCTTTGCCTTTCCTGACCTACATATTTTTGTTCTTTGAGAAAAATATGTGCTTTTGTTATAGAAAAAAACGTGAAGTGATTGACAATACAGAATGACATCGACCTGTATTTGTTCTCTTTTAGGGTGATGATAGCTTACAATGGGAATCCCTAGGGAAAGCTGTGTGCTTAATCTTTATTGTAATATCGAAAAGACAAATTCAAGACAAGAACTGGGTCTCTGGAGGCTTTGCACCATACTATAACAAAAACCACAAAAATATTAAGGAGGTCATGGGGTCCTCTGTTTGTTGCGGTGTTGATCAAACCAGTAGAGTGGACTGGACCAGAGGTTGGAGACTGTAGGAAGCTTAAGCAAGTTGTTGTGTCTAGAGGTTCTTTATATTTAAGGTGTATATGTTATAATGCATTTAATTTACTATTAAATATTTATTTTAGGATGTGGGCTAAAACATGCAGATCCTTATCTAAATACTACTAATACAGGTATAACTTTGAAAAAAATGTTGTATCTTTCCTGTTATCTACCAAAGATTGAATCTATCAAGTTAGAGTCTTGATGAACAGTTAGTCACTATATAACTCAAGCCAGAAATTGGCCATGTATTTGTATTTACTTATATCTAGGTGTGACTCAGGCTTTCTGCCATCCCTCATCTCATTCACTACTGTCCTGAGAAAGTAGAGGATACATAGCCCAAACTCCCAGTGAAACAAAATTCACATTTCACGACAGAAATTTCTCTCTTCTCCCTTTCTTCTTCTTCTCTTAGTCCAGCCCTTCCTCAACAATAAGAAACATAATCCAGGAAGCAAAGGATGATTTTTTTAATAGCTAATTATATAATTTAAAATACCTATTTTATCAATTAAGTATAAAATATCCACTTAGCAAAATTTGCTTTAAAAAACTTTAGCATGTGGGGAATAAGATATAAGCGAACCACTAATTTGTTTACGTTTTTTCTAATGTACTGTGTTTTCTTCTGATAATATCAGGTGTCGGAATTAAGGGGACAATGGTAGGAAGGTTTTTATTAGGTAAACATGAGAATACCTGACTTTCTACACACTCCTACCCTTTGTCTAGCTTGTTTGACAAAGTTATTACAACATTTAGTAGGTACTAAAAATGGCGTTGGAAGGCAGAGTGAGGGATTTAACTCTTATTTCAGATTTTACTTGCTTTGTGATCTTGCATAATTATCAACACCCGAGGCTCTTTTCTCCTCTGGAAGGTGGATGATAATGTTAACTGAATCTTATGGTTTTTAAAGGACACAGTTTCCTGGTGTGGTGAACTTGGTGACTGGAATTTGCTAAGTATCACCAAGTGTCACCTGAGGATTTACACATTGATGACTGTTTAAAGACCTTTGTAGATTTGTTATCCTGGAAGCAGGTCCCTTAGTCATACTCCTATAAAAAAAGTATCCATTCCACAAAGAGTACTTTTTAAAATATATTTCTTTTTTATTATTTAAAAATTTATAATTAACTACAGTGTATTTTGCTCATACCCATCTATTGATAACATATAACAAATAACCTGGTGATTAATAATTTTTAAGTTATGTTAGTCTTTGGCTCCTGACAGCTTCAGTGTAACTTTTGGTGGTAGTGTTACTCAGCTGAGAGGTTGTGGATCATTGATGCTCTTTCTCTAAGGCTCAGAAGTCTTGCATTTTTAACCTGTACCTTTTGTTGAGTTAATTATAGCAATGCAATGACTTTTCTTGAAGTAGTGAGAAAAATTTAATGAGCATGTACTATCAACTATTCCAGGGAACAAAACATGTCCACCTCTGCCTATCAGCAGAAAACTATTGCCTAACTTAGTCAGAATGAGATGGAAGGCCAAATAATTGTTGGCAGGATAAATGGGCAGATATGAGCAAATGTTTCTAAAATAAGACATGTTATACTATGAAAATGAGTGTGTGTTATCAATATTTATGACCACAGTTAATACTCCAATAGTTTTAGTGACTTCTTTTATCTTTAATATTTTAAGAATATGCCACTCTTAAAATCAGAAGATTTTTCTGATAGGTAAGAAAATCCCTCTTTGCTACTTGGAACTTCTCCTTCTGTGTCATGGCCCCTGTGTTTGAACACATAGTCTTCAGTTAATGGTGGTGCTTTGGGACTTGGGATTCTAACAACCAGATTAGGCCTCTGGAGATAGAAGTTGAAGTTTATATAGATCTGTGATTCTGGCCTGAGCTCTCTCTACTTAGTGCCCCATGAGTCCCATCACCATGGTCATTAGTCGCATAAGCCGACGTGTCTTCCCTGCCATCCTGGACTATACACCTTCTACCATCTTCCACTTCACACACTGCTATTCTCTAGCATTATGGACTATGCGTCCTTACCCACCAGCCACTTTACCAGCCACCTTCTTCACCATCTAGAGTTTTATCTCCTACAACATTAGCCACTTTGGTTTCCATCATTAGCTCTTTCTTCTCACACCGGGAGCCTTTTCAGCTACTGGGGAGGATTTCATTACTTAAGCTGTGAGCGAAAGCAAGTGTTTCCACTCCTGAGCTGCTTCCATCAGTTACTACATCATGGCGGAGATAAAAATAAGACTGCCAGGCACCTAAGTGCCCTGGGGATCTGACCTTCCACTTCGGAAACCTCCACCCCTCCTTGGGTGTCTCACTACTTCTCTTTACATACACATGCTTGTTGATTTATCACAAGTTTATTATGCAGATGATTCACATTAAAATATATTCTGTGTAAGATAAGACTTTTTTTCTGAATGCTGCGTAGCCTTTTGTCTTCCATCACAGCTCATGTTGAAGATTCCTTTGGTAATATAAAGAAAGAAAATTGTTTTTAAAATGTTGGCTCTGACTATATGTCTAATTACATAACTCCAGTTGCTATGGCAGAATATTATCAGCTGAGTGCCTTGAAAAAATATATATAAACATGTATTTCTTTAGTTTTGCACACTTAGGACTCTAAGAACAGGGTGCTGGAAGGTATGTTTTATGTTTGATGAGCCCTCTTCCCGGTTTGCAGTGGCTAATCCTTGTCTTCCCTGTGTCCTCACATGTCCTTTCCTCGGAATTAAACATTCATACCATCACAACCCACCAAACCACAAAGCTACTATCTCCACACATCATGGTTTTGGAGATAAGAATTATTGGAATGGACTACAGACCTTCAACCTGTAGATTTTCTTACTTTAGGATGCAAGTTTTTTTTTTTTTATTTCATTCTTTCCTACATACAGCATGATGTGGAAACCAATCAGAGACATTTGTTTTTTTCCTCCTGAGCTGAGTGATAGCAACTTCTCTAGCCAGTATTTTGAGAAAATTCTAAAGATAACTCTGAGCAGATAGGCAGCATTGTCGTGGGCTGAATGCTCTCTAAAGATGATACCTGGATCGATCCATTAACGGATGACAGAAAGAACTGCATGGAGAAACAAAGCAGGAGGAGCTCAGAGAAAAGAGTTCTGAAAGGAAAGGTCTTCTTTCTAAAAATAGGGCAATTAGAGGGCTGATTGTAAGACTGCAATTAAGTTAATATACTTGATGGGTCTATTTGCACTAAGGAAAGGTAATGTGTAGCTCTTTGATGTGTTCAGAAAAATGCAGCTTTGCCAGCTTTATTATTTTTGTAGACTCTATGACTCTTTTGTGTTCCGAATAATTATAAAATGTTAAAAGTCAAGTACACTATTATTTCTGCAAAACTCGTATTCAAAAGGTAGAAGTTAATCTGAGTGGGGGAAGTGCTTACATGTTGCCATAAAGGCTAATGTTTTGTATAAATTTGACTCTAATAAAATTATACTTTAAAATACAGGGGTATATTGCATACACCAATATTAGCAACGTCAACAACTTACTGTAGCTACAGGGAATGTTCTTCAGTGATCTCCATTTTTGTTGCTTTCTTAGATATCTTGTTGCTACTTTCTCTCTATTCAAACGAATGTTTTAGACATCCTTAGTGGTTTCCCTATCACGTTCAAAAGTGTTTCCGTGACAGCAGAATTTGTCCAGTGCTTAAGAGTGGTCATGACCCTTAGAGAGGGCTTGAGTTCAGTGACCAGAACCCACATCAGGCAGCGCCTAAACTCCTGTAACTCTAACTTCAGGTTATTATTTGATTCCCTCTTCTGGCATCCTTGTATGCACATGTATATGGTACACATGAATCACAGAGGCACATATAATACACCTATATTTAAAGGAAACCATTTTTTTTTAAAGAGTGGTTTCTAATGATACATTTTTTAAAGGCCCATTCCTTCTTGGTTTATACTGCTAGTTTCTGGGTTTTTTTTATTATTATTTTTAGGAATAATGGGGGCATGAAAAACAAAGTTTTATGTCTGAAAAGACTGGATTCTGATTTTAATTTTCTTATGCTGACACGTATTGTGCTCACCCAACTAGGAGGCCATTGTAAGTATCACTGTGGTGATTATAACTAATGTCGTATTAAGGGTTCAGACACACAAAGCCCCTATGGAAAGAAAGGGCTCTGTTAAAACAACAATAAAGATAATTAATAAAGTAGGGTAAGAACTCAATTTACTATGCATGGATAAAGCAATGTATTCATGTTGCTAACAGCAACAGTGATTGTTTTTACATGTATATGGTAGCATAGACACAAAGATGAGAGCGGGGAACTATTATTGGTTTTGATTATGTGAGTTCTTCCTGCCAGCATTGGAGCAGAACACTATCATCTGGAAATAATACTGGGGAGGCTAGGCTGGTCTGGTAAGGATGCAAAGTGAGAAAAGCCCTGAATCAATGTTAAAGCCAAACGATCTCGACTGAAAACCCTGAAAAGATCATGGAAACGTGAGCTCTCTGCGGAATTTCTGAAGTGCACTTGAGAAAGAACACTGTGTATGTAGAAGGACAAAAGTGTTGGGAAAAGACTGCTACTTTGTCCCCCAACTGCTCAGAACGGAAATAACCACACAGAAACTATATTAATTAAATCACGGATTGGCCCATTAGCTCTAGCTTCTTACTGGCTAACTCTTAAATATTAATTTAACCCATTTCTATTAATCTGTGTATTGCCATGTGGCTATTGATTACCAGGTAAAGTTTCATCCTCTGTCTCTGGTGGGGCTACATGCCTCCCCTCTGACTCTGCCTCCTTTCTCCCAGCTTTCTGTCTAGTTTTCCCCGCCAATCTAAGTTCTGCCCTGCTATAGGTCCAAAGCGGTTTCTTTATTCATAGATTGTGATCACAGCATACAGAGGAGAATTCCACATCACAGAAACATCTTCCCTGTACCTGAGGATTTGAGTTTTAATCTTCGCATGCTAATGTGCTTTCACTCACAGGGAAAACCACTAGAGCTGAGACGCTTTAGAAATTAGAGACTTATTAGAGCTCTCTGTGTCAGGAGTCTCAGACCACAGTTGCTGGAGACCTCTGCTCTTGATTCTATGAAAAGGCAGAGTATCATGGTGGAATGTGTATGATTCTGCTGAGTTTATAGCTAACAAGTAAAGAGGGACATAGTGAGGCTATAGTTCTGGCATGTCCTTCAAGGGTTCAGGTCATTCCTTCTCAGCTGCCTTCACTTCATACAGGCTTTCCCGTCTGCTATAGTAACACCAGTTTTTAACTAACTTTTTGAGTCATAAGCATATGTGGAGTGTTCAGAATCTAAATCTCTGCGTTTGTTTAGGGACTGATACAAGATGTGCAAAATGATCTTTCTCAATGAAGTTTCCCCAAGGGCAAAATGAAGAGAATTTAAAGCTGCAAAATAAACTGTTCAATTGATTTTATTGACTTCTGGGAAGCAAATATGTAATTGGAACCCTGTAAATATTGAATATAGTCATCAGCACTGCAAGCTCCCATTGCTAATAGAGTGTGTCGCATTGATGTGTGGAAATTACACTAGGATACAAAGTCAAAAGTATTACACTCTGCAAAGAGTTCTGTCTGTCTGGTAGTCTGTTATGTGATGGTGAATGCAAGGAGATCTTTCTCTCAGTCATAGAGTTAACCCTCGGGTCATGGAATATTGAAAACCAACATAAATCCCAAATATCAAAGCCATGCCTGTTGGACTAATTAAGTTGTTCAGCCCATAAAGGTGCTAGCTGCCAAGTTCAAGGACAAGGATCTGAGTTCAATCTCTGAGACACTTGTTGATGAAGAAGAAAACCCACTTACCAAAATTTTTCTTTGACATCCACATTGGTGGGCACATAAGTACACACTCACAAACATATAAGGAAACATTAAGTAAATAAATAAAAATAAAATATGAAAAGGCATGTCTGTTATTGTAATGAATTAGAAACAATGAAGCAAGCACATAGTAACTGAAGCTGGTGATAGCTTTGATATGTTATTGAGATTTTCACACGTGTGTGCACTGTGCATGACAATGTTTTGTGTGATTTTGAAAGCATCTTCACAATATCACTACTGCACATTCTTCTTATGATAGAAAACTATGCATTTTAATGCCTGCACAAATATATACCACAATCTTATATTCAAATGAACTTATTGAACAACATAGAGATGCTTTAAAAAAATAGCTGCCTTGCATATCTTCCCAGTAAAATTTTACATCCCCAGGAATTGGAAACATATGGTCCATAACCAAAACGTTGAAGTAAAGTGGTTGGAAATAATTATCTCTTCATGTTAACACCTAAATCAACAGTAAATTCCCATCCCTCCTCAATGCAGCAATTCACGTGATAATTAGCAGCTGTATGCTAATTACATTGGGAGCTCTGGGTTTCCTGAGTATGCTAATTTAAAGTTCTGTTGAGTGGTTACTTTGTTTCCCAGCAGCCTGAAATATCAGCCATATAGAATTCCAGGCTTCTGTCCCATGGGAATCAAAATGAATGCTCATGTTGGTGGTGCCTCAAAGGAGAGAGGAAGATTGTCAGGACTCAGAGTCACTTCAGCAGTGATGAAAAGATGAGAAATTAAACTCTCAAGAGCTGAAGATGCTTTCCATGGATGAGAGCAGTCCGAACGCAGAAGGAAGATAAGTGCCAACCAGCATTCACCAGGATCAAATTAACATTTGGCTCAAACAAACAAAGTGTCAGAAATACTTTACAAACATTTTGAAAACACAACGTTTAACTAATGTAGATATGCAGATAGGTAAGTGCCAATGTGTCTTGTTGGAGAAAACAGGAGTAGGGAGTTCTTCTGAATAGGATGCTGTGAACTGGCAGGTGTCAAGAGTGGAGGTAGCTATGACAGAGATAGCCTCTCTACAGTGTTTTCTATGATAATAATGGGCAAGCCAATGCTTCTCTTCACAGGCATCAGCAGATGCTATCATTCTCCAGCTGTGTACTCACCTAAACAAAGGGAAACACAGGAACAGAAAGATACTCACTAACAACTTTAAGAGTTATAGAAAATATTATCAGACAGGCACCTTGCTTCATTAAAAAAAAATAATAAACAAAACAAAATCATGGAAAACAGTCAGTACATCAATACAGAAAAATTAACAGCTATAGCTTATAAAATTTACTAATAAGCAAGCATTATATGTATACATGTGTCTTCATGTATGTAAATTTACATACAACACTAATAGTTAAATAATAAAAGGCCATACATTTGAGGAGATACAGGCTATGGGAGGTATTTGAAGAAGAAAAAGGAGAAGATAAATATTATAATTTCGGTATGCATGTATAAAATTATCAAAAAATAAAATTTAAAAGTACACACCTTTACTTCTTGTTTTAGAAGGAACATAGAAATAAAATGACTCTTAATGACATAAATTATTTCTATGTTCCTTCAGAAACGTAAGACCGGTAAGTTTTCTCAGAGAGCCTATGGCCATCCTTGTCTCAGATGCTGGGCCTCCATCTACAATCATGCCAATTATAAAATACATCTAATGGAGCTGGTCTTCAGTCCAATCAAATTGTAGTTAGTTATTCCCACAATACTTGTGTCACTATTATAACAGTATAGTACACCACATCTAGCATGTGGATCATTGTTACACCTCTCTAGGCTTGTAACTGGAGGAGACTGATGTGGCTATTTCCCTTAGGTAGCATGTATAGCAACTTCCAGCACCATGAGTCTGGTCAGTAAGGGTAACGATTCTGATTACCAATTGAGGTACCAGCTTGATTCATCCATGTTCACTGAAGTAAGTGTGTGGTATTTTCTGCAACAGAATGTTACCATCAGGTTTTAGAAAGGAACCAGCAAGCATTGACAGTATCCTGTAATGTTTGATGATCTCTAAAAAAAGTATGTTTACCAACAACTCCAAAAGATGTAATCTTTTCATGGTGCTGAGGAAATTATCGTATTTATAACATCTAGATGGATTATTATCTTCCCCACTACAAGGTAATTCCTTTTGATATTTTTATACATTAAAAACCTTCTATAGTAGTAGGTTCCCATAGTTCCCTTATGGCTTTTCAAGAAGTCTTAGTTATGTCCCAATATATTTTTCTCTACCCTTCTTTCTAACTCCCTCCCCATTAATTTTTCTGTCCTAATTTTATTCTTCATCCTTTCATAACACGATAGACTATTTTTCGTTCCTTGGAAGATCCCCTACTCCTCCTGTTTCCTTATAAGCTACCTAACCTCTGTGGATATTCTTAATGAAGCACACAGGTCTAAGACTTAAAGCGTGACGTCCACATGCAATCTTTGTTTTTCAGGGACACCTCACTCGGGATAATTGTCTCCAAGTCTACCCATTTACCAGCCAATTTCACAGTTTCATTTTTCTTCACAACTGAATAATACTGTCTTGTTAGTATAGCGTGTTTGCATTATCGGTTCATTCTCCATCCATTACTCATTCCCATTCACCATGTGATAGACAGCTAGACTGCTTTTAATTTCAATGAATGACCAAGCATCTCTGTAGGAAGATACAGTCCTTTGGGTATATGCCCAGGAGATGGATATCCTGATCTTGTGGCAAATGTGCATGTGTTTAGCAAACTTCCCAATGATTTCTGCAGTTTCTGTGTAGTTTACCCTCCCACCAGGAGACAATAGGTGTCTCTCTATCCTGCGCCTTCATCACTATATACTGTCATTTGTTTCAATAACCTTTGGTATTCTGACTGCAGTGAGTGAAACCTCAAAATAGATTTAATTTACGATTCCTTGATGGTTTACGATATTGTACACTTCTAACTGTTAATCAGTCACTTGCACTTCATCTTTTAAGAAATCTGTTTATTTCTACACCCCAAATTTTAATTATTTGTGTTCTTTTGATTTTTATATCTTCTTTGTATATTCTAGACACTAACCCTCTGTTAATAGTGTACTTGGTAAATGATTTTCCCATCTGTGGGTTAACACTTCTCTCAATGATGCATCCTTTGCGATGCAGAGGTATTTCAGGTTTCTTGGGTCCTACTGATTAATCATTGATCTTAAAGTCTGTGCTACTAGTCCTGTTAAGAAAGTTCTTTCCCATGCCAATGAATTTAGGTGTTTTCTGTTATTCTTAAAAATGATCCCCGGGCGGGCCGGCAGAGCCCGCCATAAGAAAAGCGGCTACAGTTCCCCCCAGCGGGAGGGCACGCGCTGCGCAGGCGGTGGCGGCAGATAACAGATACATAGACACAAAAATAGACATAAGTATTTATTAAGAAAGAGGGAGAGAGAGAAAGGGAGAGAGGAGGGGGGGAGGAGAGGAGGAGAGAGACAAAGCCACGTGTGTACACCTGGAGAGAAAACAGGGACAGAGAGCGATGGCAGGCGGGTCAGAGGTTAAAAGGGAGTGGGTGTGGCTAGGGCAGGGACCAAAAGAATAACATTTTCTCTATTTTCTTTTCTGTCAGATTAGGTGTATGATCTTATTTTGGTCTCTTTGATCCATTTGGAATTCACTTTTGTGCAGGGTTATAGATATAGATCTATTTGTATTTTTCTGGGTGCAATCATCAGTTTGACCAGCATCTTTATTTAAACATTGTTTTCTTCAGTGTGTAATTTTTGCTTCTTTGTCAAAAATCAGGGGTCCATAGGTTTATGGAGTTAATGTCTGGGTTTTGTTTAATACATTTTGTAAACATGTCTGGTTTTATAAGACTATATTGTTGTTCTTATTGCTATAGTACTGCAGTGCAACTTGAAATTTGGAATGGGAATATCTCCAGCAGATCATTTATTATCCAAAATTATTTTAACTAACTTGGGTTTTGTGTTTATAAATGAAATTTTAGATTTTATTTTGTTTTGCTTTTGTTATTTATGTGAAGAATTGTGTTGACACTGTTGTAGGAATTACATTGAATCTGTTAATTTATTTTGGCAGGATGGCTAGTCTTTGCCTTAATAGAGACATAATATACAGTTCTCATATTCATTTTATAAATAAAAACCAAAAGAAATCATTTACAGTGTTTTAAAAGAGAAGTTAAATATTATATTATTTAAAATGTTATGTTAAAATGGGTAGGAAAAGTAAATGAAAGAAAAAATATGTTTCCCCTTCATTTATTATTTAGCATGTCTTAGTTCTGCTTCCTACAGTTTAATCATGTTCATTTGACTAAATTTGACTTAAAAATAAAGAAATAAAATAAAATTGGGATACATAATGCATCAGGCAAGTAAAAAATGGAGATTACATATCACCAATGAACATTTTCTTAAATGACATTCATTTCATTATACATAGTATCAACCTACTTACATAATCACTGTGCTTGTTTATTACCTTATGTTCAAGGAGGAAAAATGAGTGCTTCTGCTATAATGGGAATATTTAAGATTAGTTAAACTTTGGTGGCATATGCCACACTAATCAAGAAGCATCTTCAAAAGTTCCCCTGTAAGCAGCAGTGCATAAGATGAAGTCTACAAAGACTTTTCTTGACTGAGAGATGAACGACTAAGACAAAAGCAAATGGCAGGACAAAAATAGCCCTGTTGTAAGTGTTTGAAGAGTCATGGATCCTCACTAGAGGCTGAACAAACCACAGAGAAGAGTTAGAAAAGACTTCTGGGGAAATACACACCCCAAATACTTGAAATTGGAGAAAGCTTAGTTGAATGAAACAGGAGGCAGGCAGGTAGAAGAGCAGAGATCCATGCAGAAATAACCCATATTCAAGTTGCTTGGGAACACAGGTCTTTACACTTTTAATTACATCGTGAACTTTATGGAGTTACACCTTGAAATTGTTATGAAATATAACAGATATAATAAAGGAAAACATTTATTAAAATGTTGTGGATTTAACTATGAGCATATATTATTATGTCATTGGACTGATAACTTGGAGAATATCAGGTCTGTATGCACCCCACGTTTATTTTACAATAATAGAAAGATTACAAAAAATTACATGGAACAGATTAAGAAGATGGTCTAGACGGTCTCAGAAGGGAACACCCATAGAATTTCTTCCAAAGTAATGCTTAGAGATATTTCCATGGGAAGCAACTATGGAAGACAGAGAGACAGTCTCCCTACAATTCAGAAATAAGGCATGATTCTGATAAAGAAAACTACAATTCGTTATGGGGTGCAGGATAGGAAGAGGTGGCTCTCAATGCCTGGGATGGAAAATTATAAACAGTTTCACAGGCGTCTGAGTCGACTTTTCTATAATATCACGCTAGTAGGGCTTTTAAATGAGGAAAGTGAATTCAACATGAAAGTCAGGATGCTGGATCTTTATAAGCGGTAGAGTCCATGATCATTGATCCAGCATGACCATATTTTTCCCAAGTATCCACAAAAGTGTAAGTTATTTGTATTAATTTTAAAAAGGTTGAAACTTATCATTCATAAATCTTGAAGTGTCTAAACCTTTATGCTAATAAAGAGAAATTTTATTTATTTAACATAATGAAGTAAGAGGTTCATTTTAAATATGCCAAAAAAATAATGCTTCAGGGATAACCTTAATCAGAACCATATGAATGTAAGACAAATGTTAGATGGTAACTTTAAAAAAATATTCTGTTCAACATGATGTTTTAAAATACATAAAATTATAAAATGACCATAGCTACCTAATAATGAGGGTATAACCTCATACAGATGTCATTTTGTTAGTAAGAACCTTTGGTATCTGTTCACTAGGCTATTTTTAAGAAATAGTATGTTGTTAGTAACTGTGGTTATAAGGTGCTGGTTGATCATGAATGGGATTTAAGGATTTTGTTCAAAAGATACAGAATTTCTTGTAGGTGAGTAAATTGTAAAGAGCTGGTATAAATTAGATAGATGGATGACAGATAGATAGATGAAAGATAAATGATAGATAAATATATGATAGATAGTTAGATGATATAAATAGATAATAGCTAGATAGAGATAGATGATAGACAGAGCAAAAGAGATAGAGAGATAGATAAAAAGATAGAGATAGAGTAGCAGAAGACATATATGAAGAAACTCATGTGAAATATGCTTTAGGGTGTACATAAACAAGATAATTTTTTATACCACATAAAAATATAATCTGTTAAATGAGAGCATATTAATGTTTTAAATGGTATTATATATAAAATGTACATAATAGCACATTTCATTGTAACTCTTTTATCCATGTAGAAAAGGAATTTGATATTTACTAATCCTGGTCCTCACATATCTGCTCTTCCTCCTTCCACTGACTCCGCGTGCTTTCATGTTATTTTATTTATTTTTTTTGAAAAGCACTTATTTTATTTTAATGAATAAATTCATCCAAGTGAAGGTTTTTAAATAACTTTACACATAAAGATATTAATTGAATCAGCATGTGTAACAGCAAAAGAAGAGTTTTAAAATCCACTCAGAAAGTAATTATAAAGTGCCTTAAGTACATTTT